>NC_041052.1:13763924-14098567 GCF_900634775.1 Gouania willdenowi | reverse complement strand
AAACTCATGCGACAAAAAAACAGGACATACAAAAGAAAAGAGAAGTAGACTGAGACAAAGACAAGACAGGAGATATGCTTTTAAACCTACGACAAGGTAGAGGTTCTGCTATGTTGCTATTGTTACTGTTGCCGTGTGAGGGGTTGTGCATGCTGGTTAAGAGAGAGGGGGGGCTATATGAGTACACGCCATCTACACGGCGACCCAGCGGGAGCCGTTTACAGACTTTAACACTCTTGGACCTGTTTTCTGAAGTTATCGTATTTTGCTTCCAAATCGGACGCAAGGCAGAAAGGATAAAAAAACTTGACTTGACGTTTACATTAAAACCCATCTCCATGTGGACGGGGCCTTAAAAGTAACTTTATTGAACATAAAGAACATAAGGCAAGGTATGTGTGGCCCTAGATTACACCCAAAAGCAGCACCTTATCAGAGGTATAGACATAGTATGCACAACCAAAAGTACAGTATATGAAGGTAACCAAAGAACCATTGCTCTTGACAAACCCAGTAACAATTTATATTAAGTACCACTTTATCAGGCACAGAATGGAAAAGGGATGCTGGAGTTTGCCCGACTGACCAATTGTTTGCAGATGTGATGACAAAACCAGCTACCAATAAAGTAGTAACAAATACACATGGATGAATATGCAAACTTTATCGGATCATGCTAATGCTTTGAGGGTTTAGCCCCGTGGTCATATTGTTTTGGCCTGTTGCTTTGTATGCAGTATTGGCAGTGGCAGCACGAGGAGGCGAAGGTCAAAGTATGCTGGCTGTGCTAGTTCCGGATAAGCTGCTGCTGGATTTGACTAATCTGGCAAGCGAGGACGTGGCGAGGTGGGTCAGTAGGCCTGCGACCCTGACACACATACAGACAAACACGGTTACTTACACAACTCTGTCAATAACACTGCTCTGTACGTACACACACAAGTTATGTCCATAGACTCAGCTGGAGCGTGTTGTACTTGGCTCAGGCTTGGCTCAGGCTAAGCTGCGTTGTTGTGTCTATGTTCTGTTTACATTTAGAGGGTCTTTTAGTGGATGGGTTTATTCTGATGATGCAATAGGAAGATTATTAAATCCCAAAAATAGACATACCACATTTTCTGACAAAGATGTGCCTGTAGTCTACCAAATTCTTTGTGGCTTCAATCCAGCTCCTGGGCTGATTTCATCATTATTTCAGTAGATTACTGGTAAGTATTTCTATTTATATTTACTTATCAGTCACCAAGAAGATCCATCAATCAGCAGCTCTCAGATGACTTCTTGCTAATTTAGCACCATGCTTAACCCTTACCTTAAAGTGGAACTAAACCCTCCAAAAGAAACTGTTTTAGCTTATTTAATGAGAACTTATCTAATGTATTTTCACAGGTAGATTGCGACATATAAAATTAGCTATATTGGTGAAAATAGCTTTCAAAGATAAAAACCAAATCAAGTAACAGAATTAACATTTCTGACATTAGCAATTAATTCCTTATTATTCAGTGTAAAAACATCCTCAAAGCTATGCACCTTGTTGTGCTAGCTGTTCTCACAAGAGCACAAATTGTAAGGTGTTTCTACAGGTGTCAGACTTAGGTCACTTTAACTTCTGGAAAAACCCAAATTGTGGAGGTCATCGCTGATAAAAAACCTCCCTGTGTGTTGGCGTGTTGTTTTCCCTCTGAGTTAGCACACAAAACCCAGAGTCTGTCCTGAATAAAGCGTTGGTTCTTGAAGTTATCTGATAGCAACGCGTGTGTATGTGTCAGAATCATTTATTTTTTATAGTGCAAGCCAACAAACCATAGTTCCGATATGTCAAATGGTTTCTCTGCCTTTTCATCTTGTGGTCTAGTTCTATTTCCAATGTTTGGGATGAACATGGAAACATTCTGAGTCCAGAGTGTTCCAGAGAAACATTTTAATGTAATGAAATATCCCTTCATGACAAATGAGTCACAGATCTGCCCATGCCTGTAGAGGGAAGACATTTCCATGGTTCCCTTTCTTTCCCCAACAGTGAGACAGCTCCAGAAGGGATGTGGGATGCTTTTCAAGATGCCCATCCCCCCCTTATATCTTTTCTCTTCTTCATCAGGCTTTGTGTGTATTGGTTATTAAGCAGCAGTCAGACGGCAGTAATCACACAAACCTGGGATTTGGCAAAGAGATTACTATGAAACACAGCGGATGGTTGGCGAGGACCGAGTCCTGTGGGGGCTTTCTTTTCATCTTATGTGCAGAAACCTCCTCATTACTGTCTATTCATCTGCGACAGAGAAATTACTCATTGTATGAGTAACTGGTGGGTAGGGTTTCTTGGTTAAAGCCTTGGTTTGTCCTCCCGATATGATTAGACCTAAACTATGTGCATGTTCCGCCAAAAATAAAGACCATAACAAGCACAGAGATAGGTAAACAAGGGTTTCAAATGATTTATTTCTTTCACTTTAATGGGGAAATATAAATTGCTGCTCCACAAGTTTTTGCCAAAGAAACTTGTTTTCCTGCCACAGATGAAGTGCTCCGTTTACTAGACATTGTCCATATTCTGCAAGTGTCTAAAAAGCTCTCAAAACAACAAAACCTTCAATGTAATATTTATCAAACATTTTGCAGATGATGTTCATGGAGCGTGGACGTGTGTGTGGGAGGGCAATGCATGAAAGCACCACGCTTTAAAGCGTCACAATGAAAAAAAAATGCCTTTGTTATACAAGTGGATGAATATGGTAAACACTCAAACCCATCACGTGTTTTTGTTAGGTTAAGGCATTGCTCGCCACTTTGTATCCAGGGTCCAAATTGTCAAAAAAGACCAAAAAACACACAAGTGAAGTTGAGCTTCTCTTGATGCTAATAGTGATATAGCTTAAACAACTGGTCTGAGAGCAGCCTTGTTCTTTAAGAGATTACACACCTAGTTTCTCAGGCATATACCAAGAGCACCGTTGACCCAGTCGTATTGTTGGACGTGAAAGAAAAAAAAGAGCGAGGGTGGCAACAGCTAAAGGGTGACTCATCATGTGACACAGAGTCGTTTGCCTTTTCTACTGAGCAACATTCTGATCTCAACAAAATATTAAGGTTTTATTCCATTGGTATTGACATTTTTCTACAATTCCTTCAAATGTCCTTAAACGTTTGTGGGCTTATTAAGTATAATAGTTTTCTTGCAACACACAAATGTAACATCTGAAGAAACAAAAACTAAAGCAAACCTGATGATGATAAAGGTTTGCAATAACAAGAATCCAAAGATGGCGGTTTGTCTCACGTTCTATAGGTGGTTGGTCATGGCCTAGGACAGGTTATCTTATTATTTGGATATTATTTCTTTAGCTCCGATACGAGGTAGCAGATTTAAGTTTTTCTTTCTCTTGGACATAAAATAAAGTAGATTCCGTTCTCCACCTCTTGTCTTTGAACAAGTAGACCACTAAATAATAATCTGTCCTGGTGGATGAAGTATTGGAGCTCATTGTGAGAATCTATCGAAGATTGCCCAACAATGGACATGGTACACCTCTCAAGGGTGTACTACGTCTCACCCAGTAACTCTACTCTTCAAAAACTGAATTTAGCTGCCGAGAAGGATTGTCACTTTGTTGCATGACGGAAACTAAGGACTTGTAACTTCAAAAGTCATAAGTGGAGAACCTAAGCCGGCGTTTATACTAGTTTCATCCAGAGAAGGAGGGAGCACTGGAGGGGAAAGAGATAAAAGCTATCTGTAAGATTATTGAATGAATAGTCATTTTAGAGTAACTATGATACTAAACATGAGTTTTCGGCCTGTGACAGGAAGCTGGAGGTATCTGAGAAACATCCACCTGATTTGAACCTGGTACTATACCATCCAACAGCTACGCTTGAATAAGGGACCCAGAAAAGCAACGGTGTTATATTAAATCTAGGTTTGATTCCTGCGTCATTCCTTAACTACAATCGACACGCACACACCTCTCCCTGGACAGCAACACAGCATGTGGAGGAAGGAGTCACGCACACACACACATTCACTTGGCAAACCCACGCGCGCACACAGTTGGTGGAAGACCGAACAGATCGTGAATAAAGAAAGAACTCCCACCGACAGGGTTTAACAGGTCGATACACAAAAAGGGTTTGGATAAGTTGAATTGTTCTTATTTTTTCTTCGCATTTTACAAATAAGCAAATCATTAGAGAACCAGAACAGAAACATCACAACTTGTTTTAAACCACCCTCCCCTACACACAGCAACCCCCACAACAGATCTCTCTGAAGACAGTGACGAAATAAACACACACGCATACACACTCGCACACATTCGGTTTACCCATGCACACACCGACAGATGGCTTGTCAGTTTACACACCTGCCCACCCATACCCATTACATTTTTCACTGGCTGCACAGTTCCTTTGCGCTTCGAAAAAAAATCAGCAGCATTCCACATTCAAAGACTAAACAATCCTAAATCTGTTTTTGTCTTTTTCCTTTTCTGGTTTTTTTGTTTTTGTCAAGAGGGGGTGGGGTATCTTCGTCAAGCTTTAGCTGAGATCTTAGCTTAGTTTGGGGTCTGCTGCTGTACTGCAGGTCAGAGGATTTTTACGTTCACGGATAAAGAAAATCCACAATGGTCCCTGGAACAAGGCCGAGCAGACGTTTTGACGGATTGACTTCAGATATCCCCTCCCCCCCAACCCCACCCCTGAGCAGAACCACCAATGCTCCTCTGTTTTTTAAATTTATTTTCACTCATTTTTTTTTTCCACTGTGTCACTCCTTTTTGAAGTTTTTTTTAAAAACAGCTAAAAGTTGGAATCGACCACAACTGAAACATGTTATTTTCTATAGAGCAACGTGCCAAATTCATCAGACACAAAAGCATCGAGGCACAAAAGACGTTTCTAGATATTCTATGGATTAACTAGGTTGTGCAAACAAACTACATATATCAAACTCTCAGTAAACCTCACAAGAACAAAGGCTAGGACTAATTAAATATATATATATATTTCATATATTCATCTATATATTTAGTATATCTAATAAATACATTTGCTGATAGACATAGAGATCTCTCTGTAAACTATTTTACAATGATGGGAGTACATTTTTGCAGAAAACAATAAATAGCTTTAAAGGCAAGGCAAAGCAGAGAAATCAGTGGTTTTTCACGTTTTAGTGCTTTTTCAAATGTCAACACAGGTTTTCTTTTGTTAAATCTCTGTGATCTCGCTAATAAGTCAAACCTGTTTTTTTTTTTTTGTGTCCAACCTTCCATCTCATCGTTAATTGGCAGAAACGTTCCCTCGCGATACAATAACGCTGTTGCTCTTGCCTGCCCGTCTTCATCCTCTACAAAGTGGAATGTGCTTCAGTCTCTCGACTGCTCGCTGTAGTTAAGCTCCTCCCTTTTCCTGGTGATACCTGGCGAACGGGGCAGTGAAGGTAGTAAGTGTGCAAAAACGCGCCAGCACCGGCTGGAAATATTCCAGCATTTAAGCCTGTATACTTAGCGGCTGGTGGTAAAAATGGCCAAACCTGCACACGCGCCGCAATCACTGTTGTCGCCAGGTGACATACACACATGAGAGAGATGCAAGGCGCCACCGTCATCAGAGAGAAGCAAGAAAACATCAAACCCACCCACAGATCCCTCCCACAGACCCTTACCCCATCACAATCTCATGCTGCACAAGTTTTTTTGTTGATTTTTGTTGCTTTTCCTCGTCTGAACGGCAGGACTTTAAATTACAGGGTGGTTGCGAGCTTGCCTGCCAAAGCCTGGTTACTAAAGGACGTATTGCCGTCGACCCCGACAGTTGAACACCACACACAGACTGGTTTAAAGTCCACAAAGTCTGCTGACTGACATATTTTTCAAACACTCACGTCATCCAGTAACATTAGTGCCATAGCTGCAAAAGGGACCTTTGTAAGAGACAATGTTTGAAAAAGATGACAGTTTTGGATTACAAAAGCTTCTTAAGTGCAAAGTACCATGCACAGATGGTTTTACTGGTGAGCGGGGCACAAAAAAGCCCTTGTCATGTCAGTGTCACACCTTTGGGAGGTCTCACTGGACAACCAGGAGTGATGGAGGGGGGAGGTAAGGGAGTGTGGTCATGTGCACATGTCTGTGCCTGTGTGACAGGGTGAAATCTTGTAAGTGCTTCCCATGGCTCTTGAGGCGTACAAAAAGAGGCAGTGGGACATTGTGTGGTAACATTCTCTGGTGGAAAGTTGTGTATCTGATAGACAGGGGAGTGGGGGGGCGGAGTGTCTTTGAAATCCCACTCTATTGATTGGTGCAGAGCAGAGTGGTTGACACCAAAAAGACTGACCGCTGGGGCCGATGATGGGCTGGGTGTCTCGGAGGCGTTTCAGTCTGAATGGAAGTCTCTGCAGGGGTAGAACGACGCCTCAGTCTCGGCCCAGGATGGGAGGTGAGGTGGGAGCAGGGCAGAGGAGTTTAGGTGAGCACTGCTGTTTATAGGCTGCAGCCCAGCTGCTTGGCCCTCTCCTGACTGTCCTGCAGACGCAGCAGGCTGGCGCTGGAGTAGCCCTCATCACTGCAGCTGCTGCGCAGACTGCCACGCTCGTCCCCTGAGTCGCTCACGCTGCTGGTGCTCCACTCCACATCACCCAGCAGGTAGTCTGTCCCTTCTACGTCCACGTCCAAGTCCTCTGTAGATTAAACAAAACTCAGCCGTGTTAGAGAGCTTCATACCATTAGCGATTAGAAACACTCATCTGAGCTTTACCTCTCTAAATCATTGAAATATATATAGAAAATATGGTACACTTTACTTGAAGTTTTATACATTAGGCTAACATTATGCTGTCATTAGCATTAATAAGGTGTCATGAAGGCTGACATTAATGGTTTTTTTCCTAAATTATTACTCCTTTTCCTAAATGATGACACCTTTGGGGCTATGTTGGGGGTTAGGTAGGGATAGACAAGTTTAAAGGCACAGGCTAAAGGAACCCCACCCCCCTCCCTATTACGGTAGACTTAAAATAGTAAAATCAAAATTAAAGAAAAAATTTAAAGGATGAATTAAAAGAACAAAGTAAAAGATAAACTCCAATAAAACAGTCCGGGGCTTATTAAAATAGGAAAGGGTCTGCAGCTTCCTGTGAGAATAAACACCAGATTATCACCCCACCCAATTTCAAAATTTCATAAAAATAAATAATTAAAATATGGATATAAAAGATAACATGCTTATAACGGGATGTGCAGGGTTGGGGAAGAGTTGGGTTCTGGGGTATCAGGGGAGGTTACAGTAACAAAGGGTTAGGATACCGAACCACACTTAATGACCTTATTTATGCTAATAAATCAACTCATCTTCCTGCCCCTCACGGTGAAGAGTTACAAGCTTCAGGGATGGACTTTGCCTTAAGTTTTCACTTTCAAATTAAAGCTTATATACATGTAGTGTTAGTTTCAGAGTTTAGGACTTCTTTAGGATGTTTTTTCCTCATTAGCACTCATTTAAAATGGCGGTCCAAGGCATAGTTTGCTTACTTTATTTTCCACATTTCTTTCCCTCTTCTATGCAGTTTTCGTCTATAATTAAGATCTAAAGTAAAACAGCTGCTGCAGAGGCTCACCCTGGTCCGAGTCAGACTTCTCAGAGGACCGGGTGGAGCCGGTGCTGTCCATGCGGGTCCTCTCCACGCCCAGCTGCTCCAGACGCCTCCTCAGGTGTCTCTGCTCCCGCTGTAGCTGCTCCAGGGTGTGCTGAGCTTTCCTGTCGCCATCCTCCAACCTCTGCAGGGCACCGAAAGAAAGAGAAACGACCTTTAGCAGCAGTACTTGCGCCATCCACGTGGTACCATGCGTGCACACACCTTAATGAGATCTTTGGCTTTCATCAGCAGGCTAAGGGTGGTGTGCCTGTTGGCATCTGGTCCCAGAGGAACAAGGGATTTCAAACGCTCTAAACACAGCCGTAGATGTGCCCGTCTACAGAGAAAAGAAGGAACAAAAGATGGAGGTGTAGTTAAATATTTCTTTTATAAAAGATTTAGTAACAACACACACACAGCGCTTCATTTATGATACGTTTCATACATGTGGAACTTTTCTTTGATCTCGACTACAAACTGTCAGTCTTACACAGAGGCGTCTGCTGATCGCTTTGGGAACATTTTTACTCTCCCACACCTGGGACTCGTCTCTTCTCCAGAGACCATTGAGCCATAGGGGGCGTGGCCAGCCTGACAGAACTGTCAAGTTTGCCACGCCCAGGAATAACTCATGAGGACACATCAAAGAGATCAGCAGACGCCTTTGAGGAAGACTGATGGTTGGCAGTCGAAACATGTCAGGAGATCAAAGTAAACTTCAAAGCAAATTTCTTGAAAAAAGTTGTCTCTCAGTAAACCTCACAAGAATGAAAGCTAGGATTAATTGTGTGTATATATATATATATATATATATAATACCTTTTCTGATAGACAGAGATTTTTCTGAGTACATTGTGGATGTCAAGAGATCAAAGCAAACTTAAAAGCAAATTTCAAAGTAAATTTCTGAAAAAGGTTGTCTGAATAAATGAAACCATAACATATTACTGAAACAATTTGTCAACTAAACCCAATTTAAAAAAATTGTCGATGCAAATTATACGAGTAGATGCATCGTTTATTTAATGTAACCTGAGCCAATGGGTCTGATTTTAGCTCCTTGCCACATTGCACTGCGCCCGGACTGATTTTTATGAAACATCGCTGTCCTTACTTACACTTTTGAACTGTTTCCATGGTTACCAAAAAAGCATGAAGCATTCAGCCAAAATAGCGGCAAAAAAATGTACAAAAAAAAAAAAGACAGCGAGTGTCTAAAGTGTGGGACCATTACACATTAAACAAAAGACAGGAAAGACTCAACAAACTTTTTCTGAAACTTTTAAGCAGTTCCGTTTTTTTGTATTGTGCAATAAAAAGAGCTGAAAAGGATTTTTGTATCATAAATAAATCTGTTAAGGAAAGGAATATGATCAAAAAGAATAAAGACTGTAAAACATGTGATTTATCTTATATGATTAATTAATTAATTGGTTAAAAAAAATGGCAAAATTAATTGATTATTGAAATGATCGTTTACTGCAGACCTCAGTAAGACCAAATTCTGAATCAGAGCAGATGCTTCATGCCATCCACGAGTGTCTCGCAGATTTCAACACTTAGACTCAGACATCAAGTGAGCTGAGGTATAATTAGACAGTGAAAAGCATAAGACTGAAGTTACATGTGGGTTTGTTGCTCTATTACATCTTCGTTTTGCCTTTTTTTTTTTTAAAACTTTGTATTTGTCAACCACAACTTTGGGGTTGACAAAACTTTAAAAATACTAGCCTGTTTTACTAATCCTTGATTGTTTCATGATTAGCGGTGTGAATAAAATAAATTTCACGATATATCGCAAATTTTTGGGTGCTGATTTTTTATCAATTTTTTTAATACAAAAAAAAAAATATATAATTTAATCAATATTTTTGTGTATTTCAGCAATATTGTCATTATGTTGTTATGGTTACTTTGAGACTTCTACACAGTTTCAGTGAAAAGGAACATGTTGCACTTCATTTCATGATGGAGTGTGTAACACTGCATTTCTTTTTTCAGTGAAAATGTGCAAAAACACTAATAATGAATAATAGGATGTTTTGAAGCAAATAGTTTTGACTCAATTTGTCCTCTGAATGATCAATATCTTCTGATGAACATATACAGCAACTTGATTTTTCATCTCTACGTTTAATTTCGATATTAACTGGGTAGAATATCGCGATAATATCGTATCGTGACCCAGGTATCATTATACGTATTGTATTGCAACATCCTTGCCAATTCTCACCCCTATTCATGATATCGTGCTTTTATTTATTCATTTTTTTCAGATAAATATTACATTATAGACTGACAAACAGACTTTGCACTACTAATTTATTTTATATTATTTCTACACTGTTGTTTTTAGTGGCTTTTTGGTAAGGCTGCACAATTAATCAAATTGTAATCATGATCAAGATTTTGGTTGCAACGATTAAATTAACCTGATCGTCTGCAATATTCACATTTTAAATGTGGGCTCTGGTGCAGTTCAAAGCAGGCACTTTCTCAACCATTGGTCAGCTTTGAAGTATTTGGTGGATTGATGAGAGCTGTAATGGTTTCCAATGAGTTGCATTTCGTGAAAGCACTTTGTAATAATGTATTTCTTCAGTTAACCCTTCGTACATTTGAAATTTCTTTTTTTTGCATAAGTTTTCATTTAAAGCTTCATTTTGCACTGTAAACTGTTCATATATTGTTTATTTGAAAGGAGTACAAAAGAAACATGATTATAATCAAATACAATATTGATAAAAAATAATCGTGATTATCATTTTGGGCAAAATCGTGCAGCCCTACTATTTGGTTCCCTTTGCTTAGCAACAAACTAGTTAGCACTGTTCAGGCTCCAAATGGTGTCACCGTCCAAACATAACTGGTGTGATTGTTTATTGCTGCTTTATTATTCATGTCACCCATCCTATCCTGCATTCAAACAGCCTCAGCAGTCGGCTGTTGGCCCAGGATGATGTTAGTGAACACTTGGCCCTGCTGTTACACAACACACACACCTCCAGTTTGTGTGTACGTGCTGGCGTGCTAGTTTTTGTCTGTGTGGGTGAGTGGGTGGCCTTATGCGTGCGTCATACTGGGTTATGGCGAGTGCTAAAAGGGTTTCGTTTTTGCCTTTGTACAGCTGAGGACTGCATGTTCATTTACAGGCTGCAGCAGGATTTCAGTGAAGGAGGCATCGCCATGCACCATTCAGAACAGAAACACAGATTATAAGAAACCTATAGCTGATTTAGTCTTGCAACTCTCTAACATTTTCTCACTCCTGCTCAGAGCATGGGCATTAATGACGTTATCAGATGCACACACATAATAGAGCAGCAGAAATCAAGAGCCTGCTTCCCAGCCAACTCAAAGGGCAGACAGACCAACATTACATAACATGGAAATGTCCTCGCCAATGTTGTTCTGACATAATAAGGGATCAGCGGGGCTTGCAAGTGTTTGTTAAACATAACCAGCGCTGAGGAGCTGACTTAAACAGTTTGGGTCACATGATGTTTGACAGAGAGAGAGAGCCATAGAGAGAGAGAGAGAGAGCCAGAGAGAGAGAGCCAGAGAGAGAGCCAGAGAGAGAGAGAGAGAGAGACCCAGAGAGAGAGCCAGAGAGAGAGGGAGAGAGAGAACGAGAGAGAGAGCCAGAGAGAGAGGGAGAGAGAGAGCGAGAGAGAGGGGGATAACAAGCTCAAGGGTTTCAGGTTTTTCTGGTTAAAACAGATGTTGGGCTACAGGATTGTGTCAACCTCAGGCCTGAACCCTCATATTCATGGCCTAATTTAACACAGAACATGTTATCTTAAATACACAATAATTTTCAAACAAATGTGTGTTTTTTTTCCCAAACGACAGTCAACATGCCACAGCACAAAGAAGGGATTTGATTTCTTCCCCTCTGCCATTAGACTCCTAAATGAGTGATTGGAGTCTAACAAACTATTCATTTTTGGATCGTGACCCCCATTTGATATCAAGAATTTCTGGACACCCCAACAACATTTGTTTTTTTCTATGTTTGTTATACTGTTTTATACATACGGAGTTACTGTATGCCAGCTCAGATGTTTTTTTTTTTACTGCATTTTAGTTGAACTAGAATGACAAAGTGAAAGTATAGTATACAGTTGTTTAAGATTGTGGATTGTTTTAATTGAAAAAAGATTAAGAATTTTTTTATTTTTTCAGAATTTTCAGGAGATCCCATTTAAACTCCAGGCGAGCCCACATGTGGTCCTAACCCCAAGGTTGAAAAACACTGGTTAAGGATTACAGTTAGAGAAAATAACTTTGATATTTGTTCCAATCAGCACGAAAAGACAAAAATGTGGAAATTGAATCAAAACCACCGACAGGGTAAATTATCATTATTATTTTTAAATAGATTAATTATTTTAATTTGGGATTTGTTTTGTAGCTTAGGTTGGATCCACAACTGTTGCTTTTGAAGCACATTATTATTATTATTATTATTATTATTTACAGACTTGAACCTGGTTGGTTTGCAAAGCCTCCTCATAACTAAAACATTGTTCCATGCCTTGTTTTATCCATGCAAGCTTTCCCTGTGTTGAAACATGTTTGGTAGTTCCTACTTACAATACAGAAATGCATTGGCTGCGTTTGTGACTGAAATGTTTCTAGTTGAGTTTTGTTGCTGGTGACCCATGTAGAATCATTAAATAACTGACTACTGTCTAACAAGCAGAACATAAATCTAGCAACGGTTTTAGGATGGCTCAGCAGCACCTCACTGAAACTAGATCAGCACGTCTGAGGAGCCAAAGGGCACCACAGTCACCTGATACAACTCAGACATGTCACAGGTATCAGGAAGCTACAGAGAATATTTCAAGAACAACACAATGTCTTCCTGATAGGAAAGAGCTAAAGCTTGTGACAAGGAAAATAAAATTTGTATCCTAGGTTTCCTTTAAAAAAATATATATATACATATTTCATATTACTATATCTATTATCTATTTGTATCTTAACCCTTTTTAATTCAAATGTTTGTTTAAAAAAACAACAACAAAAATGGTTAATAGGTGTACCTTAATATAAAATGTTACCTATATATTAACTTAGTGTGAAAAGGAGGCAACTTTAGATTAGGGAACGTGTGTTGGTTAACAGGTGTACAACTACTACTGAACTAGTAATGATCAAGATGTCACTTTAACGACTTCATTCAGAGTTATTTGGACACTATTAACACTTGTAGTTTTGTGTGTTGTTATGCAAGAACAGGCCATATTCATTAAGTGTTATTAAGAGAAAATAACTATTCTTGTGCTACTACCACCTTATATCATAATTCATATAAAACGACTTCCTTACTTACTACTAATAAGCAATAAATCTGAGGTTATTAGGAGAAAATGCTTAGTTAATGGCTTACTGGTTGTATAATAAGCCATGCAGTATAAGGCATTAATAAGTACTTAATAATGAGCAACGTATAAAGAGCCGATGAGTTACTAACTTGCATGCTAATAAGCAGCTAATTAATGGTTAATAGGTGGGCCTAATATAAAGTGTTTATAGATTTCTGCGTTTATATTTTATGGACTTTATTCTGATTAAAAACTAATTGTCTCATTGTAGTACAATGGCGCTGTAGTCTATAATGCTAGCTAAAAACACTGGCTAAATGCTAAGGCTACAAAAAAAAAAAGCTGAAAAGACATTACTTCTCCATTACAGGGTTGAAGTCCAACAGCGTGGATGTCTCATTAAGCTGTAAACCCTTGGCATTAATTCTCCGTCTCACTTCCATTTGATCTGTCCTTGATTCGTGCCCAGTATGCAGCTCATTGTGTGTGTGAGGGCGTCCCAGTAAAACCACCAGTGGCCGTAAAACAGCTGAGGACGGCCGTGACTGTCAGAGGTTATCTGAGGCCTTTGTGGTGTCTTACGTAAATACAATAAGGCTTCGACAAATACCACTACACACGTCAGTGTTTAGGTGAACACAAACAGAAAAACGTTTCTATAATAAAAAGCATTAAGAAGAAAATATCAAACCAGCTCGTCTCGTCTGTCTACTATGATGTGTGTGCGCTTGCATTCAAAAGAAAGCAGGTTGCACAGGAAGTCAATTAATTTGTCAGTTCATTATGAATTGTAGTAAACTGGTTACAGTAAATCCCAGTATGAATGCATGAGGTGATTCATCATTAGTTTGCTATGAAGGTTTCTTTTACTCAGCTCAGTCAGCAGACGTACCTTTAAACGTCAATGTCCTAACAATCACCCTCTAATTAACTGTTAATGAAACTCAGGTTTCACAAACAATCTAATACACATTTTCCTACACTACTGCCAATCTGAAATATATCTATACCTGTAATATATACAGTACCTACATAACTGTTATTTGTTAATAATTAAACAGTAAGCGAAATCACATATCGTAATGAAGGCGACTATTCATTGTTATATACATGAAACTATTGTTTATTGTTTATTAAATCTGTTGATTATAAATATGCATGTATATACAGTATGAAGTGAACTGTCGGAACATATTTATAAAAGAAATACACATTTCTTTAACAATTATTTGTTAGTAATTGGCGTCATAATAATTGCAAGGAAGTGGAAGATGTATATGATAGAATTATATACTGTTTTTGGTGCAGTTCATTGATTATATATCAATAAGTATTGTATATAAATCCATTAAATATGTATAGGAAGGGTGATGAGGGGGTGGGACTACTATACTTCTCGCTCTTTTTTAAAACAAATATTTTGACATTTTTCCCCCTTTTTATTTCTTTTTTGTTTTAAAATTCATTTTGGAAATATAATGCCAAGAAAAAAAGAACTAAATAACGTGGTTCTAGTTAGAGTAGTTGCTGATAGCCATACCGCAGCAACTCCAATCACGTTGTTAATACATGCGATATATCTCAACAAGTTATTGTAATAACCCATGCCAATAGTTTTAGACTGAAACAATCTGGTCAACATGACAGGCTGTGATTCATTCGTTCTTTTTTAATGCACGTATACATGCATTTAAACATCCAGTTAGCAGTGAATACTATCAGAATAAACCTTTTTTTTTTGTTTTCTCAAGTTGTGTGGAAACACACAGACTGTAACGTAACAGCAAAAAAAAAAAAACCTTTATATTACCTTTTGGTTATCTTTAACACCTAATGTATCAATATTGGCATCTGTAAGCTTAGAATACATGATTTCACTTTGATATCTAGTATCAATATAAGGCACTATCTTTCCCAACAGCTCACAGAATGCAGACTTTTCTGCAGGGAATTGCTGTGGGGGAGGACACAGGAGGTGTGAACTGCTATTTTTATGGAAGATACACAGATCAGTTGTTTTTTTTAAACATACCTGTTCTTTTCCATTTGATTGTGCGAAGACCTGCAATGACAAAAGAAAAGACACATGAGGAACCACACATGGTGAGAGAGCAGCTGATTAAACAACCTAAGCTCCTCTGCTGGCTGCACAGGAGAGGGAGCATCAAAGAAGAAGCTGTGTGGGTAACAAACTAAACAACATATGAATATGAATATGAATACTCTGCAGCCTGAGGCCTGTTCCACTGAAGATGTTTTATTTGGGACCACACATGCACGTGGACGAAAAGGCCAGAGGGTAAACATAGCAACAGTAACTAGAAACACTTGGTATGGGTAGTCGTCAGGGGCCAAACTCCCTTCATATTAAATGGTTATTGTGGTGCATGCAGCTCTGGGCTGGGCGGGGTGGGGGATACAGTGGAGGTAAAATAAATGATAGGTTAAGGTCAATTACATTTTTCAGTGACAATTACGTTTTCAGTTGCCCATGTTCATTACAATTCAATTACAATTACCGTACCTAGCATTTTTTTTTTTTACCAATAACATTTAAATTACAATAATTTTTTTATCTTCAGAAAGTGAATTACAATTACATTGTCAATTAGTAAATTTCAATCCCAATTACTCAGATTGAAATAAATAACCTAATAAAAGTTAACCTTCCTGTTGTGTTAGCTTTCTGTTAGCATCTCTTATGAAACGGTTCCTAAATCAGCTGTAAAACACACTAAAAACAAATATATAATCTAATTTCTTTTCTATCTTTTGGTTACTTTGTTAGGCTTCCTAATTATCATCTAAACATCTAAATCATCTAAACTCAATTACAATTTCATTACGATTACGACAGCAACACATTTTGTAAATTACATTTATAATTATAATTAATTATCGATTACGCTTTTACAATTATAACTGACCCCAACCCCGCCTGCGTGACTCCTGCATTGCAGTGTTGAAGAAGCACAGGCTCGCCCAGATGCAGAAACAAGGTCAAGTGCGATTGTCTGTGGTAAAGCGTGCAGCTCTGACAGGTGTGAAAGCCAGAGGGCCAGACGGCAATAAGGAAGACCATCTTCTGTGTTTCTGAACCTCTATTCCACCCCAGGCAGTCTAAAATAGCCCGTAACTTTCAGCTCTGCTCAACCTAGTCGTTGGCAGCTCTGGTGTTGTGTGTGTGTGTGTGGGTCAATGTGACCGTGAGGTGTCATCGTGTTTCAGGATCTCACTGTGTCCAATCCAGCCAGTGTGCATTCCTGTGTGGGGCAGGCGGCCGCTTGGTGACGTAACAGCGTGAGTGGAGAAGTCATGCAAATTATTCAGGCTACACTTCAGGCTCTGCAACAACCCAGTCTGACTCCAAAGCGTGGAATGACAACGCTTGTTCACTGTGCTACACATACGCCAGTGTTTGTCCAGTGTTTGCTATGGGGCTTGACGTCGGGTAACGTGACCACCGGTCAGCTCTGTTTTAAGGAAGGAAAAACTTGGTGGACATTCGTTCAATTTTCACTCGAAATTGCTTTATATTAAGAGAGCTTGTGGCTTTCGCTTCGTTTTGATGGCATTTCTAGTGAGAAATGTACACTTAACTTTCATCAGGGCTCCTACAGCTTCAG
The DNA here is from genome assembly GCF_900634775.1 of Gouania willdenowi. Lineage (NCBI taxonomy): Eukaryota > Metazoa > Chordata > Actinopteri > Blenniiformes > Gobiesocidae > Gouania > Gouania willdenowi. The sequence continues at coordinate 14,081,972 of NC_041052.1, read as the reverse complement.
TCAAATTAAAGTCAAGAACTCTTTTTAATGCCATTTGAAATTAAATGTAAGACCGACTTCATACCGACTGACCACACATTTGGGGAAGAAAAATGTCACATCAATTACATAGGGTTAGGGTCCATTTTTCCAGTGTCTAGTGCAGCCGTGCAACTAAAGTAAACACACACACTGACAGTAAAATCACAAAAAAACACACTAAAATAATCAAAAGCACTCAAAACACACAAGATGACTACAAAAATAGCCAGAAATCTATAAAACAACAACAAAAATACAAAAAATTAAGAACCATTAACAAACTGATTGGACAGGCAATTTTCTTTAAATTTCCATTTCCCCGTGTTGCTGAAAGTTGCTACAAGCATGACGCGCATCTGCACAGAGTCCAGCTGTAACCACGTCACTGTTTTGTAGTTGGTTCTGCTGTTACGCTAAATTATATATTTGACAAACAAGGAATATCACCATTTATTTTGAAACATGAGACTAATTACAACCATAAAAATCATACTTATGTGTTCAAATGTAAGACTTTTGAAACATTGACTTAACACATTTTAATGACAATTAAGGACTTATTTTTAGATTCATGAATTTAGAGCCTTTTATGGATCTGCATGAACCCTGTTTCACAGTCTCCATTCAGTTAACGTAAACAATCCGTAGTTTGTTTGTTTCGAGGCACATGCATCCTGCTTTATCCTGTTACTAGGGTGTTGCTAAGGATGCTCAGAAGGCACCGGAAGTGTTGTTCAATTACAGACATGTTTTGTATTTAAAACCATACAGATTACGTGAATTATTTATTTATTATTATCATTATTATTGTTTATATTCATTTACATTTAAATATAGTTCCACACCAAGCTTAAGTGTAGTTTAAGAATGTTTGAAAACTTGTAATGATGCAACGATGTAAATAGCATTTCTTCCTAAAAAAAAAAAAAAAAAAAAAAAAAAGGATGTTATTTAATATAAACTTAACGTGCCTTCACTTAAAAACAATGAATATTTTTAAATTATTTAATGTAAGAAAAAATTAATTAGACAGGCACTAAAAATATATATATTTTTTTTTCTTTTTGAACACAACACTCCTCCTCCTCCTTCCCTCCTTCAATCATCCGAGCGTCTATCCACGCTGGAACACTTACGTCCCAAAACTAAAATATTCCACTATATCACCATAGATTAGACGAGGCCACTACCACTAGTGATGATCATTTCGCAAAACATTCATCCAAGACCACGTAGTTGAATAATAATGATCACTGTAGTCCACTCTCCAACTATTCCTTTGAAGAAACTTCCCAACTTCACTGCTAATAATAACTGTATGATGTTGCGCTTGGACCACATGCAACCAAAGAGTGAAAGCAACTTGTGTAAGTGAACTAGAAAACAAGAAAACTGTTAAACCATGTTTCTGAAAGTCATATTGTGTCCCTTTTCTATGTGTATACAAATATTCTTCCACTGTATCCCTGTGACTGTAAGATATGAGGTTGGACTTCCTTTAGTTACCATGGTAATGGTCAACAGATGTGGACTTTTACCCAGGATAATAAATTAATTGCAAGGGGCACATAGTAGCGGTTAGCCACTGTTAGCCAACTGCAAAGTTGCACAGTCTACAGTGGGAGAAAATGGAATAGCAACACCATTAGTTTACCATAGTGATTATTATTAGCCTGTCAATTAACTATTTAACATTGGTATTACATATATTATTATATGATTACTGACTGTCGTCATCTCAATATTATTAATTCTGGGTGATTTCGCCTTTACGCAAATAGGAAACTTACTCTATACAGTCTCAACAACACCCGAGCTGTATTTTAATCTGTATTATTCATATCTATTTCTTCTTTTCTTCTTATAAATACATAGAAAAGCAGAACAGCTTAAGGTTTTTTTATGTTAGGAATCAAACCGAGGACTCCCTGCTGAGGAGCATATGTGCTTGTTTTTCTCATGTTCTGGCTCTACTGGTTTAAACACAGGCAAAGCAAATATGGCTTAGTTGGTGATTCTTTATTAGAACATGGAGAAATTACTAATCTTGTGTATAGATGTAAAATAATGAAACACATTTTAGAACAAACGTGTTATTGTATTTAGGTTGTTGGCATTTCATTTGTCTAATTTTCTAATAATTTAGTGGAGATGGTTCAAACATATTAATCCAAACAAAGGAATTGAAAGTTGGTTTAACCTGATAGAATAGAAATTTTTAAAAAAAAAATTGTGATTTTGTTTTTCAGTCCCTGTATTAACCAATACCTCTGTTTATTTGAGAGCCAGTCAGATCCCAATCATCATTACGCTCAAATCACAAAATCATTGCCCTAATGCATGTTTTCTGGTGCTTGTGTTTCACGGAGGCGAGACTCCATTTTTTCACATGGAGAGGATGGAAAAATCAAGTATTATTTCTATAGTGTACTGCACTGTAGTTCCACAGTGGGAGAAAGTGTGTGAGGTGGGGGAGGTCTCTCTCATGCTCCCTGTAATGGAAGAGCTGGAGAGCCAGGGAGGGGTTGGAGGAGAAAGAGAGAGTAGAGAATATAAAAAGCAAAGGAGTAATTGAGAGAGATGAGGGAGAGAGAGAGGTGTGGCAATGGAGGGGCGTGTCACAACTACTGACACACACACATACAGTACAAGACTCCCTTCCCCCACCACTAACATCGTTGCTTGAGGGAAACAACAGGAACTGGAGGGATTCACACACAGTGTGCAGTGTCCTACATTTCAACATGACTTAATAGAAACACCAGAATATTAAATGAATTATCAGGACATCAATGCAGCTCTATGCAGGCAACTCTATCACAGCATGACTGTATCTGATCCGAGGGCCACATGGTTAACATTTATGTCAGCATTTAGAATAATGACCAATCAGAGCATTAATGCAGGGGGAGAAAATGGTTTTGATGTTTTCTCTTCCTTTTGTTTGGTTTAGGGGTCATTATTTGTATTTTTGTGTTCTTGTTTTATTCTGTATTTGTCTGTCGTTTTCTGAATTTTTGAGGTCACTTTCTGTATTTTTGTTGTTGTTTTCTGTATTTTCCTGTCGTGTTACATAATTTGGTTTAACAGTTCGTGTGTTTTTGGAGTTATGCTGCAGCGTGTTGTTGTTTTGTGTGTTTTTATAGTCTTTTGTTTGTTTAAGGGGTAGTTGTGTACGTCTTTGTTGTTAATTTATGTTTTATGAATCATTTTGTGTACTTTGTGCATTTTGTTTTGTGTGTTTTGGGATATATTTTGTCTAATTTATTGGACTTCATATTCCTTCCAACTTCTTGAATTACAATTTCGGGGGATTTGCTTTGGGGGCTGCAAAAAAATTGACTGGGCCGCCAGTTGCCTATGTCTGGTTTACATGGTGGCTCTCTGCATCAGGGTGTTTGTTACTGCACTAGTCCTGACTTCTCTTCATGAAGTACGTGTCTGAAATGAAATCAGCCAGGAGCATGTTCTAACTTTCTGACCACAATGGAAAGAAGTGAAAGCTCACGATGAAATATTTTTGGCCATATTATCAACCAAAACTGTAAGAAATCAGGAAATCTAAAAGGAAATTAAATAATCCAAAGTGATCATCTAATATGAGTACATCAAAGACAATATGGTGTATAAACACATTTGAATATTTTCTCATTTTAGACAATAGATGGGTTTCCATTAAAGATTTTAGCAAAATAAAAACAATATTTCTAATTGTCGACAAAGTGATATTGCGCTTTTTCCATTGAACGTTGCTTTGGGGAGGAGCCTCATAACTCTCATGAAATCTCATCCCGCGATACTTCGCTTCAGAAAGATGGACGAGTCCAAACCTCCTTATAACACTCTGCATTCCTTTGTTGTTTCACGTCATCTAATGTGGCAGTAATAATTGTAAACTTATTATTATAATTCTCGAAACACATACCGCGTCATGTTTTCTCAGGGAGAAGTGGTCATGTGACCAGGTTTGGCACGTTCTGCGACACGTATTTGTGGAAAAAGGGGTTTCCATAGCGCTTTCGTGACGCATTTCAACATCGAAATGTCTGAAATTCCTCCTCATAAAAGCGTCAAAACTTTTTAGCGATATTTGAGTGTTTTTTCAAAGTTCAGGCGTTTCCATTACCAGTTTTTATTGCGCTGTTTCAATTATGCACATTTCCAAGGGTAATGGAAACCCAGCTACTGTGTTGGCGGGAAAGTAAAAGGTATCAGACAAATATTTATAAATCTATCTAATCCAATTAAAACAATTCCTAATTTTGAATGTGTTTGTTCAGGGGAATAATCACTACATTTAGAAACTCTTAATAAAGTTAAGACCGATGCTTTTAAGACGTGTGGCTGAGTTTCTGAAAACAAATACTTCCTCAGTCTAATTGACGTTCTCGATGCTGAGGAATTTAAGCAGATGTTTGTTCTTCATGTTTACCTAGTAATACACTAGGAAATTCTGAGGAACATCAGTCGGTAGTTTTTCCAGATGTCTGGATTAACAAATATGAGCCGAGTTTCTTTAGAAACACTAGATTGCAAATGCACATAGAAAATAAGTATGGGTTAGATTTTAAGGCTAGTATGAGGACAATCAAAAGGATTTCACTTTAAACTTTAAAATTGAACAATGCACACAGATTACATAACTCCATATGTCCAAAGGAGGGGAGACTATTTGAAAAACTTCCATCGAAGGGACTTTACTTAAATATCAACTTATTTGACACAAATGGTTTGAAAGTGTTAAAACATGAAAAAATACTGGTGTTTTCAAAAATAGACAAACTTCCTGTTGCCTTTCCTTTTCTTATGTTGCAAAGCCCTAATCAGTGGCTTCCTTTTCTAATTTCTTGTGAGTTATGAGGGCTGCGACTGGGTGCTGTGGTATACATATGTTGCAGAAAGGCATCTCGAGTGTCTGTGCGTGGCTCAGACATACATGTAGATAATTTACAGTCGCTGAATATACATTGGATTTCGACACCTATTTGTAAATCTATTAACAGATTTCCCCCCATCGGTATCTCTAAACATGGGCTTCCATTTAGCCTGTCAGCTGATGGTTCAGCTGGGGGTATCTTTAAAAGCTCCGGTTAGCACAACATATCACGGACACATATCTCTGGCTTGCAGCTGCTTTGATATGCTAAAGACAAAGCTGTACTTGTTTAACACCTTTTCTTATTTAACTAAATATTTGCAATTATTCCTTGTGTAATTTATAACTAATAGACCACAAATCTGAGTAGAATTCCTTTAGTTTGGGACGCTAAAATCCCCACAGTGTAATGTACAGACGATGATTCAGTATCAGGCGACTGTTCACAATCATGACACTGTACGGCCTGTACTGAGGAGCTGCAACTTTAGATAAGCCCTTATTAAATGTGGATGTACACGAGGTTATCTGAGGTAAGAGGAGTGTACATAAAGCATTCTATGTTCCACCTCATGCTCCGACGTGTCTGGATTCACACGTCAGGCTGAGCAGAGGAACTTAACACGTTCACTATCAGGGAGGGAGGACGGCTGCCAATGTCCCAAAGGCTGATATGAGCGTTACAAGTTGAAAAAACTAACTGAACATGCGTCTAAGGCTGCCCAGGTCTATCTGTTGCACAATGTGTCATTTAGGGTCAGTGCTGTATATTAATAACATGGAGGACAGCACGTATAGGAAACGATCAGCTAAAGGAGAGTGCTGGGATTTCCTTGTGTGGAACACGTGGGTCAAACCCAGAATATGAAGTTTAAAATACAGAAACATTCTAAAGGGTAAAAAAAATAATAATCATGAAATAAATGATGAATTTTTCACTTTAAACTACCTTTGATCTAATACTAATGGCCTTTTTCAATCCTATGTAATATGGAGTTTTTATTGCATATATTTCCAGCAAGTTCATTTTGTCTTGATTTTTGAAATAATTACATTATATGTTAGTTATGATTGTATTTATTCAGACAACATCTTTTCAGGAAATTTACTTTTATCCACTGCCAAATGTCAATCTAAACATGTCAGGAAATCAAAGAAAATTTCAAAGAAATAAAAGTTGTCTGAATAAATGAAACCGTAACATATTAGTTTGGATTGCAGTCTAGCAATTCATAAATTATACAAAAATATTGGTCAAATCTATACACTGAAACACCTAAGTCAGGGGTGTCAAAAAATTCGATTTCATGATATATCAAGATTTTTTGGGTGCCAATTTTAAATCCATTTTTTAATATTCTTTCTGATATTTAATTAATATTTTTCTTACTATATTTTTCACATTTTTGTGGACGTGTGTTTTCTACTACTGGAGACATTGTCACATCTCAGCGTCGCAGCTTAACTACTGGGCATGTTGACCAGCTCCTGTTCCTACATAAAAACCTTGAAAATTGTGCCACTTCCTCACCTCCACTCTGGTAGATGACACCATAGATATAATAATATGCAGCAACTTCATTTTTCATCTATACGTTTAATTTTAATCGGGTAATATTGTGATATCGTGATAATATTGTATTGTGACCCAAGTATCGTGATATGTATCGTGTTGCATCATCCTTGCCAATACTCACCCCTAGTGTCAAACTCATTTTAGTTCAGGGGCCAAATAGGGACCAATTTGAACTTAAGCAGGCCACATATTTTAGCTGGAAAAAGAGCAAATTCAACATTAATGAGCCACAGTTTGCACTTCCATGTACAAATTATATATAAATGATAAAGCATGCCAGTATACTGTATCAGTTCCTGCACGATATTCACCAAAATGTCCCTGATTTGGAAAATTTGTGGAATGTTGTGAGGACAATTGCAAGATTTTGAAAAAAAATGTAGTCACAAATGACTGCCATCATGTAACATAACAACTGGAAAACTGAACTCTGTAAATAATGTTGATTTTAATGGAATTTTTGTATTAGGAGGGGCTGAGATACTGTATCTACAACTGAATTAGTTTGTAATTTACAACACACTTCATATCGTTTCTAATCAGGACCATATTTGAGTTTGACACAAGTGACCTACGTAATGAAATGTATGTTACGTGATTATTTACCCCACAGTAAAGTTACAGTAATAATATGAACCCTTATGTGTGATCAGGTTGACTGAAACATGAAATCATTAAGAACAAAGTGTGACAGTAAACCGTGATCTTTTTTTTCGCTGAGGCATTCCCACTGAGGACGACTCCACATCTGAACATTTTGTACGGACTCCAATCCACCACTTAAACAGGGGACGGTGTGTACTGGTTCCTCGCCCTGCAAAACTACTATCTAATCACAGAGAGAACATAGAACTGAGGGTGTGTGGAAACACAGCATAAATCTGTCCTCGTATTACTGATTTATCATTTTCAGAATGCAGACTCAATGCAGCTGCAGCAGCAGCAGCTGACAGGTGCTGCCAGGACGTGCCCTCCTCACTGAAATGTCTCTGCAGTCACCTTGATTGACATGGTTCGCTTCAGCAAGTGGTTGTTCAAATAAGGACATAAGGCAAAAGGTAAAACGGCATTTTAAACCCAACTTGCTCTTAGAACTCGGCGCTCTGAATGGACAGCAAAGGATCAGCGAGGAATGGCAGTAAATACATTTATATTGTGATTTTAAATCAAATAATGACATCAGGATTAGATGGTATCAGAGCCAGTTTACTCACTGTGTGCCAAATACCTAATATGGACCATGCATACACCATGGCAGTGTTGTAAACAAAGTAACTGTCAGAATTTTGATGATTTATCACCCCTAATTTTGTACACAGAACTATAAACCTAAAATGAGACATAATATATACTACTCATTGAAAAAGGACATGAAACATGGGTAGATTTTGCCTTTACCTTTAACAGTTGTGATTGCTCGTAATGTGATTTAATAGCAGCACATGAATGGGATAAATCACAGGCATGATATTTGACGATAACACACAACTAAACAACACTGGTTAAACCCTGCAGTGGGGGAAGGGAAATGATACTTTGTGATGTGATGGGCAGCTTGTGTCACAGCAAGAAAAAAAAAGAAGAAGAAAAAACCAGAACACGTGTGTTAGGCTTTGGCCACAGGAAGCTGAGAGGCATTTACCTGCTACTTGTGTTTTTCTTGCTTTTGCTTTTCCTTTTCAAGCTGTCCCTCTCCTGACTGCTGATGAGGGGTGGCATGGAGGCATAGCAGTGCTCAGCTCCTGCAAGCAAATGAACAATAACCCAGTGGTCATTTTTTTATTTTTTTTTCCCTGTTTTCTCCCAACGCCAAGGGGGTTAGAAATCAGTCATATGATCAGAAATTGCTTGAGGAGACACTTCAGTTTTGTTTGTGGTTTTTTTTTTTTTTTTTGTGGTTGCATTTCCTGTGAATACATGGAAAGCGTGGACTTCTTCTTCTTGCAGCACCTTCATACAGTGTTCTCTCTCCTCAGCCTGGACAATGATGTCATCTTGAACTGAAATAAACCCCAATAGCAAACCACAACACCGAGAAAGGAGGGGCCTCCACGGAAACAACGTCTCCTGCACATCTGACTGCATTTACCACATATGCATCTGTTATTATGAATAGTAGGCGTGCAAATGCACATTTTGCACGTATGCATTATGTGTCAAAAATGTTATTTAGTCTCCTGATGTGAGATTTAGGCTGCTGCAGCGCGTATAAATCGCCAGTGTTAATATTACCGATGCAAGGTCCAATTACTATAAAATGAAAAATTAATATAAAGGGCAGGAGCAGGGTAAAAATAGATTTAATTTGATGATGCATGGCTACATATGCAGGTGAACGTCCATTTGTTATGTGTGGGATGATTTAAGACATGCATAATCACTTTAAAATGTACAAAATAAATATAATCATGCTTTACCTCGTTCCTTGCGATCCAGGTACTCAGCCGCTTCGATCAACAACTGCACCATTGTGATCGCCGCCATTTTCAACAAATAACAACGATATTAAAACAATCCGATGAGGGAAACTCCGTGATTGCACACGACCTGGTGCGGCTGCTCTGTCCAAAAAAAACAACAAAAAAGGCTTCGGCGATGGTGCGAAAAGGCGATGATTCAGGAATCACTCCTGCAGCCTTATCAGTGGAGGTATTTTAAAAGTTAAAGGTCTTTGAACGCAGCACCAGATATCTCTGGTAATTAAATGAGGTGTTTGCTCGTTGTGTTGTAGGTCAACGATGAAAATACGTCCTTTAACTAAAAAAATATATAAATTATGACACGAGTGCTGATTTTGGCAACAACAAAAATGTCTTATTGTTAATGAAAAACGATGAAAACACCCGTGAAAAGGTTCTGTAAGATAAAAGACTTGCACAGTTATCAGACACTCATCGGATGCAAAATTGCTATAAAACCAGCACAGGTAGCAGCCTGGAAGTAAAACAGACAATTAAATCCAACCTTATCGGTTTTGGACTTTGTGCCTGAATAGTTTTGTGCTGGTTATTCGATGCTTACGTCTCGCTCCGAACGCTCACAGTGACTGTTTGTCAAACTGCTTTCTAAACAGAGTCTTGTTGATCCGAACTACTGTACACTCCACCACAAAGCTCCTATGTGCTGGGCGACGATTGGCTACTGGACACAACAAACCAAGCTCCTATTGGCTAGTGAAACCGTCAATCATCACGATATGCTACATTGAACAGTTACTGGGACGCTTATTCCGCCATTTTGGCTCAGCTTGCCGTTTGCTAGAACACCCCGAAAGCCCTTAAATAACCCCAAAATGGCGCCAGTTTCACCAAGTACTCTCCAATTACGTCATCGTTGGAATTGTTATGAGCCCTTTAACTATTGGTTTCAATGCCCACAAGCTTTATGCAAGACTGTCTACTGAAACAGTAGACCCGCCCCTCTGCCATGCTGCCTCACGGTGTGTCTCACTGATTGGCTGCCGTGGATTTGTTTGCCTTATTTTGTCGCACAATAATTGGTCAGATTCACATGTTCTCGTGCGATTAGTCACATGCTCACCCTATCACATAATAGATCTTCACGCATGCGCATTTGGGATTTCTGTGGGGAAATCAGGATCTATAAACTCGGTTAAAAATGACTGTTTAAATGTATCTTATTAGGTAAAAACATTTATGCTTAACTGAAAATGTCATTCACCTTCATGCCAGTCAGAGAACTGTTATTTTAATACATGTTAAATTTACAAAAAAAAAAAAAAAAAAACATCCGTGCTACAGATACAGATTTGGGTTACCTCAGATGACTCCTAGAGGTGTTTTTTTTAACAAGCCAACAGACACACCGGGCATTTCCAAATAGAACATTTGGTTCTATTTAAATTTTTAGCTTCTACTAGAGCCATCATTTGTGTAATTCAGATGTTTTTACCGTTATAGGTTAAGTAATCATTCCATTTGATGTTAAAATGGAAAATTTAATTGACATGTTTATTACTGATGTAGTGGAAAATTTTCATATCTTTTGGAAGAAGAAGCACCTCTAAATACTGACGTGTGAAATTATCATGGAAGTGAGTTGTTAAATGTTCCCTTGTGTACCCAGCAACGTGTTCACGTCTTTCTGGGGGAAAATGACTGGGCTAGACCTCTAAATATGTGCTGTGATATCTGGAATCATGATGCAGATCGATCACTAGTGACAACATGTCAGAAAATAGCTTAAATTCATCATATACAGGATAGTTAAAAAATAGCCTGCTGAGATTTCTGGAAAAAATGCAATAAAAATGAAAAGCACATGTAAAAACACGTTTGGAAAACACTGGACTTGACTAATTCTCTCCCTTTTAGTGCTGCACTGATGAAGAACTGGTCCAGTCATTTATCAATCACATTCACACACTGTAAAACTGCTACATGTTTATTATAAGCCCTTATTAAGACTTCTACAGAACTGACCGATGGGGTGATACATGCAGGAATGCAGGAGCAGCGAAGTTTAAAAAAGCAAAAGTTTAAGATTACAACTTTACATTCTCAACTGTAGTTAAATAGATTCACTGTGAGAACAAAATGTACCAAATCCTCAGGTCCCACTCAAAATAGGAGGAAGTAAAGAGAGCCAGTCCTCTTCAGTGAGTCAGTGATTCTATCCTGATGTCATCAGAGGCACTGTTAAAATGTAACTGCTGATATAAACTTGTCTAAATAAAGAGCCACAGTCACATTTCAAACAGCAAGTTTATTCAAAAATAAAATCAAAACAATGTAACATGTGCAAACTCTATACATTTACACCAATCAAATGTATATACAGCATTGTTACATCACTGAGAGAGAAAAAAAGGGAGAAACACGTCATCGTCTACAACAACAAAAGGAGAACTGGCAGAAACTTGTCAGTGATTCAGGCGATGAAGTCCAAAGGTCTATTGAATCCTCCTTTTCTATTCATGTATTGCCTGGGAAAAAAAATACATATATAAGAAAACATTACATCACTGTTACCCTCGCAACACTTGTGCATTACATCACCAGGCACCAATGGGAGAACTCGGATCTCAGCATAGAAACACCTGCAGAGGTGATTGGCTACTTTAACAGTGCTCACTTAAGGAAAAGGGGGGTGGGTGGGGCGGAGGGGGAAGGGGTGGGGGGAAAGGTTGAAAATACCCTGCCACTCAGTAGCGTGATTGACAGATGGAGAGGAAGAAAGAACTTTAGGAAAAGTGTATTAAATGATAGGAGTGTGGTACGGAGCAGCAATGATAAGCTACTTGTTTACACTGATGATCAGCCATAACATTATAACCAGTAGCATGGAAAGTGACCACTGATGATCTCTGAATTTCAACACTTGTGGGTGGCCAGAGTAAGGCTGTGTTAAAAATTACACACTCCGTACTATACACTACAAACTCAATCCACTGATCAGTGCGTTAGGAAACCTTTGGTAGAAAAAGCCAGAGATAAGGTTAAATTTTATTGATCCCCCAATGAGGGAAATTTGGATGTTGAAGAAACTCCAAAAAACAGGAAATTTTAACAGCATCAATAGCAAAAAAGTAAAAAGTAAAAAAAAAAAACAGCTATTAGTAACTACACATTAATTAAATAAAGAAAAAATACAACAGAATAAAATACCTGTATTTTCTCTTCATGCTCACATTGGTGGCGGATGCATTTACAGATCCATCCCTTTTCTTCCCCTGGAACAGAACAACAACAATGATCGCTCAAATCTGTTATCTGCTTGTTTGTTTACAATGATACAGTGTGTTACTGCGGGAAATAAATGATAAATAGTGTCAGTATCACTTTGAAGTCTACGTGTATTGATTAAATGCATATAAAACGACACAAGTGCCGTTAAACTAAACGTCAATAGTAGTCCTCGTTCATTTAAAAACTTAAATAGTTTATCCTTCATCAAAGTGAGGAGTTTAATCAACTTAAAGGGAACATCAATGACTGTAGTCTTGATTCTCAATCAATATGAGCAACTTCTTATTAACAAACTCAACGACTCCTTTCACACTGCCTGCTGCTGATTCACAATGATACACATTCAGCTACTGGCAATCATCATGACTGTGCGCTTTGTTTTCCAGTTCAATGGGCTCTACGCACGCAGGAACATGATGTCATTTCCGCTTAAGTGTCAGGAAAGCTGTTTACTTCCGGCGATCACTGAACGCTACTACTGTGCTGTGCTATAACGACCTCGACCCTCGGTTTAGTTAATATTTACCTTTTATTATCACGTCTTTTAGTTGTTGTTGTATTGTTTTACTATTTGTGTCTCCCCTTATGTGTAATACGACAGCTGTTCAAGCCACCACTGCTGTGTGCCGCTCTGCACCTTCTATTGTGTCCCACATAACTTTAAATTCAAGTTGAAAATAATATATGATACAGAAGTATATAATGCACCCCATAATCGTGTTTAGCCAGCTGTTAAATTTACTGTTTAATGTATTTAAAATAAATAGGTTTATATTTTTTATTTTCCAGGCTACCTGTGAGCAACTGTAAACTGTGGGATGGTGCGACCGTCAGAAGTGGGTCACCAGTTGACATTGACGAGAAATAATGCTTCGTTCCGTTAAAATAAATAAATATATATATATATACAGTATAACTCTTCTCACAACATCACTATATTTGTGTGGATTTACAATAATTCGGTCACAAGTTAATATGAGCTCATAGCGTCTGTTTGGCTGAATACCTTACAAACGTGCGCTGTGATTAACCTGTGATGGGATAGCTGAATTTATAAGATGTTAGACACTCGTGGGACACATAATAGGAGGTCAATGAAAGTGTGCAGCATAAATCTCTATGTGGAAGACATCTTCTGCATGATGTTCAAGTGTGTTCGTGTCAATTCACTTGCTTAACTTTTAACACCGACACATTCAAGTCGATGTATGAACAATGAAATCACATCTCATAATCATGTTTAGTCACATATACGTGTTATTCACTCTACAGTGACTTGTATTTTATTCTTGTCTATACACTACCTGTGACCAGATGTAACCTGTGGTATGTTGCGAGACTGTCAGAAGTTTTTTTTTTTTACTGTCGGAAGTAGGTCGCCAGTTGAACCGAAACAAAGTCGTAGTTGTGGACAGTGAAGGCACCACGCTGAAGTCTGTCTCCACAGATGGTTTAAAAAAAGGTTCTTAAGAGTCATTTGTGAACAAAAATAATCATGGAGATAGCTTCCCCGTGTGTAAATTCAGGTAAACGCGGTCACAAGTTAACATGGAAACACTGCGTTTCCCCTGCAACCTCCAGTATGTATTTAGAAAAAAATTCAAAGCAATACATACTGTATATAATACATATTAACACAGTCTTTAACCAAATTAATGTTGACCTTAACTACGTCAAAAAAGCAGGTAAGTTAACTGTTTACACTAATCATTAATACAAATTTACTTTAAGGAAATAAACTACTTATGGAATTGCATAAACATATATTGTATATACACATACATATGACGGTGTACTGTATAAATATTGTCAATCAATGCAGTTATTGACGACAAATTACCAAAAATCCTAGTTATGTCACTAGGAATTAATAGATTCAAATGGCCCGCCACTAACTTCCAGGACAAATTTCAGTCTTACGTGAATCAAGTGACGGTCAAGCATTTTGGACTTCCGTTGTCGCAACTCTCTCTCTATACAGCTCTGGTCTGCACCTGAATTTAATCATGATTCAGCACTGTGATGACTAACAATGGCTGAACTCAACTGTGAATCCAAAGGAAGACATTTTTAAAACAATGAAAGTTCTTCTTCGCGTCACGTCCTCCACAGACTCACCATGAGCGTTATGTGCAATTCTACAAATGTATCCCATGTGTATGATGTAATCCACCTAATGCAGAATGCTGCTGCAGGGCAAGCTCAAATCAATAAATTCAATACAAACTTATTGCACATTTTTAAGTTGAAATTGCACCTCCTTGTGGCTACAGCACTAAAGACAACCCTCATCTCTCACCTTAGTTGTGTCAAAAGCACCAAATCCCATCACTTTCATCATCTCAATCTCCTCCTCGGTTTTTCCTTCCATGTCCTCCGCTGAAAAAAGACACAACTTCCTTTAATCACGCCAACATCAAAATAGATGAAGGGCCAGAAATAAAAAATAATGAATACATTTCCGTCAAGGTTTACGTAAAATAATCCCCCATGCAATACCTGAAATCTGAATAGGTTTTGCTGGCTTATCTTTGGCGTCCTTTTGCCTCGTCGGCGATGATGAAGAAGAGCGATGGCGTCTCACAGGAGACCTGCGTGTAAAAACAAAAACAACAGAATCAATAAACCCAAGGGTTTCAGATTGTTCAGGCTAGAGATTAATGGGTGTAAGAAGAAAAAGTTGATCTGGCGATATATCGTGATATTTCACTGCATGATTATCATGTCAATCCAAAAAATGTCAAAATCCCTTTTATAGATGTCTGTGGTTACTTTTTTTAAAGAAATTAAGAACTTAACAGAATCAGAATCTGTTGTAGAAGCAAAAGTTTAACTCTTAAGAAAAATGTAATTTGACGGTTTAATAAACATATCACTTGTTTTTGATATTGGTACTTTAATTACAGTTAGTTACATTTACTTCTTCTCGCAAGTTTTATAAATAATGAAATAAATTGTATTTCGTTCCATTTTATACTTCTAAAGGTAAAATGTGTAATTATTGATATTGCGATATATATCATAGTATTTAGTATCAGGATATATTGTATCGTGACATGCAAATCATTAATCGTATCGTCAGATTTATGGCTATGCACACCTCTTGTAGGGAAGTATGATATTTTCTTTTTGCCGATATTGTCAAAAAAAAAAAAAAAATCCGATACAGATATATACACATTACAACCCAATTTTAGGTCACATAACATATCTATCTATGGAAATAACAGGTTCAGTCTACTTTTAATGTGATGCCCCACTGGCTGTATTCCACAAATAAACATAATCAGTTAAAAATAAGAATATTTATTCAAGTTTGCTTTCAGAAAATGTGTCAATCATTCTTAATATGTTGTCCCAAACCACAGCACATATCGGGTTTTCAATATCGGTGGAAAAATGTATATTAATGTCTATGGTAAATGGACATGATTTATATAGCGCTTTTATGACCACACTGAAGTAGTCCCAAAGCACTTGACTTTATCAACTCATTCACCCATTCACACACCAATGGGACTGAGCACTGGTCAACCACTGGGAGCAACTTAGGGTTTCGTGTCTTGCCCAAGGACACTTTGACGCATAGACATGTATAGACTGGGATCGAACCCCCAACATCTCGATCAGGAAACTATTTAATCTGGATTAACTAAGATCACCATGAAATGAACTCACCTTGAACGCCTCCTGTGAGGCGACCGTGAGCGACTCCTGCGGCGGTCTCTGTCCCGATCTCGCTCCCTGGAACGATCTCTCTCTCTACGCCTCCGCTCACGATCCCGGGATAGGGAACGAGAGCGTCTTCTTTCTGTAAAGGGAGCGCATAAACAAGTAATCACATCACTATTACATGTAGTGAATTAGAAAAGTTAGGTTGCACATCACTACTAGTTTTACCTGAACCTATTAAAACATGCTGACCTTCCTTTACTGATATTTTAAAGAACCATGGTTTCAACCTTAAAACTACTGAAATATTAACCTGCCGTGTATTGTGGTGTTCAACCTCGAGTCCTAAGTTTTCTATTGTGTGTCACACAATTTCAATGACATTTACAAGCGTTAAGAAAACTCTATGTTCTGTGATTTCTAGACAGCCCTAAAAAATTACATCATGGCCCAGTTCTCCTCCTTGGCTTCAGAACTCCTTCATTCACAGACTACGCGCTTTTGGTCGATTGTGGGCGTGTCAGGAGGCTGGACCGGAGAATACGCACAGGAGAGAGGCTGGTAACTGCAGGCGCGGAAAAAAACGCTTAAGTCCAGACCGGAGAATAGGGCCCGTAGATACTAAATCTGATCTTTAACTGCTTTATGTCTGTAAATGTTCTCAGTCAATTGAACTTCAAGTTTTGCTTGAAGACATTTCACCTCTTATCGAAGAGGCTTCCTTAGTTCTAAACCAGTGTTTCCCAAACTTTATTGACCCATGTACCCCTTAGCCTTTAATTTTTATCGCAAATATCTCTTAACTCATATTATACATAATTTCTTTGTTTCTACAGGCTCATCTAAACTCTTTGCTGTATCTCGTCCAACATTAACCTTGAATTTAGGCCTTTTTATTCAATTATTTCTGATGTTTTGCTCGTTTTAGAATTTGAACTTCACCTTTTGGTGCATTTTAAAGAGGTGTGCTGCAAATTATTATTGATGGATGAGAAAAAAGTCTGCGCATGTAAAAAAAAATCTATAATGTTAAAAAATAAACTTACTAATGTTTGTGTACCACCTGAGAGGTGTTCAAGTACCCCTCGGGCCTAGGGGTATACACGTACCCCAGTTTGGGAACCACTGTAATCTAAACTGACACGTTGGGAGTCTAGAAATGATACTGTGGATCTTATTGGAATTGATTACGATTAGATCAGATCACACTATTAATCTCACAATAAAATTCACTACAGCTACAGCAGCCAAAGATAAAAAGTAAAAGCAAAAATATACAATATATACTTGTGCAAAAACGACACTTAACAGGAACACGGACAATAAACAAAAATATAATAATATTGCACATAACAGAACTGTACATTACAGAAACATATATAAGATGAGGTAAGTGAGGGTTTTGCATTATATCAGGAAATATTGAAGAAAGTGTCTAGGGATACGTTAAACGTAGCCATAGCCCCCGGACTATGGCTACATTTGTGAGGATAGCTGAGTGGTCTAAGGCGCTACACACAACGTTTCTTCATTCTGCTAATGTGGGTTAGAATCTAACTTTTGTCATATTTATTGTTTCATTTTGAAAAAATACATATCTGACAAAAAAAAAAAAAAAACATTTTAGGGTATTTCCTGGGTTAGGGCTAAACTAAAAGGGTTAGTAAGGTAGCTAAAAATAAATACGAGTTAAAATACAACTGACGGAACTTAAATTCACGTGGTGCACCTATCACGTGACTTAAACTGGTCAATGAGGGGTGCTGCATATGAATAGAATGGCAGTTTATGGATACTTTAATGCAGGGGTTCTCAACTGGTCTCCCTTGGGACCCACATTTTGCCACGGTCAATAAATCACTTTTTCTTTTTTTTTTTGGAGAATTGAACCAACCAAATTTAGTTTTTCAAAAATAGCTATTGAAAACACACATAATTTTTTATAAAACTCAAATCTATGTATTTTCCTGTGCAACATGCCTGTCAAAAAAAAGTTTCTTTCAAAATAAAAGACAAGTCCAACATGAGAGATATTAAGTAAGCTATTGATTTATTTTTGACCAGCTGTCCGCGACCCACTTTTGGGTCCCGACCCATCAGTTGAGAACCCTGCTTTAACGTATCCATAGCCACGGTCAATTTCGAACGACATTGTTTGTAGTTAGTGTATTATATGCCTCAAAAATTATTAGAAAGTATTTGGTGGAAAATGTCGAAAACCGAAAATTGATAGTAAATATTTAAATTAGTAATAGTATTAGTAGCTAGGTTTCTGCACTCATAAGCCAGAAAACCAGCAATTCCATTCTCTGTAAATTGTTAAAACGTTGTTGTGTTAAATAACTCAACCAGTGCGAAGATATAAATACATACATCAATTAACACACCAAATAATACCATGTAGAAATAAGCTTCGCATTTAACTTTAGTCCGAGAGGGACAATAGAACAAAACTGAGCTAGTAAAATCACAGATATCCAGTAAAGTAGGATAAAGTGACGTTTTTTTGTTTAAGGGTTTGAGTCACAAGGTGGTAGAAATGACACAAATTGTTTCCAGAAGCTGCCCTGTTGTTAGCATTAGCATTAGCAACCACTACGCTGTGTTACACTGCTGTTTCTCACCTCGTCTCGGAGGAGTTCGACTTCTGCTTCGTCCCATATTCCTTAAAGATTAAATGTTTCTATTAGAAATGTAAATAAAACAGGTCAAAAATGTTATCGATAAAGAGGTGAAACTGGGAATCTTCGTTGTCGTTGAGTAAACGTCTGTTTCCTGTTTCGGAGGAACTAAAGACGATTTAGCTTAAAGTAGCGCCATCTATCGCACAGGATGTTTAAGTATAGTTTCTAAGTACAATGGATTAATTCATTAATTTATCATCCCCAAGTACAAAAAACTATTCTTACAACAACGAAAAACTTAGAGAGTAATTATCAACACGAAAAAAAAACTAATAAATGTATTTTTTTTTATTCTTTGCATTTGACCCAATCCCCCAGAAATGTTTGGATTGACAGGCTTGTTCCATCTTAAAGCAGTTTTGTTTTCAAAATATTTTTGATTCATATAACATTATCATATAAACATTAAAATAATTGTAATGATACGAACTACCTTTGGTTTCAACTATAGTGTCACATGACTTCTGGTGCCAATATTTTTCCACCTTGCAATCCACACACAAATGTCCTGTTTTATACTTGAAATATGTTAGTTTGTACTATTATTTATGATTTATTTTGTAAATTATGACATATTTTCTTTGATTATGTAAAACATTATTGTTTGTTAGGAATGTTTGATAGGAATGTGTAGGAACGTTTCTTATTTGCAATACAAAATGCATTAGTTTGTGAATGTTTTCTATTTGCAAACCAAACTGGCTTTTTGTTTGTGATTTGTTGGGAGTTAATAAAACACGTGTTTTTTTTTTGTTTTTTTTGCGTGTGTGTTTGTCAGATTTTGGCATAGTTTTAATGCCCTGCTTGGCGCATGTCTGGAAATGTAATTCAGAAAAGACTGTGGGTGCATGTGGAAAGCCGATTGATTGAACATTTATTGGATATCTTTGATATCAAAGCTCAGTTTCCAGTTTTGGTGAGGTCTTTGACTGCACTAGTTTACTGGTAGAACACTGAAACATGTACTAGTAAACTAGTAGAGAGGAAAAACCCCTACATGTTAACCAGTAAGGTGATAAATATCCACTAGTTAACTAATAACATAGATTTTGTGTTTACTAGTTAACTAGTGAGCCTCAAAATGTTTACTAGTAGTTATTACCTAGTTAGAGCCAAGATGTCCATGAGTTAAACGAGTTTGACTATTTTTAACCTTACCAGTTAACTAGTTGGGATACAAGTTAACTAGTAAGAGAACATACACTAGTTGCATTGTTTTTACGAGTAATACTAGTCAACTAGTGAGACTTACATGTTTTACTAGGAGACTAGTTAGATCTAAAATGTCACTTGTTGCACAAAATGACGAGGAAGTGGGGATTAAGTCAAGACTGAGGCTTTCAATAGGCTCTCAAAATAAAAAATAACATCAAATCAGGACCCAGGATTTGGTTATAATTCCACCCACCTCATTTACATATTGCACACTAGTTAACTAGTTCAGTGGTTACCAAATTTTTTGTGCCCAAGCCACATCTAAGTAACAATCTCAAGGCACCCTTATTGTGCAAAATATCCTTTATAACACGTGTTATCATTCATATCATGTACAATATCTGTAAATGTGCATTATTTACTAATGCCAAATAAAATGTGACAAAAACAACTGTATTACTCATGAAATATTTATATTAAAAAATAGGTACAGCATATGTATGTATATATATATATATATATATATATATATATACATATATATATATATATATATATATATATAGTGTCTCTGTGTTATGAAATGAGTGCATACAAAATAGTAAATTAAAAAAAAATATTTTTGTGTAGTTGTATATTGCAATAAATATATGGTTGTCGCAAAATCCCGCAGCACACCCGGACTTGCCTCACAACACACCAGTGTGCTGCGGCACATCGTTTGGGAACCACTGAACTAGTTGGTTTAAAGGATTTAAACGAGTAAACTTGTTGATATCTGTCTTCATCTGACTAGTTAACTAGTCAATTAGTTGTTCTCGTGAATAATTATTTTAGTGTTCTAGGTAACTAGTAGGAGAAACTGTGTCACCCGGTCACAGTTAGGAGTGTGACAATATCTTGATACAGCGATATATCGCAATGTTTTTTCTAAGTATTGATTTAAAAAAAAAGTTTTTTTTTTCTTTTTTTGGATTTAAGATTTATTTTATTATTTTCAAAACCTTTTCTGCTTTTTCACTCAAATGTGCGGGTAGGTCTTCACAGAAATTTTGTCACTGTTTTTTGAAGGAACCAATATATTGTTTACTGGAATATTGCACTATAATGGTGTCACTGGTAATAAAGACCCTATTTGTTGTTTATAAAAAGCAGATACTTATTTGTTTACATTGGTATGTTGACACTTATTTACAGAAATGCTGCACTAAATTAGTGTCACTGTTCATAGGACACTTTTTCAATTATTGTCTTTCAGAGATAGAAAATAAAAATCGTATTTTTTCACTTAATCTTTTTTTTTGTGTTATGTCATAGATTATCATAGATTGACTTCTGACAAATATATCGATAATCGCAGTTTCGTCATATCGTGAGATGTTTGTCATCGTGAGCTTTGTATCGTATCGTGAGGTACCCAGAGGTTCCCACCCCTAGTCACAGTAGTTGGAGTATTTCAAACCCTACTAGTTAACTAGTGATGTATGGACTTGGTAAAGACAGAAAGAAAAGTGCAAGATTTTCACATTTGAAACCAATCATGATTTTTAATGACTGATACATGTAACCTAGCAACACACACCTATGCATTCTATTGTCAAATAAATTAAACCATGAGCAGACATCACACATCAGCATTTTGTTCAACAGCTACTGGTTAAAAAAAAAAAAAAAAAAAAAAAAAAGAATATTTACACTTTGGAGGTATTTTGCACGCACGAGTTAGAAAAACAAAACAAGAGAAGTGGAATGTTTCGTACCTTCAGTGACGTCTTTTACTGGTTTCAGACTCCGTTAGAAAGCAACAAACACTCTTTGCTTTTGGTTTTCGATTGAAGCATTTTAGTTTGCACTCTTTTAGACAACCATCCCTGCAGTAACAACATTGAAGGGCTGACTGTTTAACACAAGACCAGCATTTAGAGGAGCACAACCAGTAGCTATTATATATTTACATGTACAGCACCTGTGCTCACAGAGTAACCTGCAACATACTGTAGCTACATCATAGCTAGAACCAAACCAGAACGAGCCTATACCAACAAAGATGGACTGAAGCGACCTACTATTAGGTTACAAGTGTCTATACATGGAAAAGGGGTGCATCATTCAGGGAATCTTCCATTTCCAGTGTGCATTATGGCATTAATAAAGAATAAAACAAAGAAAAAGCATCGGGAAAAAAAAAAAAAACAACTACTACTGGCATCTGCAAAGGGTCGCTGCATCAGTGCAAGAGTATCAGGCTTGTGAGAATTAAATTAGGGTTTATTTTCAGGGTGAAAAATCAATTACCGGTAACAAAAGTTTTTGAAATGTTTTAGGAGTTAAGAGATATTTTAGCTTTTTTTGTTTTAATCAAGCAAAACTAAATTTGCCACATTTTGCAAAAAGGAAAATTATACAATTAAACTATTTAAAAAAAATGTGATTTGGTAAAACGAGAAAAGCATTTTGACGGAAAAAAAAAAAAAAGTAGTTCTATATAGTCATCGATATTTTTGTTATTTAGGAACAAAATGTAAAATTTGATGTATTTTTGTTTTAGGGTGAAAAAATGTTAAATTTCAGGAGAGATTTTAGCAACATTTTTGAGAAAAGTCTTTTTTCTTTTGGTTGCAGAAAAAGTCCCAATGTTTAAAAATGGGAAAATGTTAAATTAGAGTTTAATCTATCTATTTAAATAGCTTTTATAATCAAGTTATGCAAAATACCCCAAATAACAGTTTCCTTTAAAACAAACCTCATTTTCACATGCCAAAAAGATCATTTTCTTTCTTTTAGTGTTCATGATACTGTGGCGCGTGTCCAAAATCCTTGTTATTACAACGTTATTATTATTAATAAGGGATTCAGTGCAGTGGAGAGAACTCATGAAGCGATACTGAAGCAGATGAAATAAAAGACCTACAGCGACCGAGCATGGGATAAGCAGTGATGTGGTGTTCAACCAGGTGGAAATAGTTCCTAGTGTTTTCTAGCCTGTTTCAGATGAGTCACCATTTACAATAGCGTGAGAAGGTTCACCTTGTATCGTCTGTAAACAACATCTTGAATGGCTCTTAGACTGGATCTGATGTGGGTGACTCATCCACTACTCTATCAAACACTGAGAAATAATTCATTGGAGTTAATTCATCGATCTCTGCTCAAAGATCTCAGGCCTCGGCCTTCTCCTTCTGCTTCTTGCTCTTTTTTAGGAACGAGGGTGGCTTGAACTTCTTCTTCTTCTTGGACGGGGACTTGCAGGGCGACCCCTCGGGGGTGCCGCTCTGTAATTTGGCAGGCGGAGCAGCAGGTGGGGAGGATGTGTCGTTGGTGGAAAGGGCCTTCATGCCTTTCTCCAGCTCCTCCGTCGTCTGCTTCTCCTCCTCGCCTCCGTTCTGCAGAGCCGGCGAGTCCACCTCTGCCTCCTCTGCTCCCAGTGAGTGAGTGAAAAAGAGAGAGAAAACATTCAGGGGTCACTGATGGGGGGCCATTGGACTTGGGCTGGGTGCAGCTGCAAAGCTACATGCTCCAACGTTGTACTAATGATCAACATGCTGTGCATTACGTGGAGTTGGCGTCACACACTTACTATTGAGACAAGACCAAAGAACCAGAACTTTGCCCTAAGAGCCGGTGTGAGGTGACACAGAAAAGGACGGACAGGCCGACAGACACACCCATCCACACATACACACACACACAGAGAGAAAGAGAGAGAGACAGTACAACACACACAGCAGATACAGACACAGAAGGGTTTACTTATAACGGACTGAAATGTAACACATGTCATTCCAACAGCGATATAGACCTTCAGCAGACATTTTGACTCCATTGATGAGGCTGCGATTCTCATTTAACTCAATACACAGAGGTGTAAAGAGTACTGGTGTATCCTACTTGATTGAAATTGTACTCAAGTACAAGTACAAGTAAGTCATACATGAAATACTCAAGTAGAAGTAAAAATTGGCTCAAATAAATAGTACTCAAAGTAAAAGTTACTAGTTATTTCCCACCCACACATTTAATTTTGGTAATAAATCTTGCCACGATTCCCTTGTATACAGTAAACATCTCATGTATAAACTTAAAAAGGAAGAGACTCAATCTTGCACAAATTGGAACTTAATTTATTTTCCACAAAGGCATCTGTATAAAATAAAAGGTTTGTCAAAATGTACAATTCTTTTTAAAATAAAATAACACCAATTCAAAAGAAAAATAAATCTCAGTCTAAAACTGAGAAAATAATCGGCATTCAAAGCTGCCGTGCATTACGTTCAATTTGATTGGTCGGCTATGATGTGATGCATTTGATTGTTGTCTGGTCATTTCATTTTCTGTAGTTTCACAATGTCCGCTGATCCTTCTAAAAAATTATAACAATAATAATAGTTTAATCAGTAATGGTTGGGTGTAGAAATGTAACAAATTACTTTACTTCTTTTCAAACGCACTGAAGTACAAGGAAAATGACTGATTTAGAAAGTACCCACAAAAGCAACTCAGTTACAATAAGGTGAGTACTTGTAATCTGTTACTTTGCCCTCTGCCGATAGAAGAGCTTTTATTTTGATGGAAGAGCTTTTATTTTGATAGAAGAGCTTTTATTTTATTTTATCTACTCAGTTAGAGATCGAGTTTTCCCTCTGAGTGGAATCAAAATGTCTTGACTGAGATCAGGTACACAGTTTAATGTTGACACCCATGTTACTCCTCATGGTATCCCCATAACATGGACAAAAAACAGAAAAAGGTATGACAAACTAGACGGTGTCAGGAAAGGGACAGGATGTTGTTAAGTTTTTGAATTGAGCGCAACAATGAGTATTATATTCAATGTAAAGTTAACATTTTGATGCTTTTTGTTATCAAATTAAGGCACTAAAATCTTTAAATCACCAAGTGTAGACTACAGGATTCAATAGATGGTGAAATGTACCTAAATTCTGTGATGGGGTCTAATCGTTAAAATGATAATTGTTATTCAGCTACTTGATCTAAAAGTCAATTGCTTTAAAATAAGAGTTTTGCCATATGACTCCAAAAAAAAAAATGATTGAATCTGGGAGTTGAAATCCATTCTATGACCAAATATTGACAATACAGTCTAGGTTTGGAGGAGGAGGGACTACAGTGTGAAGCTGTTTTATGATTGATAAGTGATGTCCTCAGGACATGTTGAAATGAATAATTCAACATACCAGATTATTATGGACTAGTTCATGCTCCCTATGTTGTGCAAACAGTTCGAGGATAGCGTAGCCTCCTACTATTCTGACTGGAAGTGGCACATCAGTGCACAAAGTGATGGTTCTGGTGGTCTGTGAATAATAAAAAGGTCCTAGCAGGCTGCTAAAGCCAGAAAATAACTGTTCCCAAAAGGATGTTATCAGCTCTTAGCGGGCTCTTGAAGGCAGATGTTGAATATATCTGCACTGGATCCCAGTTGCTTTTAAATAAAATGTATTTAGTACAGATTATTTAATAACATCTAAACAAAAAAATGCCTGTCATTTACTCATCTGTGTTGTTTTGATATGTAAATGAATTTCTGTATAAAACATCTGGCTGTGTCTCATATGTTAAACGCTTTAATTTACAAACACTGTGGAACTCTCAGGCAATGACCTGCAAACAAAAAAGGTTGAGATTAAAATCAATACTAAAGATTTTAATTATGATGGTCCACATCTCTGAAGAACCTACTAAAGCACCTGAAGGCATCCAAGAGTATTCATGTTCAGCGTCCCGTTATGGGATGGATGAATGAGGTTTTTCTTGTTGCTGTGTGACTCGCAAACCATGTGATGCTGACAGTGTTTATGTTAACTCTCAATGTGGCTGATTTCAGCTGCATACAAGGAGGAGTAACATGTCAGAGAGCAGCAGCAGCTCAGAGTCACACTGAGTCCTTAATGGGTCAGAATCTGAGCATGCAAGGCGAGCCGGGCGGACTGTCGGTGCTCGGCCATGCCTCACCTGAGAGTGGAGGGTGGCCGGGCAGGTCGCCCTTTGTGGGGGAGGAAGTGGGGGGAGACTCCTCCCCTACGTACACAAAGACATACAAGGACAAACAGTGAAGGACAAACAGGGCTGAGCAGGCGGTGCATTAGAGTTGTGAGGTCAGGAGGATAAGGAACATAGGAAACAATACAGTCATGTTTGGTTCAGATTGCTGTGTATGAATTCAGAAGTTGAAAATTAAATCGTGTTCAAAATTCAGATAAACAATAAGAAGAACATTAATGCATAAAGAGAAGGGGTGTTGAAAAAAAATCAATTCTGCAATATATTGCGATATTATGTCTCACGATTCTCGGATCAATTCTAAATGCATCCATTTCGATTTTTTTTTTTTTAAATCTTTATTTAACCAGGAAAGAGCCATTGTAACTGCACAAAGAAGAGTGCTGTTGACCAGCTTGTGTTTTTTCAATAAAATCTAAAAAGAAAGTACTAACTTTCTGCATTTATTTGTTGTTCTAGACATATACCTAAGTTAAGTTGCACTAAAGCCATGTTGCACTAAAGTCAATATTGGTTTAAAAGCCACAGGCAGATTGTACTGTATGTTGTACATGGCACATTAAAGCCAATGTTTTGAGTGTTAAATATGCCAATAAAATATATTTCATACATAATATTCTCATTAAGGTGTACACATTTACAGATTAGATGTTTCTTAAGTCACATATATAAAAAATCGCCTTATATGTTAATATCAGAATACATTGTATCGTATCGTGACCTATGTATCGGGATACGAATCGTATCGCCAGATGGCAGGCAGTACATACCCCTAATAAGGAGCATTTGAAGGTTACAGAGTTTGTCATTTTCAATTATTTTAAAGACAAACTGAGAATTCTTGACACGCAAGTGTTTTTTTTTATAATCACATTTTTGCTCTCACAAAAGGAGAAATAAGAGTTCTTAATCTCAATGAAATTGTGTTGGTGAAATTGATATTTAAAGTGGGAGGGAGACATCCATAACATGCAGGACAGTTGCTCTTCAGGACTTGGTATAGGGAAGAAAATCTTCTCTTGTCACATTGTTCATGTGGATCTTGTTGGGTTTTTTCTTTCTTTCCTACTATGGACTATATTTTGCTACGCGCTTTGAGATGACTTTGTTGTAATTTGCGCTATATATATAAAGCTGAATTGAATTTATGGACTTTTAATTGTCCCAATACAACTTTTTCTATTTTCGATACGACGCTGATGTTGTAGCCTTGGGTATTTTCCGATACCAATATTGATCTTATCTGATAACAGTATCCGTCAACTTTTATACCTTATTTTGTAGTGTAGAATATTAGAAAAGGCTTAATCAAGTGATATTCCTCAAACAGAGTAGCACAATTAGCAACAGAAGGTATTCGAAAAACTGACTCATTTATTAACCAATGGGAAACAGACATTTTAATCTCAAACATAACAATATGCTACAATTGAATAAAATAAATAAGAAGAACCCGAAAAATACCTTCAATAAATCCAATTAAAACAATATATATTATATCAGAGATGTTAGATAAAGGGTGATATAATCCGACAGTACTCCTTTATATCGGGCCATATCTGATATCAATATCAGATCAAGACACACGTACTTTTAAAATTACTTCATTAAGTTTATTAAAGATGACTGTTCATTGTTGTATAGTTTAAAATAAATGTCCCATCACTAATTTTACCAGCTGATGATGGATGACAGAGAACTTAAAAGAGAGAACGATGAGTAAGTACATCAGTGTATGGAAAGGAAATGTTATCTTTAAATACAGTCTTATACACAGCACATTTAAGGGGATTACAAAGGAGTATGTAATGCACATATAACAGACAAAAATATGTAGACGTTTAAACCTCAGTGCTCAGACATAATATTTAGTAAATGGGAGTCTTTAGTTGAAAATGTGTTGTAGATGGTTTCTGTGTTTGAGCCATGTAAATGGCAGCATGTCTTTAAACCAGCATAGCTGTAATTAGTTTTATGTTTGACTTCATATTTTTGATCTTCTAACGTCTAAGATCTTTGGTTTGAAGGCTCAATAGCCTGAAAATGAAACCTACCATTGGTTGGTCCATCCTGTTTCCTCTGCACCTCCTTGCGGTACTCGTCCAGCTCCTGGTCTGTCAGCTGGTTGAAAGGATTTGGAGGTTCGGGTTCCAATGGGACTTTGGGTGGGCTGACTGGTGACTTAGCGAGTGAGAAGAACACACAACATCTCAGCAATGAAAACTGAAAAACTGATATCTGCAGAGTGAAAGAATAGGATGTCTTACTGGGGGACTGTCTTCTGTGATGACACTGGCAAGGACTTGGGACTGAGGTCCTGCTGTTTTCATGTCTTGACGATTCTGCTGTCGGATCTGAGGAAACCAAAAATTTCTTGATATGTGCATGAAGGGACCCACATAGGAGGAAAACAACACGTTACCTTGTTCCGTGTCTCAATCACCTCCCGTGGATTGGTGAAGAGAGGCACAAACTGGTTTGGGTTCTCAATTTTGATAGCGGTGCTGCCAGCTTGTGTCATCTCTTCTGCTTTTAGCCACTGGTAGAAAATAATATATATAATATAAACCACTTTGAAAGAAAACAATCAAAAGTAAACCAAATGAATCATATATTCAGTGAATTTCATGAAAGAAATGAAATGTTTCTGATGTTCTGTTCTGCCACTAGGGGGAGGACTGTGCAGGGTCTGCAATTTGTGGGTTTCCCTCTGCAATGCGGAAGAGGAGAGGTGGGAGGGGTGAAACAGGAATGAAAACACAAACCATGACAACCCTGTCAGGGGGTCTGTGTGTAGGGGAACTTGTTGATGCACCACATGGTGAACAGGAGAGAAGATCTTAAATAGAGAGAGGAGCTACTGTTGCTGTTTCTACCTCCTTGTTGCATCATGCCAGATGATAGTTATTCTGATGATCTAGAATTATTTCCCTAATCACAGCTTGCTTTGTTCTCACTCCATTAATGTTTTACTCTTAAATGGTTTTTTTCAGCAGATTTGCATTCCTTCATTTAAAAAGACAATCAGGCAAACTAATTGTAAGTGAGGTCTGTGGTATACAGTATATCAGGGTTAGGGGCAAATTACATTTTTCAGTTACAATTACATTTTCAATTACCCATGTTCAAGTACGACGACTATGACCATTATTTTTTCCTATTACAATTAAATTACATTTTTTTTTCATCCTCAAAAAGTCAATTACAATCACGTTCTCAATTACTAAAGTTCAATTACAATTTATCACAATTACTGACCCTGAAATAAATAACCTAATAAAGTTAAACTTATTGCCTCTTGTGTTAGCTTTCTGATAGCATCACTAATGATAACGGGTCCTAAATCAGCTGTAAAATACACTAAAAACAAATATCTATCAAATATTTTTTTCCTATCTATTTGCTACATTGTTAGGTTTTCTAATCATTGAAAACATAGGTTCTAATATGCATGGTGTGGGCGTCTAAGCCTTTTTTGTGTCAGTATACCACTCGACTTAAATTCTTTTTAAATGGTCAAATGTGGGAAAGCTTGAGATGAAACATATTTTGATAATTGTTAACTACATAACATGTTTCCCCAGTTTTGCGATAAGTTATAATTAACAATATTTATAGAAGTTTCATGGCCATCATCTCAATCACATCAATTATCTAAACACAATTACAATTCACTTACAATTATAATCGACCCCAACCCTGGTGTATACTGTTAGGGTTATCGGGGTATAGCTAAAAAAGCCAGAAGGAGTGAATGATTGTGTAAAGGTGTGGGCATTGTGACAGGCTGTATTTTCCTACATTATAGCGAATAAAAAGAAAGGGATTGGCACCACTAGACCCCAACAAATAAGTAAATGTACAAATATCAAGATTGAACCCATTCCTCCTTGAAGCCTCACAGTGGTGCGCTGGTGTCCCGGGCTGGCTTCCTCTTGGCTGACTTTCTGGTATGTGTTGGGGGTGTTGAGCCACCGCGTACGTTCCTGCTGCTGCCGCTGAGTAAAAGGATTCTGCCTCAAGGCCGGGTGGACCCCATCCTCGTCGAACTGATGGAAAGCTGTGACCGTCGCAGGCACCTCCACCTCCCTTCGTGTCCGGGATCGCTCAAGCAGCACCGGGAAGCGGTAGGCATAGCCGGTACGGTAACCCTGGAAAACAAAGGATTTAAGCATTGGGCGTCATTCAGCTGAGACCAACTCTGATATGTCACATTACCAGAGGTGAAAGTAATGGATTAGAAGTACTCACGTGACTGTAATTGAGTTGGTTTTATGGATACTACTACTTTTTTGAGTATACTTCTAAATCAGTAATTTTACTTGTACTTAAGTATGTTTTAAAAGAAGTAAAAAAAATTTGTTACAATTCTAAACCTAATCGTTACTGAGTGAATAATTTTTTTTTTGTGATTATATTTTTGTTTCATAGTACATTGAACATAATCCATTTGTTTTTAGTCGTGCCATTTCTCATCAATGACCAGCCACTTTCTTGGGTTCAGGTTGCGGTTTTTACCTATTATATTGTTACCCACATGGCGCATTTGGCATGGCACTGTTTAGGAGTTCATAAATGTAGCTATACTTAGAGCCTGAGAATTAATTAAAAAAAATTGAATTAATTGATGTTAATTTATTTTTAAAAAGAATTGTAAATTTGACAATTTCATTTTATACAGATGCCTTTGTGGAAAATAAATTAAGTTCCAACTATGCAAGATTTTGTCTCTTCCTTTATACATGGGAACCACTGCAAGATTTATTACCAAAAATAAACATGGGGGGTGAAAGTAACTAGTAACTTTTACCTTGAGTACTATTTAATTGAGCTACGTTTAACTCGTACTTGAGTATTTTATGTATGACTTACTTGAATAGAATTTAAATCAATTATTACAAGTAGACTTGAGTAGAACGTATCAGTACTCTTTACACCTCTGGACATTACCTAGAAATCATTTTGTTCATTCAGTAGTTTGAAAGAGTCAGGCCTAAGTTATCGGACTTGACTGGAAAAAAGATTACAGAATTATTCAAACTTTCAATGAAAGTCATATTTTAGCTTCTAAAAATTGAAAAGGAGTGATTCTTTGCCCCACAGAAGCCTTTGCAGTGTCCCAGTCACTCACCAGGTTATCCAGAGTTCTCATCAGAGCTTCAAACTCGTGCTCCCCAGCGCGACTCTTATGCAGCGGTCCAAAGGTGGAGCCGGCCCAGCCCACAGTACCAGTCGGGGTGGGTTTGTGGATGGTCCGGTCGAGGAAAATCAGGTTGTGCTCTCCACCAGCACAACACAACGCTGACACCTGCGTGGTCACACAACCACAAACATGATTCTTGTGCATTGAACGAAATGTTTCCTGCTATAATGAATCAGTAATCATTGTCATTAGGTACGTTACATAGTACAGTGTCAATCATTCATATCATTTTTTTCATCTAAATTGCACATTTTTTGAAACGTTTTTTACTTTTACATCTGCAACAATACCTGTAGTTGAAATAATTATTGTTATTATACTTTTATTTTCTTTGTTTTGTTCAGTTCTTTGTTTCAAATTTGTTTGTCTTTCTTTGTGGCATCCAGTGTGGACAGCAAAGTAAGAATTTCATTGTACAGGGAAACATGATAATAAACACTTTGAATCTTGGATCTTTGAATCTTGAATCTAATTTTAGATCATTGCATGTGCTTCAGATTTATTTATATGTATGTATGTCATAAACCATGTTTTTAATGCATTTATTGTGCCTCAAGGTAAGTATCAAACATCTCAACTGACGAACATGGTTAAGAGTAGATTAGATACAGTACATTTTACATTCATTCCATTACCAGGATGGAGACCACTTCCTGGTGTTGGAGAACACTCTACAATCATAATGTTTAAAACCATCCATCCATCCATTTTCTTACCCGCTCATTTCCCGTTTAACAGGGTCGCGGGGGTCTGCCGGTGCCAATCTCCGGCTCTCATAGGGCGCTTGGCGGGGGCACACCCTGGACAGGGCGCCAGTCCATCACAGGGCAACAGAGACACAGACAACCATTCACTCTCTCATTCACTCCTATGGGCATTTTAGAGACTCCAATCAACCTTACAGTCATGTTTTTGGATTGTGGGAGGAAGCCGGAGTACCCGGAGGAAACCCACGCAGCACGGGGAGAACATGCAAACTCCACACAGAAAGGACCCAAGTGTCCACCCCAGGGCTTGAACCCAGGACCTTCTTGCTGTGAGGCGGACGTGCTAACCACTAAGCCACCGTGCGCCCCTGTTTAAAACCAAAACAGGGTTATTGTTTTTTAAATGCTGTGAGATCAAAAAAATTCCCACCAGGTACAACGTGGTGTGTATCTGCGTCCCTGAGGGCCTCTGCTGCCCCAGTGGGGTCACTGCAGTGTTTCTTTGGCTCACACTGAGCATCGAGTGTATTACACTGCAGTGCAGCGTGTGAGAAAAAAGGGCAACTGCCCAAATGTGCAATCTGCGCTATGACATTGGCTGCTTATTCACGCCCCCGCCTATAAATTTTGCAATGACAGCATTCAACCATGTGTCAGCACAGCAGCGGTAGGTGTCAGATACCTGGATCTGGCAGGCTGCCTGAATGTGGTAGATGGTGTAGAAGGCTTCCTCCACTGATTCACCAAGAGCCACAATGCCATGATTCCTCAGCACCAGAACCTGGGAACATATTGTTACTGTGAAATAGAAACCAGCACAAGGAAAGAAACCAGTGTAAAGTCTAATCCTCTCAGGTCTAACGGTGGAGTGGAACATTTGCCTTTTCAAGCTCAAGGTATTTATAGTAGATAGAGAATCAGCTTAATCCTCCATATATTTTAATGCTGCTAGAGACTGTAGTTTTTTTTTGTTAAATATAGACAGTGTTTGCTTTGATCTGCTCTGTAAACCCTCGGTTTATTGACATTGTCGGAAAAGTTTCACAAGCGTTGCTTTGTGAGATGTGGAGTCCTGAAGACGTCTTTTTACGTGACTCTTACCATTATTTCTTGTGTTTTCATGGACAGTAAGGGGCAGTAAAACAATGGTGGATGTATATTTTAAAATTGAATGTCTAGTGAAGAGATATCACAGTAAATATTGGAAACAAACTAGAACAAAAATAGTGTCACTGTCAGGCGAAGAAAAAAAAAACAAATTATGGTAAGAATGAAGAAAAAATACTTCTTTGCATCCATTGCAAACAATGTTGATAAATCGATTGTTTACAGTGGAGATTAAAACAAACTTCCTTTAGGAAATTTCAACCTTTTACATATTTTTTTCGAGGAAAGAATCGTCAATTTATTGATCTATGAGGCCTACATTATAGCTGTGTTTGAAATGGCACTCTAACGTACTAGACGCTACAAACTCAACGAGTATATACTGTCTACTCTGTACTAAGTATGATTAGGATGATGAGCGTTCCCACTGAAGTATACTTCCAAGTTTCCCAAGGTGCATTTCAAACCCATAATGACAAAAACCTGAAGCACACTGAGACTAAATATCTCTATTGATTCACCACTTTTGGAAGTTCTGAAAGCATTTGAAGTGAGAAAGTGACCAGGTAGAATATCATCATGTGGTCATTTGATCCATAAAGTCGCGTAAACACTTTTTATTTTGGAGATTCCATATTGTCTGCCATTTACTACTCACAAAATGTGCGGTTAACTGCAAAACAAGAGCCTATTTACAAAAGTGTTAAAAACTAATGGAAGACAATAAGAGAAGCTTCTGTTATGAAAAGGGAACGTTTGATTTTTATTTTGTAGTCGGTCCCAGGACGATTTTACATTCCCTGAATGTCTGCTCACAATGCATCATGGGGAGGTTGAGAATGACTACTGTGCCCACCGTGCTTACTTAAAAATGTCCCGATATAGTATACATGTACTGTATATATATGGGTATTTCTCACACACTCAATCTTTTCATACTATCTAATGTAAATGCACTACATACTAATTTTGAAATTTGTATGAGTAGTATGTTAGTATGGCATTTCACACATTTTTCAACAAATGAGTCCTGAGAAATCGTCCCGTGTGTCACAAGAAAAGTGTTGATTTCTACACCAGTATCTTCACTCTTATTAGCAGAACGTAATATATTACTCTGTCAGTAGGCTTCACTGCTTTAGACAACACAGACCATATAACTTACCATGACAATAAGTGGTGACCCCAAAAGTCCAAGACACTTATAAAAAGTCAGTTAAATGTAGCAGGATGAAACATTAATTATATATTATTAATGCGGTCTGCTCACCTTACAAGTAGGTCCTAAGCTCTTCTGTAGACCCACCCGGTCTTCCTCCTCCTCCATTGCTCCATTGTAGTCGTAATAGGCGACATCTCCAACCAGCAGAGCCTCATGGGAGAGTGGCAGGAGGCCGCACTTCATGGCTGAAACCTAAAGAGAATGGACTGTCAGTTGCAGGGGGAGGTTGTAAAGGCACAAGCCCAGTGCTGATGACACAATGACCTTTGTGTCTTTTTACTGTTGTTGTCGATGCTATATTTGACCGTGTGTTGAAACAATTACCATTAATGTAAGAACATATGATAACACTTCACTCAAGGTTTTATACATAACGCTGACATTACATTGTCATTATCGGTCATGAATAAGGTGTCATTAAGGATGTCATTACGCTGTCATTAAGTGTTCACTAAATGATGACACCTTTGGAGCTATGTTGGCCTTTTTGGGGTTAGGTGAAGGGATCTAGTGGAGTTAAGGTTAGGGGTTAGGGTAACAAAGGGTTATGGTTAGGGTTAAGGGTTAGGGGTTAGGGTAACGAAGGGTTAGGGTAACAAAAGGTTAGGGTAACAAAGGGTTAGGGTTAAGGGTTAGGGTAACAAAAGGTTAGGGTAACAAAGGGTTAGGGCTAAGGGATAGGGTAACAAAGGGTTAGAGTAACAAAGGGTTAGGGTTAGGGTTAAGGGTTAGGGTTAAGGGTTAGGGTAAGAAAGGGTTAGGGTTAGGGTTAAGGGTTAGGGGTTAGGGTAACGAAGGGTTAGGGTAACAAAGGGTTAGGGTTAGGGTTAAGGGTTAGGGGAACAAAGGGTTAGGGGAACAAAGGGTTAGGGTTAAGGGTTAGGGTTAAGGGTTAGGGTTAAGGGTTATGGTTAGGGTTAAGGGTTAGGGGTTAGGGTAACGAAGGGTTAGGGTAACAAATGACACTTAATGACAACCTTCATGACACCTTATTCATGCTAATGATAGGTGTCATGTCATAATAATGACAGCGTACTTTAAGCCTTTATGTATAGAACTTCAAGTAAAGTGTTACCGAACGTATAAATACAAATTTTTCAGCAATGTTAAAGACAGATACGATACAATCAGAGCATCGCACAACCCAAAAGTACACTCGATTCGTACAACAAGGAAAAGTCATTGTAAATCTGCTTGCAGAGTATAATTATGGAACAACCTACAAAAAACTCATGTATAAACATCAAACATTTAAAAAAATATGTATACATATATATATATATATATATATATATATTTTTTTTTTTTTATTTATTTATTTATTTATTTTTATTGAGACTCAGCTAGGGGTAGGAAATTTCCCTTCAGGGATTAATAAATTATTTCCAAAATTCAAAAAGTCTTTACTTCGCCCTCTCTTTAATACTCGTAACATTTAATAGGTACAGTCCTTTATTTCTTATTGTTGCATGAGTTCAAATGACAGCAGTTTCTTTTCCTTTCAGATCGAGGGTCTATGTTATATGTTAATAAATATTAAAAATAAATGAATACACATTTTAAATCGAAAACACAATGTCCTGCTATACTTTAAAGTATGAATGGAGTCCTGGTGAATACATTGCATTTTTCACAGATAGGAGAAAGCAAAGCTTTGAGTCCCATCTCACCGCTGCTGTTGCTGGTGTGTGAAGGTGAAGCAAGCAGCGAACATCTGGCCGAGCCGAGTATATGGCAGAGTGCAGGCTGAACTGCTCCGTATCCACGCCCATGTTGCTGCTGCCCTTCTCCACCACCTCACCCAGGATGTTCACCTTTACCTGAGTAAAAAACACACAGAACAAGATGTAGGAGCTTCGACAATTCAAGTTTTGAAATTTTTTAAAATTTTTTATTTTGATCTGAGTGTTCAAACACTGAAAAAGATCAGATAAGATACAAGAAGGTGAACAACCTGCTCACGAAACAAAATCCTCCAGAATTTTGAACACATGAAAACTAGTAGAAGAGCTCGTAACTTCAGACTACAGAGGAAAAAAAATGATTTTGCGCGGTCATGGTGTGACTAAGAATTCTGCTAGCATTAGCATGCTAGTAGGCTAGCATTCTACCTTTCAATAAAACATGTTCTTTAACTCTTCCACAGTAAATGTTCTCAAGATTTTGTTTGACATTTTATTACACTATTAGGTATGTTGGGTTGACTTTAAATTGGTAGCAGTGCTGAACCATTATCACTTTATAATGATTTTGCTACAGTGATATACATCCCTTAAGCCTCATTCAGAGGGCCAAAGTTGAAAAATGTATGTTTCTCCCAATGCGACGCTGCGGTTGGACAAAACAGTGGACTATCACCTTGAATGGACTATTCCTGTAATAAGTATTGGAGAAGAAAGCAACGTGACAGCGTTGTTTGAAGCAGCTGACTCCAGTGCCGCACACACACACACACACACACACACATACACACACACACACACACCGTGGAGCAGTGTTTGTCTGACTCTCAATCACAATAGCCGCTTAAATAGCCATGTGTTTTACTGTAATGTGCAGTTTTTTGGCTGAAAACAATAACAAGTGTGTGTATAGCTAACTGTTGTGTCGAGTCAGCGTCTACAAACACGCCTACTCATGAATGCATAAGTAGGCCCCAAAACAGCCCATTTTAGAACTGCTCAGAAAGTCACTTTTCAGAGGGCTAAAACTCTGGAAAACAGGCAAGTTTGGGAAAATAAACCTCAAATACTATGTTGTTGGAGTTCTTTGAACTTGCATTTTTTTATCCTGTGCAATATAAAAAATATAATATTGTTTATAATGATATAGCTTCATTCTAAGGCTTATTTTGCTTTGAAATAACAGTTCGAGTCACTGCTTTTGTTTTTCCTTTTTGGACACAACCGAAAACGGCTCAGGTACAGTATTTGGAGATGGTTTGGATTTTAACAATGAGGTGAGCAGGCCAGCAGAGGTTAAGGATAGGGGGGCATTTGTGCTTCTGCATCATATGAACTGCTAAGCCATGCAGAACTCACTCACACATGCTGTCCCTTATTTAAAAAAAAAGTTAAAAGGGGCACAACATGTTGATAATGAGCAGCAGGCTGTTAACAACAGAGCCTGTCACTGTGACCAGTGACTTTGACACAGAATTGTCTTTTCCATAAGACTTTATATTGTCCAGCCCTACTTTCAGGGATGTAGGATGGTATTGCTGTTTTTACTTATATTTTACTCCAAAGCACTTTGATTATCTTGTTGTGTTTGGAAACCACTAAATAAGTTAAAGCTGATTGTTTTTTGGATAGTTTGCAGTGAGCCAATAAAACTTCTATTATATATTAACGAAGTGGTCACAATTGCTGAAAATAACCACTTTATGTCTTTAACATCTCCCTCTTATATAGCAGCACCTGCAACACAATGAGGCTGCTGGTAAATTACAAGCACTACCTATGAAAAAATCGATAACATAAAAATGATCAATATATTGCAAAAGTATTTTCTCAGACATTTTAACTGCTGAAATAGAACTACTTCTCAGAGAGCACAGGTCACCAAGACAAATTCCTCGTGTGTATTCATACACTCTTGGTCAATAAAGTTGATTCTGATTCTGATTCTGATACTTAAAGGTAAATAAAAAGAAGAGAAAATGTTTTGATGAGATCACAAATCTAGAAACCTTTGCTACATCAAACACTGAAGATAAAAGCGCTGACATTTGTGTTCTTTCAATTCCAACTCACCAAACTGGATCCTGACACCTCGCTGTAGGCCAGGCCGCCTGGAAGCACCAGAAAATGTTCCTGTTCTTTACTCACACGCAGCTGAGGGAAAGAAAGAGTGATACTGGTTACAGAAGATAAATCGAACGGGATGACACATGGATTATTGGGTTGATAGCAGAGGTGGCAAAAGCACTAGTCTTCAGTACTCCAGTAAAAGTAAAAGTATTGAAGTTGCTTCTTTACTTGAGTAAAAGTAAAAAAGTACATGCTACTAAATGTACTTAAATAAAAAAGTAAAACTAATTAGACAGGGCTTTTAAACTAGCACATTCCATATTTTGGTATTATTTTAAAAACGTGTAGAATATTGGTACATGGATCAAGTTAGATCTGTTACCTTTGAACACCTGGAGAATTAAGCACTCATAATAAATAAAATGTTTTAAGGGGGGAAAAATGCAAAGGCTCAATTAAACTCAGAGCAGCTTTGTGTTTCACGTTTTTAAAAACTTTAAAATGTTAACCATAAAACTAAGGGAGCTCCCGAACAGAAAAAAGCTCAAACTACCAACATTTTGCATCTATTTACGTTGTGGCGTCATCTTCGAAGGTCTTAAAGTAACATGTTCTTTTTTAAAAGGTAAGGAGTATAAAGCACAGGTATTTGTTTAAAGAAGTAAGTAGTGAAAGTAAAAAGTTGCCAAAAAAATAAGAAAGTGTCTATTTGTACGGTTTCCGTACGGACAATCCCCAGTGCTATTGGTACGGTTACCGAAGTACACGTACGTACCATCTTAGGTTTAGGTTTATGGTTAGGGTTAGGGTTAGAGTAAGGTTATAATCAAATATCGCAACAATTTTTAGGGTTAGGTTTAGGGTAAGGTTTACTCATAGTCACGTGACCTAAACTGGCCAAATAGGGGCGCTGCATACGGATAGAATGTTGGTATATATATACGGCAAATGTACGAATAACCACTGCCAAAAAATAAATACTCAAGTAAAGTACAGATACCAGAAAAACTACTTACATATAGTAATTAAGTACTTTGTTACTTGATCATCTGTGGTTAATAGAGGAACCATTCAAATCCTTCTAATCCTGCAATTCTATTGTATGAATTGAGTGCTCCTATATATTGACAAAACATCTGTCCAGTTGAACAATTCTTTGGGATTTTGTGGCAATCATACATTATCATTGCAATATACAACTACATACAGAGGCAAACTTTGTACCTAAATTTTTTTTGGACATATTTTGTTAATAAATATTTCATGAGTAATATAGTTGTCTTTGTCACATTTCATTTGGCAGTAGTAAATTATGAACATTTACCGATATGGTACAATAGTTGTGCCTTCAGATTTGTCCTTTGGTGTGCCTTGGGCACAAAAAGGTTGGGAACCACTGTTTTAAGTAACTCAACTCAA
Source organism: Gouania willdenowi (assembly GCF_900634775.1). Taxonomy (NCBI): domain Eukaryota; kingdom Metazoa; phylum Chordata; class Actinopteri; order Blenniiformes; family Gobiesocidae; genus Gouania; species Gouania willdenowi. The sequence continues at coordinate 14,042,849 of NC_041052.1, read as the reverse complement.
CTAAAGGACAGCTAGTGATCGTAACAATAGGACAAAGACGTGTATGTTGAGTGAAAAGTGGCCCGACTGACCGTGAGACCCGTGCGGCTGATCTGAGCCCAGCCGTACAGGTCGAACAGGCGGTGGGTGCTCGCCAGTTTGCAGCGCATCAGCCGCTCACCCTTTACCATGGTGCCGGGCTCCCAGCCGTGCAGGTCGTTGATGGGCGTCACCATCATCATGTCTATGTGGGTGGGAGCAGGAGGGAAGTGAGTCAGGTGGTTTTCTCATTCATCGATTCATTAGCTCATAACCATTTAAAGGAAATCAATAATGAAAAAAACAAACAGAATTTAAATGAAATTGTATTTATCTTCTATAACTGCTTCTCCCAGTGACAAGTCTTTCAAAGTGTAGCACACAGAGACAAATACAGTATCTACAGATACACAGATACTTTTCTTCAATTTACAAACTTGTTTTATATCACCGGAGATCACAATATATAGTCTTCTGATGTTAGACTGTATGGCTGAATACCTTTATCCCACACCTTAATACCTATGACCTTTTTCATCAGTGTGATGTGAGCTTGTTGTGATCACGGTTAAAATAAACCAGTAACATAAACAACGAAGTGTCAAATTCTATGTTCTCACTGTTTTACAATCAGAATCCTTTTATTTGTCATTACACAAAACACACACACACACATATATATATATATATATATATATATATATATATATATATATATATATATATAAATGCAATGGCCAATGTAAAACAAAATAAAAATTAAAAAACTAAAAGGGGTGGGATGGACATGGATAGTTACATATGAAATAAATAAATGTGTTTTATATGCACATGGTATTCCTTTTACCAGTAAGAAATGTGGAAGTTTCATCACTTATTAAGGACTATTTGTAAAAAAAAAAAAAAAGAATCACTAGAAATGGGCTGATTAGAAAAGCAGAGGTTGATGCTCAAAGACAGGGGGTCAACTCGTGTTAAGGTTGGATGTGTGTTCCTCCAAAAACATTAATAAAGTGATTCTCAATCTATCTTGCTCTTTGATGAATGAACCCCCTTACCCCATCATAACAATATTTGAACAAAGTGGGTAAAACAAATGTACAACCATTATTAAGAAAGGTTCTTCAAAAGTCATGAAAATAACATAAAATTAAAATAAAATAAAATAAAAATCACATATCTTAGAACAGTAATAATGTTTTTTGAGTGCAAAGAAAGAAATATTTTTTTCTATTTTAAATTGCTCAATGTTCTCGCGCCCTGTCACGTCTTGGGTAGAATAGATTACACCTTTAGATCAGGTTTGACCATGCTTTCTGTTTATAATTTGATTTAACTGTTTTAATGTAAAATTTGACTGAGAGCCCCCTTTGACCCTGACCTGATTAGGCAGGCACTGCGAATGGATGAATGGGTAACATTAAAATGCATAAGAAGAAGTAGTTTTTTTTATTCCTACAGCTTTTATTTTGAAATAAGTAAAAAACGTATATGGTGGTCTGCTGGATTAAACACGAACTATACTCAACCTTTATTTTTATTTACTCCCTCAGTTTATATATAGATAACACTTGAATTCAAGATAAGATAAACCTGAATTTGTCCGACATCTGGGAAACTCAGATTGACACAATACATTTTAGACAAAAGTCCTTTCAGAAAAGAAACCAACACTGTTTTTTTCTTAGTGATGGTCAACAATCCCTCTCATAGCTAAAACTAGGTGAATGTTGCTGATGCTAGAACTGGTTTTGATTACTTTTCAACCAGCTCCCACCAAGGCCATGCTTTCAAAATGAAATGATAATTTACAGTGATGGTGATTCTTTGACACATACTGGAGGGCGACACTGGCAGAGCCGTCGGGGAGCCGTGTGAGGCCATAAAATCCGCCAGCTGTCTGAGAGCCCACAGGTTGGAGGAGCTGCCGCCTTTCTTCATCTGCTCCTGGATCAGCACATCCAGCTCCTCTCTGAAGGACTACAAACACACACAGATTGAGATAGAAAAAGTCTTTGAATGTTTGAACATCAGGAAAAACACACTTTTTGTTTTGGACATCCTAAAATCCATGCACTTGAGGTGTAGGAAGAGAGTGAGTCAGTCCTGCTCTCTTCCTCTAATAACATCACTGCAGCCCTCCTACACATCCATACACAGTCCTGCACTGACCAGAAGCCAGAATCCATCCAATGTTTGCAAACCGACCAAACATGAGGAGGTAATTTCATTTAAAAGTAGTTTGTATTTGAAAGACAATAAATCATGCATCTCACCGGACTCTGCAGCAGGCTGGAGATGCGCTTCTTGTGCTGCGGTCCGGACCCAGGGGTGGAGTGCTGGGGTGACTGGAGGCCTTCAGGGACCCCATCACTTGGGCTGCGCAGCACTGGGGTGGTCTTCGGTGTGGGAGACTTGCTCATTTTTAACTGTTTTCAAAGGATGTCCAACAACCGAGTGCAGGTGGAGAAAGCTGAAAGGAAAAAGAAAGCATAAATATGGTTATAAATGTGCATTTCTTAAAATTACAGCTGATATTCAGACACTTTTAGAGACAATGGCCCTCATTTATCAACCTTGCATGAAAACGGGTGCAAATTTGAGTGCACATTTGGTCATATGACAGGACCAACGTGCTTTATGAAACATTCGTATTTGACAGCGTACAAATAATCGGGTGTTGATGAATGCGGTGCGTAAATTTGAACGTCATTAACACGATATGCCCTCAAATATTCCTGGTTCGGAGGCCCCGACCACTCAAGTCAAACAAACATTGCTAAGGAAATAAACGGACTATAAAAAACTTAACCAAGAATGCCTAATGGTGGTTTAAATCAAACTGGACTCATCCACATTCTAAAAGCTCAAAACCCTGCTATTTGATCAAGACAATTCTTTACATTTCAGCCAAGAAAAAATAGACGAGTCAGGCTGTTGAGCACAAGCGTTTTGATCTGTTCTGTCATATACTTAAATGACGGCTGAGGCTGGTTTAATACATCATTTTCAGACTCTGCAGCACAAATTCACACACTCAGATTTGCATACACCACGTCAGACTTGACGTGAGATCTGATCGTAGCGTACGCTCACGTCAGAATTGATAAATACCAAAGCTTGCGTTAATTTGCTCGAACGCACATTGTACGTAACGTACAAACGGTTGATAAATGAGGGCCAATACATGCAGAAGCTATCAAAGTTACAACAATCATCACATTCAAATTAGGCTTTACACCGATCTGATCGGCTATATCGGATCGGCGGATATTTTTCATTTTATGCAATTAGTGTGATCGGCTGTAATGTCTTAATTTGCCGATCCGATCAATGACGTCATTGTCGTGATGAAACTTTCTGTGGATGCGCCCATTGCATTGTTTTATTGTCTCATTTACACCGAAGAGTTGTTTGCTTTACGTGACATGGCTTTATTTCACTAGCATTTATGCACAAAGGTGAAAACCTATGAGTGAACGGCAAAATTGTCTCTCGGTTGGAGCGAAGCGGCTGATCGCTGGACTTCTTCCCCAGTTTACTGGCTCTGAAAGCGGGGTCAGCGTCTGCTGTTAGAGTGTTTGTGTCTGTGTGTGTGTGTGTGTGTGTGTGTGTGTGTTTATGTGCGTGCACGCTTATTTTGTTTATTCAGAAAGAGCAGAGCGATGCGCTTGCGTTTACTTTCACTTTCATACCGGAGACTTCTGTCCGTTTCAGGGGGGGGGTGGACACAGAAGCGTGCATGTGTGAGTGTGCGCCCCACCTCCGCTGTGCACATGTAAATCAGAGATAGACCGATATGAATTTTTTTTTAGGGCCGAGACCGATTTTTTTTTTGCAGCAGCCTTAGCCGATGACCGATACGGACTGCCATTTTTCTTGAGCCGATATTTGAAGCCGATACTACTTTTGCTCACTCAATTTACATCATAAAAATTACACGATGATAGTAAATGGTACAATTTTTTAAAAAGGTACATTTTTTGAAATTAACAAAAGTGAGGTAAAAAATACTGAACAAATATTAAAAACAGTTGATGTACAACAACATCAAGTAAAAAATATTGTTGCTCTCTCTGCGAATGCAGCAGCCCGCATCGGCCGATGCCAATACACGTAAAAAACACAAAAATCGGCCGATAATATCGGCCGGCCGATGTATCGGTCTATCACTAATCTATATTTAATTGACAGATGAGATTTGAAAGTAATTCATCAACAAACATTCTTAATAGGATTATTACAAAAGATAAATAGGCAGCTTGCACAAAAAGACTAAATCCATGAGTTTTTCAAGTCACGATGATGAAACAACATGATTTAATTTGAACCTTGGGTAATCTGAACCAGCACGCAGACATCCACACCACCGTGCATTTTAAATGGAACATTAAAAGGAAAAACTACACCCGCATCAAGGATGCTGCATGTCCTCCTCAGGGCAGTGGCTGGTGTAAGTGCAGCACCATAGGAAATGCAAACATTAGCAGTAAAAGCTCACATGCAAACAGCAGCATGACAGCCACTAACAGGAAGCTAACCAAAGATACGGCCCAATAACTGGAGAATGTAAAGAGTTACGGTCAGAGAAGAGCTGGCCTCTCCCCAAATGAACCCCCCACTACTCGCACGCTGGGCGTCCTGCAGAGAGCAGATAAGGACCCACACACACCACACCCACTACACCCAGCAGCTCCAGCCGACTCACTGCCTCACGTCTTATAAGAGCTACACCCATTCCCAGTTTCCACTTCCCAAATAAATTTTACACCGACAGTCCGAGGCAAACATGGGCAACTGGTGGCCCACGGCCCACATGAGGCCGTCTGTCTAATTATGTGTGGCCCCCAAAGCAAATACACAAAATGAAACCCAAAAACATACAAAATAACTCCAAAAACATAAAATAACAAACTTATTCCAAAACACAAAAATGACAGACAATACACAAAAAGAGAAAAAACATAAAATAACAAAAATACACAACTTATTCCAAGAACACAAAAAATTACAACAAAAATACAAAAGAAATGACACAAAAACAAAAAAAAATGAATCCAAAAACATACAGAATGACAAGGAAAATACAGAAGATAAATCAAAAAAACACATCATAAAAACAACAAAAATATTCAAAACTTTATGGAAAAACACGCAAAATGACAAGAATGCACAAAAGGAATCCAAAAATACCCAAAATAACAACAAAAATATTCAAAACTATTTGAAAAACACACAAAATGAGAATAAAACACAAATGGAAGGGGGAGGGCTTAAACCACTGCTCTGATTTAAAAATGGTGATGTGGAAAAATATTTCTCTAAAGGGGGGGGACACACACACACACACACATTTCCTGCTTTGAGTAGCATTAGAAGGACTTTAATGATAAAACGCTAGAGAGAGACTACACATCTAAAATTGAAATAAAGGTGACCAGAATTAAATGAAACACAAATGGTTATTATCTTACGTAGATGATACAACTTCATTTGAATTAAAAGCACAAGATATTTTCTCCTTTTTTCTGTCCTAAACTATACAAACTGGTCTCCAACCAGCTTTAGACATGTGTCAGGATCAAATCTCAATTTCAGTGTCAAAACTTTTAATGCAAACCAAACGTTTTTGTTTGATGATTTGAATAAAAAGTAAAAAAAATATTTACTTACAGTACTTATCTTTTTTAAGCTGCACAGTGGACATTTCTGACCGTGTTTCCCAAGATTAGTTCTAAATACTGTAAATGTTTGATCAGTTAACGTTAACCGGTCTGTTCTCTTTCCTCTTTACAATGGAGGACAGTTCACAGTGTGGATTACTCTTGCTCCTCTGGGGACGGCAGGGGCTCAGCTGTTCTTGGACACCAGACAGAATCCCCCCTCATGGGAGGCTCCTAATGACTGAGGAGGAGATCACTACTTCCTGGTCTTGTTGGCAGGGTGGTGCTGCATCATCACCTTAATTCTCTTTTCTAAAAGCCAGAAGTAATGGAGCTGCTGTTCCACCACTCATCCTCTCCCACTGCAGCCAGGCTCTTTGTAACCACACTGTATAATATAATACCATATCCTGACTCCAGCATCAGATCTTTCACTTCTTACTGTGTCATCACATCCAGAGATACAATGATGAATGTGTTTTTAAAGAATAAAAATGCAGAAGTTGTTTTTTCAAATGTAAAAAGGAGCATCCTAAAACCTCACTTCGAGTTTGTAAATCATGTATGTCAGATTTTCTACACATGCAGCATTGCGAGAAGCCCATAGGAGACACCAATGGAGAGATAATTATTTAAGAAGCTCTGTATCGATTTCTTTTGGCTCCACTTATATTGGATTTATGTCATAATGGCTGATCATCTCAATCTCACCCTCTTATGTAACAAACCCTTTACAAACCAAGGCGTCCTGTTGCCAACCCTTTTATCATCTTTCCACATTCCATAATAAGTATATCCATTTAGCTTTTTCATTTGAAAATACAAATATCAGTTGGTGAATTGAGATGTTCAATATTAGCGTTTCCCCTTTTCCGATATTGTCCAACACTTAATTTCACATATTAACAACTCCCAATATAATTTTAGGCCTTTTACATTTCTAATTCACACATTAAGCCCATTTTAATGGGATGCCCCACTGGATGTATTCTACATAAAACATCTGTGCAAATTCTGAAAGCTATTTCAACTTCATTTATTTTTAACATGTCTCAAAAAGCCACCACATATCAGTAGAAAACAAACTGCACTCCTAATGTATTACTAAATCACTCAATGTTTGTGTTTAAGGAGTGTCTTTGTCCATCATACTGAGATCACTGTATTCATTATAGTACAGTATTGGTAAAATAACTTCATTTATGTAATGCTTTAATTACAACAACGTACTAAAGATACATTCACATAAATACGCCAGTAGTGACATTGGTATATTATGTTTTCCATACACAATTAATTTAAGTATTTCTAACATTTTTTTGAAACATCTTCCGTTCACTAATTATTTCCATATGGCATTCATATTGGGTGGTGGTGGAACAATGGTTAGGAAAGCTGGCTTGTAATCAAATCCAATCTGGGCCATGACTGTGGGATGTTAACCCTAAACTGCTCATGTTGTATGTGACTTTGGATAAAAGCATCTGCTAAATGAAATTGCCGTGTAGCCCATTTATTGTGTGTATGATATAAATGGCTTTATTCTATTAGCATCACTTTTTACACATTTGTTTTAGTAATAGTGATTTACTTCTTTTGTCATATATGTGTTACATACACAAATTTGTTCTCTGCTTCTAACCCATCCCTGAGAAATGAGCAGCCACTTTATGATAAGTATCACGCAGTGCCTTTAATTATTTTATTAATGTTATTGTTGCTGCTATCAGAGGTGAAAGTAACTCACGTTACTGTAATTTACTTGATTTTATGGCTACTTGTCCTTTTTTGAGTATATTTCTCAATCATTATTTTTACTTGTACTTAAGTATGTTTTAAAAAAGGGAAAGTAATTCATTACATTTCTACATCTGACAGTTATTGAGTTTATTATGTTTTGTTTTAAAATGATCGACGGACATTGTGAAACTACAATAAATGAAATGACCAGACAACAATTAAATGCATCGCATCAGATTCAACATAATGCACGGAACTCTAAAACATCAGTTTTAGAGCTTTTTTTTTTTTTTTTTTAGAGAAATTTACGAGGTCATAAATTTAGCTATACATAGAGCCTGAGATTTTAAAAAAATATATATATTTATATATTTAATTGAATTTATTGGTGTTATTTTATTATTTAAAAAGTTGTACATTTTGGCAAAACTTTTATGCCTTTGTGGAAAATAAAATAAGATTTAGTCTCTTCCTTATTAAGTTTATACATGAGATGTTTACTGTACGCAAGGGAATCGTGGCAAGATTTATTAACAAAAAATAAACGTGTGGGTGAAAGTAACCAGTAATTTTTACTTTAAGTACTATTTCATTGAGCTACTTTTTGGTTGTACTTGAGTATTTTATGTATGACCTACTTGTACTTGTGCTTGAGTACAAGTTAAATCAAGTAACAGTACTTCTACTTGAGTAGGATATGGATGTATCAGTACATACACCTCTGGCCGCTACTGCATTTAATAATTATGGATTATTTAAATATTTATTTATCATCTGCTCAGTCCTTGTTGGGTTTTTGTTTTTTAACCTCTGTCCGTGTGACTTCTCACGTCAAACATTCTCCACAGACAGAAACAACGAGTATCACATCAGCCTTCCTGGATTTCCGAGCATCTTCTGCTATCCTCCATGAGCTTATAGCAGCCCGTGCGCAGACATGGCTGCCTAGCAACACCCGCACACGCTGCAGCATCAGTACCAGCTACTGAGCCGAGCACCGGACCCGGGGGTGCCCTCACTGCAACAAAAACACATGCGGCGATAGAGCCTTAATGCGGGGTTTCACACCCCATAGCAGCACAATGGTGCACCGTTTGTCTATAGGCACCGACATACGTGTTGGAACACAAACACAGCTGCCATCGGGCCTTCCTTCACCTGCACGACACGCTTAGAACTCTAGACTTTGGCACCATAAATTACACGCACAGCCACGGATGGACAAGAGCGCACGATGAAAACAAAACGCGGCACCAAATGACGCTGTCGCCATGAATTGCGCACAGAGCCCCGTCATGACTTGATTACCTGGATTAGGACGTCCAGAGAGGAACATCAGCACCGTTTTACCCTCCGTGCTCCCCCAGCACCAGCACGCACAGCCCGATGCCGGCACGCGACCAACAGATGAGGGGATAGAATCAACGGATCTGTGCGTAAATTGACGCCAGAGGTTCTTTGTGAGCGTCTCTCGGGGCCTTCAGCTGAAAGCAGCCGCTGTGGTGTTTTTAATGGCTCAGTGCGCCTGGACCAGCCCACTGCCACGCCTGTGCACTGCCTGACACCCAAACAGCGTCAGTTACCCACAAACATAGAGGCTGTTCATAGCCCTATCTCTCATTCTGCTGAGCACATATCTCTCATTTTGTAGATTTAATTTTTAATTTTTATTTTTTCTTCATTTTAAATTCTAACCTTGAGTTAGTTAAGGCCCAGTTATTGTGGACATATAAGGAAAACACAGTCCCATAGCGCCATCTGGTGTTTCAGTAGAGAACAACACCATTAACGTCAAAGGAGGCTGCATGGATATCAGTCAAGTAGGGTTGGGACTAGGAATGTGCTTCGCTATGAATCTGACGATACGATTCATCATTTGCAATGTCACGGTACCATTTGCCTCGATACTATATGATATAAATCCCGATATATTACAATATCAATAATTATCATTTTCACCTTTACAAGTACAAAATGGTATGAAATACAATGTATTTCTTTTTTTTTTTTTTTTTAAAGCTTGTGAGAACAAATAAATGGTAAAAAAAAAAAAAATGTAATTCAATTACCAATATCAAAAACAAATGGAATTTTTATTAAAAAAAGAAATAAATAAAGTTTAACTTTTGCTTCTTCAACAGATTCTGATTCTGTTAAGTTCTTAAATTCTTCAAAAATTGATACTAGATAATATATTTGGAAAGGGGAAAATATACACCAAAAAAAAAACCAAAACAGAAAATAACATTTTCAACTCACTTTTACCACAACTCTGTACAGCACTTTGTGATTTTATCTGCAAAAAGTGCTTTATAAATAAACTACTTACTTAAGTGAATGTAAAAAAGAATAACATGAAAATACCGTTTTTTTTTTTTATTTAAAGTGCCACTCTGCAAATAAACAAAGTAAAAAACAAAGGCTGGCAATTCATGCGCAGTCTGAAATTAAAACCAAATCATGTCATGATGACATTGTTCAAATATTCCTATCTGTACATGAACTTTGCATAACAAAATAAATAAAACATCAAACTAGAACACCTTTTACAGCACAAATTTAAGATATGTACGTGTTCTTTTTGAATAATTTTAATTTTCACATTTTCTGGAAGCAATTAAGACCTTTGGACATTGACTACATCTCCTGCCGTTAAAAAAAAAAAAAAAAAAACACTCACTTGCTTCGCCCACCAACCCCTTCAAAATATTGCAACTCCACTCATACCATCAACACGATATTTTGTGGCATTTTATTACTCATCCAACCATTACAATCAAGCTCCATCAACAATATCCACCTCATCCCTCATTGCTGGAGGTTAAATTTCCTGTCATAGAATCAAATACAGAAAAACAAAAAAAAAAGATTCTGCTTTCAATAAAGCAGATGTTTCAACTCTCTTAAATACATAATACATCAAATTTTGATAGCACTTTTTTGGACACTCAGACACATTACACACTAACTTCCTGTTCTAGCCTTTCACATTACAAGCTCAGGCAATAATTTATGCTTTTAATGATGAACCTGTGCTTCATGTTTTTTGTTATGAAATATAATATTGGGATTAGAACATTCCTTGCATAATGTACTTTTATATTAACAAGCATAATAGTTGTCAAAAAAGCATCAACATCTGCCATCATCACACATTAACCAGTGCACACAATCACAACACTGTAAAGCCACAAATGCTAAAGCTTATTGCACATGCATTTTTAAGGCCTCTGGAACTCAACTTATACATTTCTGAACAAAATGTGCATGCCATAATACATTAAGTGATTTTTCCTTTTTTTCATTTAATTTTGGAGTTTAAGTACTGCTACACTGCCTTACAGCTCATGGAGAATTGATAAAAACGCTTCTTTTGGAAAAGGTCAAAGTTGTTGTGGAAGCCTGGCTACATTAAAACCATTTGTGGTTTTCTTTGTTCATATTAGTCATATTTCTATGGCCACCAGCACGATATGCTAGTCATTTCCATAGTAAACCTCGTTTCTATGGTGTGGTTTGCATGCATGCAACAGTGTTTCAGTATCTTTAAAGGGACATCCACATGGAAATCAGGGGCCATCTTTTAGTCTCATCGTGGTAAAGAAAGAAAACCATGACAATTCAAATCATCGTCTGTGTAAATGTAATAAATTATACGCAGTACAGGAGAAATACTACAATGACGTGATTATTAATGTCAACTGCTTTGTAAGAGCGGTGACCTCTGTTTTGTCATTTTGGATAAAGATAAGGGTTGGTAACTAAAATATTTGGATTTAGTCTATTAGATGTGTATGTAGTGAATGGTGGGACTTAATAAAGTCGGTTATTGACAAAAATGTGACCTTTGCAAAGAAGGACAGGACAAAACATTGCCTTCTGTCATTTTTAATTCAACTTAATCAATGAAAGTCTATCATTTGAAGAAAAATATATTTTCAGGAAACAAATCAAACAATCAAACCTAAAAAAAATTAATCATCTTCAAATATGAGACATTTCAGACAACAGAGTACGCAAAAGACAGCACAGCAGTTTTTGTTGACAGATCATGTTTGTACAATGCAAGCATGGTCCAACAAAAGGATTTAAGTTAAATAGTTCATCACATAAGGTACACAAACAGAAATCATCTTGTGAATTTTATTTTAGGGGTGCATTAAATGCAATCAGTGGAACATCATGCTTTCAGCTGGGGGAAATTAATGTTGCAGGATAAACAAAATAACATGCTTGTTTCATCACCATTTGTTCTCCAGAGAATCAGGACTCTGAAACAGAAATGACAGTTACAGTTATTAATATTTATTTTGAATTTCTCCAGTACCCTGCAAAGGATATAACCATTTGAAAATACAAACCATTTCTGAATTAGTCCTCATCCTCACAAAAAGTGTGTGCTCATTTACACATTGTGTTATATTGTGTAATAGTACATTGTTGGGCTGCTATTAACACAAACTGAACACAACCAACCGCAAAAAACACTCACTTTAAGACTTTCACAAAATAATTATTTTAAAAACATACATGTGCAGGAGGAGCACAATTGTTTAGACTGAAGACCACAAGGGGGCAGTGCAATGATGCATTTTAAAATGCAGGGAAAAGCACTCATCTTCAACTTCATTTGAGAGAAAACGTCAACTACATTGTAGAAAAAAAAATAAAAAAAAAATACTGCAATGAGGCATAAAAACACTTCGAATGTGTATCAGAAGTGACTGAAGTTCAATTAAAGTCAAATATGGTTGAATAACATTGCTCACCTCTCTCCCTCCCCACAGCTGAAACCCTCATCCATGCTTTCATCAGCCACACTGGATACTGCAAACACTTCAAATCCCTTCCACAAACTCACCTATTCAAGACGGCCTTTTATGTTTACCTGTTTTAGATCTATGCTTTTAAAACCTATATACTTGCTTTCTATTCAGTTTAAGTTTTGCTTTTATCTACTGGCTTTGAGTATCCTGAAAATCACTATACAAAACTAATGTATTCTTATTATCATTATAATGAGTGCTATTCAGTCTCAACTCTCTTCTCCTCTGAGATCTATTTCCTGCTCTACCCAGATGCTATACTAACCAGGTATTATAGTACCAAGGATGATTACAGCTTTAGAGAATCATTTCAAGGCAAGGCCACTTATACACATTTCATGCACAAGGCAACTCAATGTGCAGAACAATATAGGGTACCTGTATTATTCATGTATTACAATGTTTTTATCTATAACCAATTAACAAAATAGTACTTTTTAAAAACTATTTTCATCCTAAAATATAATCCATGGGGAGCAGCCATGTTGGATCGGATGAGGTGCAATCTAATGTTTACATTCGGTCTCACCTAATTTCTTGATTTTACTTTTTTAAGATGATTTTTTTTTAATGGCTTTGACATCGTTTTATTTATTACTTCGGAGAACACAAGGATGTGTGTTGAAGCTACTTTGACGCATCTCATGGTATTGCGAGTTGTGCATCCAAGCAGCCACATCTGGCAGTCAGTTGCACTTATATACGAGATGTGACAAAGGTTGCACTGTGCTACACGAGTGTGTAGGAGAGAGATATAGTAGGACACGCAACTAATGTAGAGGTGAAAAAGCCACAAGAGAATATCAGGCCTTTGGTGCAGCAGCAGAGCCAACTGCATCGCTATTACATCACTACAAGCATCTGGAACGAAAAACAATGCAGCCACCATGTCTCCTAGCTGCTATTAAAGGACTTAAAAAATATACAGTATATAATAAATTATCTTTTGATTTTTAAAATTCAAAACAGGTACCCTTTAATCAATAGCCTTGTTGAAAGTAACAGTATGACTCCAGCTATGTTCAGAATGCCAGCAAATATGACCCAAATCCAAATCCATCAGATCGGTTAAAGCTCAAATCAGATTTTTTTTCAAATCTGACCTTGCCCACTGTCATATGTAGTACAAAATCTGATATGTGCCATGTCACGTTTTTCCAACATTTACGTCATCAAATTGCGATAAACGTCACAATTTTGCATCCCAGCAGGAGGGGCTTGACAGAAAGTAGACAGTGGAAGGAGAAGTGGGTTTATTCATTATTTGGCTTATTTTTTCCACAATAGGTGAAGACAAAATGTATATTTGAAAAAATTAAAGAAGGTATGAAAGAAAGCACTAATAAAAACAATCTATTAATCTTAAAAAATGTCTGGTTAGGCTATACTGTACATTTTATAAAAATAATCTCAGAATATGTAAAAAAAAAAACAGAAAAAGAAATCAGTTAATGTATTCTTCACAAAAAGAATGACCAATAACACTAAATATGAAAGAAAAATTATGAATTATATAGGCTTTTGCTCCTATGATTTATAACTAATGAGTAAGAGAAAACAGCAGGAATCCGTTTGCCTCGACTGTGCTTTCATTCTACAGTTTCTATTGAGTGCCTTTGGGAGCACCTGGTTCCACATATTGACTTCGCTACCGCTAGCTTTCATGTTGGTCATTGGCATGCTTTGCACAGAGAAGTATGAATCTCATTGAGCAGGCAACAAAAGAACTTGAATAGGGTTAGAATATTCAGGACAAAGTCTGCATCAAGTGGTGGATTTTGGTTTCTGATTTAAAGAGGATTATCCTGCACACAATGGCAAGGCAAATGGCAAGGCAAATTTATTTATATAGCGCATTTCATACTCAAGGCAACTCAATGTGCTTTACATGATAAAACATTCAATTGTTTAAAATCAATAAGAACATTTAAATCAATAAGAACAATTAAAATCATCAGTAAAATCAATTAAAATCATCAGTAAAATCATCATTACATCAACAACATGACAAAAAATCTCTCTCTCAATCATATGCAGTAGAGAAAAAAAGTGCCTTTAACTTTGATTTAAAAATGTTCACATTGGATGCTGACTTCAGCTCCGCTGGCAGTTTGTTCCACTTCTTTGCAGCATAACAACTAAAAGCAGCATCACCATGTTTACTGTGAGCTCTGGGCTCCACTATCTGACCTGTGTCCATAGATCTGAGAGACCTGCTGGGTTCATACCTGACCAACATGTCACTGATGTATTCTGGACCAAACCCATTCACAGATTTATACACCAGCAGCAGAACTTTAAAGTCTATTCTGAGGCTGACTGGGAGCCAGTGTAAAGACTTTAAAACTGGAGTAATGTGCTCCATGCTGATGATAGTCTTTAGGAATACAAAGATATGCACGACCAGGCTGCATGTTTTAGATGTCTCCCTGAATCTATTGATGGTGTCATCTACAGTAAGCCTGATAACGACAGGAGCTCTTCAACTTTTCTCATGCTCTAATGGTTTTGTAATTTCTGTTCGCTGTTTTTAGTACATTCTCATTGCTTCAAAATCAATGTGAATCCTTCACCTGAACCCACATTTTCCATTTTACAACTAAATATTGTTGTGTTTCTCCCCCCCAATAAAAATCAGGGGTTCCAATGACCAACAACAATATATTAATGAAACAATACAACAAATCTTAATGTCTATGGTTAGATCTGAAGTTAATGAAACGAGTTGAAAGTAAAAAAAAATAATAATTTGCAATTATTGTTTTTTTACTTTGAATAACATAATGCAATCCCAAACCTTCACTTTGCAAAAACATAGAATATCCGAAATATCAAGAACAATTAGAGAAATCACACCTGGCTGTTTCTCCCATCTGAATCATACCAATTTGCTCCAAACACCACTCAGCAAGGTTGAGACATCTGTTAGGGGAAAAGGAACAAAATAAAAACATGCTCAATGTCAGGGAAATGGCTCGAGTATCAGAAAAAGTAAATTGAATGTATTTGTCTCTTTGGCTGATGTGTTCGATGCACTTGTGCAGTGCTGGCTGGGTTTAGATTGGAGACAATCAAATGCTTTGTTCCTTGATGAAAGACTCATCACAAGAAATAAAAAGGCCTGATTGCACAGTGTTAGCGAGACTTATTGAAGACTTCAAATCGCTGGCAACATTCAATTCGATGTCTGTAGTTTTTTTTACTAATTTCCCTTAATTAAGTTTTTATTTGATAATCCATTCGATGATTTCCGTGCTTAGGCAGACACTTAACGCATTGATGAATTCAAAAAAATTCAAAACATAAAATCAGATCCTGGAATCTGTTTTTAGGGGGGGATGTACAGAAACATATACAAAGATTATGGACCTTTTTTTTCTTGTAAAAGAATGTAATTTCAGAAAGTGTCAGAAGATTATTAATATTGTTGTACAATCAGTGCTTTAAATCCACCACTCTCTAAAACCCTCTAAAACAGTGTCCATGTGATGAGTGATCATCAGGTTCATGTTTTTCTGCATAAACTGACAGAACCAGAAACCTTCATGGAAGTAATGGCAAGCTAGCAGAAGTAGTGTTCGTAATGTTGGTGGGATGTTAACACACCACCTCAAAAAAAAAAAAAAAAAAAAAAAAAAAAAAAAAAAAAAAAAAGGAGGTACTTCTAATGCATGTTCTTGGAAAGCCAAAATAATTTCTGAATAGTTTAAACAACATAACCAGTTTAAAATATTAATTCTGCTCTAATGTCTACAGATT
Organism: Gouania willdenowi; assembly: GCF_900634775.1. Taxonomy (NCBI): domain Eukaryota; kingdom Metazoa; phylum Chordata; class Actinopteri; order Blenniiformes; family Gobiesocidae; genus Gouania; species Gouania willdenowi. The sequence continues at coordinate 14,026,843 of NC_041052.1, read as the reverse complement.
TCTGAGCATCTATGGAGTCAGTTAGATGAATAGATACTGCACCACCTACATCTCCTATTGCCTTTTGACTTTTTCAGCAACAAACAAAGTTGCATACAGAGATAAACGTCTGGCTTTATAGAACCAATGCAATGTTGTAAACAGACTGCTCCATGCATGCTTCTGACATTTATTTAAGAAAGTGTCTAGAGATACGTTAAACGTAGTCATAGCCCCCGGGGACTGTGGGTACAGCCGATGACGTTGCTGGACCTTTTCTACATAAGCGTAATGTGCCTGTGCTTTCACCGTATCAGTATGGCCAAGTGGTCTAAGGAGCCTGACTCAAGAATTCTTCCTTCTGCTGCCGTGGGTTTAAATCCCACTTTTGACATATATATTTTTTCATTTTAACATATTTAACATGGCAGATTCCACCTTTAAAAATGCATATACGACAAAAATAAACATTTTAAAGGAGACATATCATGCTTTTAAATCCTTCCTTTTTACATATAAATCATACAGTTGTGGTCTATATAAAGCGGAACTGCAATGCTTGGGTCTGAATTCCTCATTATTATAGTTCCACAGGCCCCTTTTCTGATGTGCTTCTGAGAGCAACTCGTTTTGGTGCAGTCTCCTCAAATGCAAATGAGACACTTCATACCCCGCCCCTCTCCAGGTTGCAGAGGTGACACTCGGTTCAACTCCACCCTGTTCGGCCATTTTTGTAGTTTGATAGAAGAGATACGATTGTTTAGCGGCGCAGAAAATGTTTATTCACACGTTATTTACAAAATGTCAACAACAGAAGACTTGTCCATCCAGCCTTACATGTTCGAGCCAGAGTCGGACCCGGCGGAGCGAGATGAAAATGAAGATGATGAACCTGCAGAACCCTAACAAGTGAGCTAACACAAGCACCAAGCTAACGCTAGCGCCAAGCTAACGCTAGCGCCAAGCTAACGTCACAAAAAGCATTTTAATACAGTCTTTTCGGAGACAAAAACGGCAAAATGAAATGACTAATGAAAACTTTAGACTTAAATCACCTAGGCCATATCATCAAGGATCTAAAATGAGCACACAGCGCTAACATACGAAGACGGTGCAACTGCTAATGCTAACAAAACAATGACAGGGACGTCTTATCACACTTTTTAGCGTTATTTACAGCTTACCGAAGTGCTCTGTTCATCGCCTCCAAAGATAGAAGGAATTGAACCCTCAGTCAGACGAAGTCTTTCGGCAAATCCTTCTTTATACTGGCGGAGGTTGCTGAAGCAGTCATCCTTGAAGTGCTTCGCGCGCACAAAAATGACCCTACCCACAGATATGGGTACATTTCCGTGAAAAATAAAACTCAACCAGGCACTTCGAAAAGGTTCTGATGCTGGGAGACGGTGTAATGAAGCGTGAGGGTTACTACATCCAACAACCGAACATTTTGACTTACCCTCTCATAATTTCGGCATCCTTGAGCTTGGACTACAAAATAAAAGCGAGAAATAAAAATGGCGGATTGCTCAAAGTGTTGGGCCTGGAGTCGATGTCCTAATTTGGCAGTTCCGCTGCAAATACTGTGACGTTATTGTTCAAAAAACGTAATAGAGAATCGAAACAGATTGAAAAATATGACCAAAACAGAATATAAAGATATCAACGGAGCACCTGAAGAGATTAATTTGAACTTTTCTGTACTTCTAAACACTCTAAATATACAACAAAATGCATTTAAGGGCTAAAAAAGTGGATTTAGCATGATATGTCCCCTTTAAGGTATTTTACAACAAAGTCATCTCAATGCGCTTATCAAAATATAAAATTCATAGGAAAAAAAAACCCAACAGCATCCACATGAACAAGCATTTAGCCATCTAACAAAATCAACATAAAACAAATATTTATTCAATATAGCCTCCATACTCTCCCAACAAGATATAGCTAATGACATGACAGTGCATCCTTTGTTTGTGCTGGAAAAACAGAGAAAATGACAACAACAATCCTGAACAGCCTCAGTGAGGCACATCCACAAAGCCAATCCTTCCTTTTGTACCAGTCACTGTAGAAAATAGAAATGTTTCTGACCTTACCTTTGATGAAGGGCTGGTAGCTCAGGTGTTGCTCACCCATCTTTTAAAAGCTGTCATTTTTCCTGAAAAGAAAGTTTTTCTATCGCCTCTAGCGCTGTCATCCTGCCCACCCACTCGCTAGAGAACGTAGCAGCAGTGGCCACGCTGTATTAATTCACTAATGCACTCTGAACCTACGTATAGCATTTAGCACAGAATGGTTTTGTCCAAAGGCAGCGTAGAGAGCTGCCTTTTTAACGTAAATGTTTGTCATCTTGGGAAACTGACTGCGCATTCACCAACACATAAAAACACGCTATGGAAACAGAGGCAGAGCAGCAATGTGCTTTTGGGAGATGGTGTGGCCTACTCCTGCCTTACAGCGGAGTGAGACTGTGCAGCATCTCTGCTGTACCAGGAAATAGCGATGTTTAGTCATTTGGGCTATGAAAAGCACAAAATGCTGACACTTTCAAACTTATAGGTACTGTAGGCTATCAAAAATGGAAAAATAAATCATTTATAATATTAAAATTAAAACAAATAATCAATATATCAATTCACCCTTGGGTAGGCACTGCCTACCTTGCCTACCCTGACTGCACATCACTGATCACCCCTCAAACCCCTCCCTATAAAGTCCTTACCGTAGTCTGATCAGGGGCTACTTGGATGATGAATTGATACCCTGGCATCACACAGTGCTGCAACACCAGTCTGGTTATGTCAGCATCGTCTGAGACTGCGTCTGCTGGCATCGGGAATCCATCTTCTACATGTTCCTCTGAGATGTTCAGCAACTGACAGGTAGAATAAAAATGAAATGTTATTGATTTTTTTTTGGGAGGGATTATTAAATGATCGTGTTGTTTTTTATTTAAATATAGCATAAATTATGCTTTTGTGACAAACCTTCATATTTGTACGGCCCTTTGTAAAATTATGAAAATAGGAAATAAACCTGATTTATGCAGTGCTTTATTTTCCACTGAATTAGTCACAAAGGCATAGCTTTGGGATCAAACATCCAACCTTTTTATCAGAAGATGACACGTCTTTCGCCTGAGCCACGGTAGGCTGGTAGATGGGCAAATCACATGAATAAAAAAAGTGCTAAGCAATCAATAAAAGGAATCTTTATTTAAAAAAAAAAAAAAAAAAAAACCTTCATTAAATCGCATTAAACATTTCACAGAGAAAGACTTGGACATCTTAGCTCCATCATGTGATTGGATTTAATTAGCAGGTTAAACAAGGATAGATCCAATTGATGCCAACTGCCATCAACTCTAATAACTGAGGGTTTAGAGTACTCAAGCCAATCGCAGCTAGATGAAAACCGACGGTAAATTGCACCCCAATGTGCCAGTGATTATATCTTAGAAAATACCTCCACAAAAAATTATTTTAAATATCTTAGCCACATTGTGATACCCAACTGCACAATAGGACTGCAAAAAACAAAACAAAAAAACAAATTACGCACATCATCAACTCTCCACAGGTCATTTCCCAGGCCTTCAGTCTGACCATAAGTGATTGCATTCTTCAAGAAATCAGTCCTGTTGCCATTATCCTGAAAAACAGAAAATAATCAATGTTGTGGAGGTAAGTGCGAGTGTTGTCATTGAAAAAGCCCCCAAGGCCACTTGTTATCTGATGGTGTTACTTAAGGCCTCACTTACACCGTCAGTGTCCTGCAAAACCGCAACGAGCAATCGGATGTACTCCGCTGCCGCCTTGAGCGTGTCCACCTTACTGGGCTTTCGGTCCGGGCGCATCAGCGGCACCATGTGTTTTAGGCGGGAGAACATGGTGTTTAGGTTTTTTATCTGCACAGAAAAAAATATGTATACATATTTAAAAAAAAAGAAAAAAAAAAAAAAAAAAAAAAAAAAAAGTATTTGTTGGACATCCAAAACCCAAACTTGTATGACATGAAAGGACTATATATATATATATATGTAATGTTTTAAAACCATACTACGATGGTGTAAAAGTGTAGACTTCTGCTTGGGTCAAAGCAAAAGGGCCAGGTCACCATTATTGTTTCATAATCAGCTCTCTGTCAGCAATCTCAGGTTTTGTAGAGAACTGCCTTTCATGTTCCATCTTGCAAAGATATGTTGTATCTGAACTTAACTTTTAAATGACAAAATTAAAGTTAATACCAGAGCATTTCTGAGACAAAAACAAAAAAACCTCAATTTAGGTGGTAAATTCTGGTCCAGGAGGGCCCCTATCCAGCATGTGTTAGAAAATACTCTTACTCTGGTCTGCCACTGGTTAACAAATGTTTACACGTTGAATGACAGTGAATGGGCCTCGAGCACATAATTATTGATTCAATTGGAAAACTGTAGTTAAAAATAAACATGAAGCGATTACATGAAATTGCCTTTGCAAAATAATGGACAGCATTATTAAACACATAGGCACTCACAAAGGTTACTTTTGCTCATTTTGTATTTTATTTTTTCAGATCTCGCAGCCGACTTTGACTAATTTGCTTTAAACTCTCAACAGCATTTGGCAGCAAAAGAGCAAAGACAAAATGGCCCAAAGTGGTATATAAAAATATTTTATTTTGAGCATCAAATGCAACCGGAGCCTTAAAGCTGATATCCAGAGTTTCTGAGAAACGTCTCGATGTCCCGCCCTCAACAGCTCCACTTCATCCCAATGCCTCTTCAATCTATCCGAAGCCACGCCTCTACTTTTCTGCATGCGGAACATAACAAGGTCGCATCGGGTGATATAGATATAAGTCTATGGGTCAGGTAAGAGCCAAAATCATATTTGCCTGTTTGCTGTTGTGACGCGCGGCCTGTTTCAATGCACAGTTTCGCATTCACTTTGATTGACAGTCTCAAGAAACAGGAAGTCCATCAGCAATCGTTTCCATTTGTATAGGGTCTACAGGACGAAGGAGGGACTTATATACATTAATGTATATGAATGACCACTGGCAGTAGACCATAGTAAAAGACTAGATATGTATTTTTTCTGCATTTCAAAAGAATCACATAAACATAGATTTCCCAGAAACTCCGGATATTAGCTTTAAGTGTATTTTTTTCTCTCTCACAGGTCATGTATTTTAGTGTGGGAGGTTTAGTTTTTTTTTTCTTTTATATGCTAAATAAGCAATGAAAGCACTGCCTTATAGTGCTATATTTATACATAGTTCATTGTACATTTGCTAGATTCTGTTCAATAAAAATACGCAAAAGGGTTTTGCAATAAAACACTCCCATCCCGTATTCAGAAACATTCATCCACTGAAATCCATGCCCTTAGAAATCAAAAACACAATGTCTTCACTTTCTTGATAAATGCTTCCATGCTACTGAAACACATTTTTGGGTCCCAATCAAAGAGAAACAGTATACCTTTTTAAAAATGTCTATTCGTACTGTTGCCGTACGGACAACCCTCTGTGCTATTATTACGTTTATTGTAGCGTCTTACAGTTAGGATTAGGTTATAACCTTATATCACAACAATTTTTAGGGTCAGGGTTAGGTTTAGCCTTAGTCACGTGACCTAAACTGGCCAATGACTGATCTTATCACGTAAATTAAACTGGCCAATGAGGGGCGCTGAGTACGAATAGATAGAATGTCGGTGCATTGATACGACAACCGTACGGATAGCCACTGCCTACTTTTTACTCCACATCTACTCTCGTAATACTTTTTCTCTCTTGTCAGCCTAGGTTTTTTCATTTTTTGGACCTGATCAGAGCCCAATCGTTAATTTGCACGGCCAATCAATTAGGCCGATTTTAGCTTAACCCAATTAATCAACACCGCTCTATAGCCCAGATGAATAAAATCAGTCAGGCTTTAATAAGCAACTGATGTATTAACCTTTGTGCTGCGAAGAGATTCTCTGTACTGGGCTTTCTGCATTATAATAATACATTTTATTTAAAAGCACTTCTCAAGAAACTCAAAGACACTTTAAAGGTTCAAACAACAATCGCAAATTCAGTGATGAAAACAAAGAAATACAAGCTGCCACTTTGGAATCGGCGATAATGATTACACAATGACAACACTGTCTGGGAGAAAGAAGTGCACTAGTTCATTAAAAAATGGCTACATTTTGCCTTTTGTGATTTATCCATGTTTACTCTTTGCATATTGAGCAACTTCATTTTTGAATTATATATATTTTTTATAATGTATTCCAGAAAGACAGTTTGCCTTTCCTTATTTATTAGTGCCATTGCAATCTTTATGTTGACAGTGTTGCTGATAAGTTCTTCTTTTATTGTGAGTGTATTGCTTATTTCTCCTAAATCATATTTTGGTGTTATAAGATTTTGTGTTCATGTACAGTATATATCCATCTGTATATCAATGTTTTAATTCATATACCAACCAATATAACCATTATCGGTAGATACATCCGATATTGACTTTATAAAAAACCCCAGTATCGGCATCAGCCCAAAAAGATCCCATATTGGTCGGGCAAGAATTGAGAGATTTTTTTCTATTTAATTTAATTTTTTCAAAACCTTTTCTGCTTTTTCACTAAAATGGGCAGGTAGGTCTTCACAGAAATTTTGTCACTGTTTGTTGAAGGAACCAATATATTGTTTACTGGAATATTGCACTATAATGGTGTCACTGGTAAGAAAGACACTTTTTCAATTCATTTTCTTTCAGAGATATAAAATAAAAATTTTTTTCACTTAATCTTTTTTTTTTCTTGTTATGTCATAGATTATCGTAGATTGATTTCTGACCAATATATCGATAATCACAGCATCGTCATAGCGTGAGATAATCGTTATCGTGAGCTTTGTATCGTGAGGTACCCAGAGGTCCACACTTTAATTCTTAATACTATTGTTGGTTAGATTACCTGTAATTTAATTTAATTTATTTTTTTACTGATTGTGTTTGTTTTTTGTTTGTTTTTTTTGTTTTTTTGGAGGGGGGTGTTAATGAGTACTTTTTGACAATCTGTACTTTCACTCAAATAAAGGTTAGTACTTTGTCCTCCTCTGGGTTAGTGACACTTCAGACAATTACCATATATATATATATATATATATATATATATATATATATATATATATAATAGTTAATTTCTGGGAAAAATACCTTATTAGCATAAAAATTGACCTTAACACAAAGTCCATTCCACTCACTCGAAGTCGCTCCTTGGCGTTCACAATCTCCCTTTTCTTCACTGTTTCGCTGAAGTCTTCGGCCACATAGTACGTGCCAGACTTACCCCTTTTGAATTTCTCTATGTTTCCGTACACGGGGAGGGCGGACTCGCCCGTTAACCGAATCAAAATGTCATTCATCGACTCCTCCTGCGGTACCTTCATGTTTAAACTGGAAACAGATGTTGCCGCGCAGCTGGAGCGGACGTGCAGCGTCGCTCCTGATCTGGAAGCTGTGGTGAATTAGATGATTAACACTGGAGAGGAGGCGGATGAGCACACCTGTGCTGCGTCTTTAATTAGGCCCTCCTGCACACAGCCTCTTCTGATGAGACAAATTAAAACTGTACGCACTGAGGCGTCAACAGTTACAGGTGTGATCACATTAATCATTACATCCACATGTACAGCCTGTAGAAACTAACCAACCAACGTTTCATTATTAGAATTTAATTTTTTCATTTTTTTAAACTTGCTTTTTTTTTTATTGTTCAATTATCTATAAACATGCATGTACAAATCAAAATCAAATGAACAGTTCACGTCAGGGGACAGAGATTCTGGGAGGCATCCTACATTTTAAATTGAGGTTCCCGCAGTACCTCCATGAAGTAACCTGTAAGGAGTAAATTTCTTCCACCTCTGGCTAAATAATATTGTTTTAGCCTCTGAGTATATGTAAGTTTTTCCACACTATACATGTTTTCAATAATTTCCCACCAATGTCCCAGGGTAGGATGTTCGTCTTTGTGCCATCATCTGGTGATTGTCTTTTTTTGTTGCTGCAAGCAAAATGTTGACCAAATTCTTATTTTTGAATAGTTCCACTATTCAAGTTTCGCAAATACTTTTAAACTGTGCACACATTTTTCCACATTTCAAAACTATATACTAATGAATCGTGATCTGCTTTCTCCACCCCATTACCTCGAGCACATCTGTTGTGTACGTGATGCACCGTTCCTTTTTCTGGTGAGCAACAGAAAAAGCTCCATCAGATTTGATTCTGTGGCTATAATCAAAGCCAATCAGCCAGCTCAGCAGAAGGCTTGATAATGAGCCAATTATCAAATTCAGGTGAGTTGACGGGAGGTATGAAATCCAATTTCCTGTTATGTGAAACCTAATTTTATTTTTCTTTGCTCACTTGTATCTGACACATTGTGTCACTAACTTGCTGAAGAGGATTAGGGCCAATTTTGAAGGAGAAAATATTTTTGGGCAGATCAAGAATAAAGAATCAAGATCAAGAATGAAATTTCAAAAAGAAAGTCGAAATATATTGTGGAGATTAAAGTTGAAATTTTGAGAATAAATTCAAAATATAATGGGATTAAAGTTGAAACTTTGAGATTAAAGTTGAAATTTCGAGATTAAAGCAGAAATATAATGTTGAGATTAAAGTGAAAATTTCTAAATTAAAGTAAAAATTTCGAGAATAAATTTGAAATATAATCTCGAGTTTAAAGTCAAAATTTTTAGATTAAAGTCGAAATATGATGTCAACATTAAAGTCAAAATTTCAAGATTGAAGTCAAAACATAATCTTGAGATTGAAGAAGAAATTTCAAGATTAAAGTTGAAATTTCAAGAATACAGTGTAAATATAATATAGAGATTAAAGTTGAAATTTCGAGATTAAAGTCGAAATATAATGTTGAGAATAAGGTTGAAATTTCGAGAATAAAGTCGAAATTACAAGAATAAAGTTGAAATATAATGTGGAGATTAAAGTTGAAATTCTAGAGAATAAATTCAAAATGTAATGTTAGAATTAAATTTCAAATATTGAGATTAAAGTCAAAATTTCAAGATTAAAATTGAAATTTCAGGATTAAAGTCAAAATTTTGAGAATAAAGTTGCAATATAATCTGGAGTTTAAAGTCAAAATTTTGAGATTAAAGTCAAAATTTTGAGATTAAAGACAAAATTTTGAGATTAAAGTCTAAATATAATGTTGAGATTAAAGTTGAAATTTCGAGATTAAAGTCGAAATATAATGTTGCGATTAAAGTCAAAATTTCAAGATTAAAGCCTAAATTTTGAGAATAAAATAGAAACATAATATAGAGATTCAAATTGAAAGTTACAGATTAAAGTCGAAATATAATGTCGAGATAAAAGTAAAAATTTCGATATTTAAGTCGAAATATTAAGTAAAGATTAAAGTGGAAGTTTTGAGAATAAAGACAAACTTTAGAGAATAAAGTCAAGATTATTAAAATTGTTTTCTCCATCAAAATTGTGCTTAAATCTCTTTGATGGATTTTTTTTGGTCTGTTTGTTTTTCATGATTACGTAATTTTTCCACAGAATTGAGTGATTCCATAATTTTTCCCTCTGCTTGATCTAAGAAAACAATTGTTTTTGACTACCACAATCTTTTTTTGGCAGTGGGTATCCGTACGGTTGCCCTATCAATATACCGACATTTTATCTGTAGGCAGCGCCCCTTGTGGCCAGTTTAGGTCATGTGACTAAGACTAAACCTAACCGTAAACCTAACCCTAACCCTAATCCTAAAATGTGTTTTGCGATATAGGGTTATAACTTAACCCTAACCCTAAGACGCTATGTACGTGTACTTTGGTAAACGTACCAATAGCACCAGGGGTTGTCCGTACGGCAGCCGTACGAATAGACATTCATTTTTTTTTCTTGATTTTTTTTTTTTAGTATTTCTTAAAGCCAAAACGCTGCTATTGTAAATGATTTCAGTTTTCAGTTCAAAATTAAAAAACTGAATGAACATTCTTCAAGACTGGTGATTCCATAATTTTTGCCAGGGGTTGTGCATGATGACACAGGACTAACATTCAACAAGCACAGAGATCTTTAAAATAAAAGAAAGAAAATAACAAACCATGTCACTAACAATGAAAGTTACCTAAATATTTAAAAGTGGTAGATAATGGCATCTAACAAAAACTAGTCAAAAGGACTAAAATGGAGATTCAGTCACTGCTAGCATTGTGCGGGTGTGTGTAGTGGTCACCACAATAGAGTCAAATTAACTAAAAGGTTGGACAGGCCATCATTAAATAAAGTGCAAGTAAATAGAAAGGTTAAAATATAAGCTTATATAACATATGTTTATGTTTTATTCACTAGAAAAAAAAATACGTTAATTTACAATCTATAGATTTTATAATTTTATCGTTTTTTTTTTTAAAAATTACAATTTCTAATAGATTTTTGATGGTGCACACATAAAATGGATATAAAAGATTAGCTTTGTTAATAACATAGGGTTTCCTGACAGTAATAATGATAGTGAAACTGGGAGCCTTGTGACATAAAATTATTGTCCTTTGGGGATCTTTCTTTCCACAATTGTTTGTTTTTAATAAAGGCACAAATTGGTCACTATTGGAATATGGAATAATGTATCCTACAGTAAATCTGAATGACCTTTCAATTTGAACTATTTCTTTAAGAAACCAGACTTGGTGAAAGTTCTGAACAATTTTAATAGCTTTTTAAAAAAAAATTTTTTTAAATTTTATTTTTATTTTTTAGGTGGAATTGGCTATTTAATGAGATTAAAGTGCTTTTTTTTTTTTTTTTTTTTTAATTAACAGTATTTCAGCATACGGTATGTGAACATATAATTTTATAATGTTTTATATTATATTCTGCAAACAGTTGACTTAAAAAATTCACTGATATTTTCAAAACCGTATGTATAGAAGCTCATTCCCGCCAGTAAATAACAAAAACTTGGAAAAGCAAAATAATAATAATAATAATAATAATAATAATAATAATAATAATAATAATAAAAACCATAAGTCATAATTAGCAGATACTATCTCATAATTATCTTTAATGAGATAGTATCTCTCTCTTTTCATGAGATAGTATCACGTAATTATGACTTACATTGAGACTTAGTATCTATCTCATATTTATGACTTAAGATTTTTCGATTAGATTTTTGTTATTATTATTATTAGTAGTAGTAGTAGTAGATTTGTATTATTATTATTTAACTTTTTTTTTTTTTTTTTACTGGCGGGAATGGGCTCCCATACTACGTATGTCTTGAAAGAAAGAAAGAAAGAAAGAAAGAAAGAAAGAAAGAAAGAAAGAAAGAAAGGAAAAGGTTAAAAAAAAAAAAGGGGGGGGGGGGGGGGGGGGAAACGACAATTTTGACATCCCGCCTCTATCGCAGCCAATCAGTGTTGGTAGCTGGAATGACGTCAACCAGTTGCCAAAAACCAGGAAGTTGTAAGTTTGTGGGCGTTCAGAATCGCACTTACGGAGTTTTGTTTCCTTAAGTAAAACATTATATACACACCGGTGAGTCGAAGCGTTTAGCTTTGCAACATAATCTTAAAATCTAATGTTTAAAGTTGTGTTTTCTATTCTGTCCTCAGGAGGAGCCCGGGCAGGAATATTTTTTTTAAAAAAAGCCGTGACTGAAATCGAAAGATGTTAGCTTCAAGTCTGCCCACTAACTGCTGCACTGACCTCCATGATGAGCAAGCACTTAAAGTAAGTGAGGCGGTAAATAAGGCTGGACTTGCTTTTATTTCAGGACTATCTGGTGTTTGCTGAGGTCATATTTCAACTTCTTGCTTTGACATTAAAAATGAACCAGGGTCAAACGGGTCGTTAGAGGTTTATACGGAGCCGCTCCTCTCCGGTGCTTTACACACCTCAACAATCTATAGGAGTTACATTAAATATGTGAACACTAAGTTCAATTATTAGTAACTACATTGTTTTTGTTCTGGCTCGCCTGTTGATTAGCTCGTAATTATTAAAGCCACCTAAATGTAAACATGTTCAGGATTCACATAAATCTGGGGTTTCCTGCTTTATCCTGTCCTTGGTTTTGACATAAACACAAACCTTCAACTTTAATAGTAATGATGATAACATTTATTTCTACAGCACTTTTCACAGCGAAATCTCACTAAGTGCTTTACAGGAAGTAACTTGGTGCACATCTAATTTCTAAGCTTGATCTAGTATGAGCACACTTTGTTTAAGGTGTTGCTGATAAATTATGATGATAAACACTAGGGTGGTTGTTTCCATAACACCAGAAAGGAGGACATTTTTCAGGACCTGATAAAGCTTGGATGAAAAGTTAAACATGTTTGTAAATAATAAAAAGTACAGTTTTACTGTTGAATTTCATTCAGCTTAGATACAGTCAGTCTCTCGGGTACAATGTTTTTAAGTGATCTGTTTTTTTTTCTTCTGCCAACTTGTACTCATAAATCAAGTTTGGAGTGGTTTTTTTTTTGCAGCTAACCCTCCAAATCAGCACCCTAACACGTCAGCTCGTCTGCATTAAATGAGTGTCTTAATGTAGTCTGTGCTACTAAAACTATAGTAACATCTTTAAACTGACCAACCAAGCCATATGTGTCAAACTCAAGGCCCAGGGGCCAAATCCGGCCCTGTCTAGAACATCTAATTCGGCCCACAGAAGAAAGTAAAAATGACAATAAACGTGAATTATTGTGTAAATTACCAAATAATCCAGTTGTAGATGTCTCCAATTCACCAATTTAATGAAACTCTACAATATTTTTAGGGGCTTGCATTTTTCCTTTGTTTATATTGCATGAATGCAGTCATTTTCAATTGCAAGTTTTGGAAAGGACTCTAAAATTTTCCACAAATCTTGCGTTTTCTCACAAACAATTCCACAAAATTCCTTTAAATTACACACACAAAAAATGGTACCAAAGATTTAAAATGATATTAAAAACTAAGGCACAATGATCTTAAAATTGTTATTGCTTTCCCCACTTAAGATCAAACTGGTCTATATTTGGCCCTTGGACTAAAATGAGTTTGACATCCCTGAATGAAGCGCCATATAATCTATTTGATTAGTCCATGAATGACCAGCTTCTGATGTCTGTCTTGTGCAGTGGTTTGCCTTTCTGCTGTTTTGATACTTTTCTCACTGTCAGGTCTTATTTCCCCCAGTAAAGGGGCTGTATAATTGTATGGGCTGTTTTTACTGATTTGTTTTTTAGGCCCATTTATCTTAATATGATACTGTTAGATTAAATATTAAATAAGAATAATCTCAAAAGGAAGACAAATCTGCACCGATTGGCCGACGGCCCTTTTAAAAACCCATACTGGGCCACCCTCATCAACACTGAGTAAACATGGGACATGTAGCAATGTAAACCTGGTAACAGGAGAACAGACATTCTTATGTCTACAAAGTAAAATGACAACAACTCCGTGTGAAATCTTCTGCATATAATTTAGAAGTAAGAATTTACTTTTATCAGAAATTTTCAGCTTAAAGTGTTTCACAAACAACAAAATTACATACTACAAAAATGGCAAAAACTGTGTTATTAAAGCTCTTAAACAACTCAAGTACTGACAAAAGTGATTTGAAATAGAATTACATTTTCAGCTAAAATACTATATACTATACTATAATAACTTTGTTTTATATTTTAACACTGGAACATTGTGTAAAGAAAAGCAGCACATTTGGATCTTCAACATCTATTTGGAACATGTTTTGTTGAGCAAGACATTTAGCAAAAAGGTGCAGGTATACTTCAGTGACATATAAAAGGGTCTTTTTGATAATTGAATGTTTTCTTGGACATGAAAAAGTACAAGAAGAATATGTACAGAACATAGAAATGCTCTTGACAAGGCTTAAGATATTTTTAGCAGAATAAGAAGTGTGAACATGATCATGACAGTTTGTGCTGAACAGGTTTGATGTTATGTGAAGAATGTTTCTGCAAAGATGAGTCTTTAATTGGATGCCCTCACGCTGTGTTATGGAGAAGATCAACTCCTTTTGGTTAAGGTTACAAATTCTTTCAATTTATTTTATTCTGTCTTTGTCAAATTTACAAAGCAATAGTGTTGGCTTTTATGTGGGAAAACAGAAGGACTGAATAACCCATCACACTGGTCCTGTTTTTCTTTGTAGAAAACGTATTGCTAAACATCTTTGCAGAATATACAGTTTTTTTTATTGGAGACCATAGTTTTGACTATTAATATGAAATAAGATACAACAGCAAGTATGAGTGTTGGCTTGTGCTTCTTGTCACAAACCCCAGAGGCCGTAACACTGGGAAACTCTTGCTTCTGTTAAATCAAATGTGTTCAATTGATGCACAAGCCATTCACATGAATGAACTTAATTTAGGTCAGTGGTTCCCAAACCTTTCCCAGTCCTGTACCCCTTCAGACCTTTAACCTGTCCTGCCCATTACTGCATACAGTGTAGCCCTATGATAATTGTCTCTGAATTTTACTTAACCTGTTGAGGAATAATACATAATAAAATTAGGGGTGTCCCGATCCGATATTGATATCAGATATCGGTCCGATATCAGCCAGAAAACGAATATCAGATTTTATCGGACTGCTTCTAAAATCTCCGATTTATATTATATTTATTAAATTGTAGAATACTGTAGATATTTTGTTGAAGGTTAAAATTTATGTAACCAATTGGTTAATAATAAATGTCAGTTTTTCTCAGACCTACTGCTGACTATTGTTTTCTGTTTGAGTAACATCACTTGATCAAGCCTTTTCTAACATTCCACACTACAAAAATAAGTAATAAAAGTATGTATGATTCATGCTGATATCACATCGTATCGATATTGGTATCGACTAATACCAATACGCAAGGCTGCAATATCGGCATCGTATTGGAAGTGACAAAGTTGTATCAGGACACTCCTAAATAAAATACAACAATATTAAACTGTTGAAACATCTTATTCAGAATCATCACTCGATTTATTTATTTTTAAAATTAGACGACTGGCATTTTCAGTGAGAATCCTTTTTTTTGGGGGGGGGAATAAATCTATCGAACATTTATTGATTGAACATAGCAGTGATACAACATTTTCATCACCCTAAAACTGTGAAATTCAATTTGCTAGAACTTTAATGAGAGGGGTGTGGTTGAGATGATGCACATCACTCTGCAATGTTTGGCTGTCAAAGCTCAAAATGCATTATCACATAAGTATGTGGTGGCAAAGGACATCAAAGTCTTCAAAACACAATTTTGCTAGCGCAAAGCGATGTTCCTCTTATCATATTTGTGCTTCTGAAAAGATTGTTTTACTGTCACCAGTAGAGGGCAGGCAACACGTGAAGGCTCCTGACTGCTTCTTTATTTATCTTCTAGTTTCCAATGTTATCACGTTGTTTTGAATTTTTATTCAAGTACCCATTCCCCACTTTGGGAACCTAGGCTTAACTGATCAGCTTAAAGCAGAATAATGAAACTTTGTTAGTAGAGCTGGGCGATTTTGCCTAAAAACATCAGATATATTGTCAAAAGTGCAACTTTATTGCTGTGATTGTCCTCAAGAGTTAAAATGCATAGAACAATCCCAAAATAAAAAGTAAAGGAGGCTCTGTCATTCAGCAATTTCAAGCTTTAACCCAGGTTTAAGCAACTTCACTGTAGCTTAAATGAATATAACATTACAATAAAAAAAAAAAAATAGTAGACCCTTCCCTTAGCATCTCAGCGTAGTGCGAATAAAAAATTTAACGTGACTGTGGCACACATATAGCCTTCTCAAAGGGTAAACAAAGAGGGGTATGGCTCACATTGGAGCGCGAAAAAGTCAGAAAAAACTGTGCTGGGAAAAAAGAAAAATATTTAAAAACTCTTTTTTATTTACAAATTAGATTAATCGATTAAATCTATTTTTTCCTGACGGTGTTTGTACAACTTTATTCTAGGTGGATAAATTCATGCACCAATTCCAGCTGTCCGACCAAACCATAATGGATATATCCTTAAGATTTCGTCGAGAGATGGACAAAGGTCTGTGCAGAGACACCAACCCCACAGCGGTTGTAAAGATGCTGCCGACATACGTGCACTCCACTCCTGATGGAACAGGTAATTTATGCAGGAACAACAAAGCCTTTGTGCACTTTGGTGCCTTTGTTGAACACAAGGTTAGGTCTTGCCATGACGCTATTTCGTAATTGTATTGATGCTGTTCTTGATGAAAGCGTTGCCAATGAAAAACACTTCACCTCCTGAATAATAGTGCATTTATCTTGAAAGGAAAGGACTCATTTAGAAAGGTCACTGATCATAAGGCTGCTGAAAATCATTGTGATAATTCAAAGTGCAAAGCTAGGGCAAGACTGGAAACTCTTTGACATTATCACATTTGAGATCACCACAGAGAGAAAAGTGAAATGACATTTTTTTGGTTTCTTTTTTAAATTTATGTGCTGAAACAATCCTGCACTACACATTATATACACTTTTTAATCTAGAAATGAATGCTAACAGATAGTGATGCTCAATTAATCAAAATTCGTTTGCGATTTCAATTATTACACCTAACGATTACAAAAATAACATTGTGAAAAAACAATTAAAAAATTTATAATTTTTTTTATTTTTTGCGTAAGAAACCCACTATTTCGGACAACTACAAATAATAAAGCTTGGCACACACATGTTATTAATACTAACTTTGAGTGGTTTAATCCACACACATGCAAGCTCCTCCCCTTTATCTCAAAGCTAAAGCTAGCCTGAAGGCTAACATAAGGAAAGTTGTTGCTAGTGGTCTTGAAACATGGTAGGAGAAACTCAGCAAAAACACTTTGTAAACAAGCAAAGCAAGTCAAATTGTCTTATATAGGAACACTTTGGGTTTGATGATGAAGACCTAGAGCAAATACATATCACGTGCAAGAAGTGTTTTGTTTTGTGCAAGAGTGAACATACTTGATTTCAGTGTTTGACGGATTTTATTTGTGTTTAAAGAATAAATTTTATGCTTTTTTTTGTCCAAAAAATAAATAACTTTTTGGTTGACAAATAATCATTTGAATAATTGTGACTAAAATAATCGTGATTATAATTTTTTCTATAATCGAGCAGCCCTATTAACAGATGTATAATCACATTTTATTGCAGAGCAGTAAATGGATGAATTTGTTTAATTCCTATGTTTGTTTTTGTCTAAAGAACAAGGTGAATTCCTTGCCCTCGACCTGGGAGGCTCTAATTTTCGTGTCCTCCTGGTCAGGGTTATGGGCAATGGCGAACAAAAGGTGGAAATGGAAAATCAAATCTATGACATCCCTGAACACATTATGAGGGGCAGCGGTTCTAAGGTAAGAGACTGTCGCCATTACACACAGTTGTTTTCCTCTTGCTTGTGTAGTGCCTCCGGTTTTTCGAATACCTTTTGGGGATTTATATATTTTCGTTTTATTTCCATTTTATTGGCTTAACCTTATCTGATGTGATAACTGACATGCTTAATGTATGAAAATCAAATAAAAATTCAAAGAATTTAGTGACCATGGCAAAATGTGGGTCCCAGGGTGAGAACGGTTGAAAGCCACTGCTTTAAAGGCACTAATACAAACTCTTCAGCATATAACCTTCGAACAAGCACAGCACAAAACGATTCTTTCTCTCTTGCAGTTATTTGACCATGTCGCCGACTGTCTGGCAAATTTTCTTGAGAAGAAGGGTATGAAGAACAAAAAGCTTCCTTTGGGCTTCACCTTTTCTTTTCCCTGTCAGCAAACCAAGTTGGATGAGGTGAATCTTCATAGCAGCCTTTTA
Source organism: Gouania willdenowi (assembly GCF_900634775.1). Taxonomy (NCBI): domain Eukaryota; kingdom Metazoa; phylum Chordata; class Actinopteri; order Blenniiformes; family Gobiesocidae; genus Gouania; species Gouania willdenowi. Next base: position 14,009,003 of record NC_041052.1, on the reverse strand, counting down.
TTTGTGCTAATGTGCTCGGTGTTTATTTACAACCATAAACTCTAAACTTTTCTGAGAAATATTTGGACTAATAATAGTATCTGTAATAATATCAGGCCTTTGTTACTGCTTAGTGTAGGTTTTAGTCGTAGTTTTAACTTTTTGTTTGCGTGTGTGCATCTCATTATTATTTCTCTTTAGTTTTTTTTTTCTTTCTTGTTTACAGAGTTTTTTGTTGTCCTGGACTAAAGGCTTCAAATCCAGTGGTGTCGAAGGAAAGGATGTGGTCAGCCTCCTCAGGAAATCTATCGAAAAACGAGGGGTAATTGTTGAGCATTCTCAAAATGTGGGAATATGTGCTAACTTTTTGTGAATAGTAATACAAATACCAGAAACTATATTCTATATAATATTATAACATTATATATCTTTATCGATGAGAAAGGCTTGCCAGATATAGAGACTCTTATGGCTCATTTACACAATGCCAGGGTTAGATCCAACCAACTTTTGGTGTTTATCAAAGAAGCCAACCCTCGTCCGTATGCTGAAAGGTGAAACATCCATAAAAGTTAACAAACGACTTGTTTGCAGACATGAAGGAGAGAGAAGGTGTAGATGCTTGTAAAACTCAAAGGAAAAACACGGTTTTTAACAGCATTTACCAACAACGATCTAAAAATGACATGAGTAAAAAAATAATTCATTTCAATAGTTTTTTTTAAAGCTACTGTATAGGGAGCCATTGGAGAAGAGTCAAAGGGCCACATTAGGCCCCAGAACCACAGGTTGCAGACCCCTGCCATGGGAGAACCACAGCTGAACAGTTGGCCTGGTATCATAGTCCATCAGTTCTGGTCCCTCCATGATGATTCTGATGAGCCTGTATGCTCTATCACGGAACACACAAAGAACACACCCACACTATCGTGGTAACAGAATTGTTCACTCTTCTCCCTGCTGTCGCCCGCCCTTTCCCCAGCCTCCCAGCCAATCAAGACATGTAAACAAAGACACACATTGGCAGAGAAAGCTGCACGTTACCATGATGCCTTCTCGGCCATGGGAAATCTCAGCATCAGTTAACCACTGAATATACAGGGACGTGACGGAGCGTTCAGCCGCTCCGTCCAAAATAATGTCATCCATACGCACTCGCACGGATGCGACCAGATAAAATTTGCTGGCACACACTGAAAATATACTCGCATATGCGACCATTTTGGCCAGAAAACGAATATCGGGTTTTATCTAACTGCATCTAAATTCTACGATATCATAACCGATATAATAATTTATTTTATTAAATTGTATAATACTGTAGATATTATGTCGAAGGGCAAAAGTTTTTCTCATACCAACTATTGCTTACTATTGTTCTCTGTTTGAGTAACATCACTTTATCAAGGCTTTTCTAACATTCCACACTACAAAATAAGTAATAAAAGTATGTGTGATTCGTGCTGTTATCGTATTGGATCCATATCGGTATCGGCCAATACTCAAGGCTGCAATATCGGTATCAGAATGGAAGTAAAAAAGTTGTATCTGGACATCCCTAGTAAGCACTTGGGTTGTATGTTATGCATAAAAGTGGTATACAAATAAAATTTTGATGGAACTTGAGTTTGGACATGACAGACCTTAAGATAAATTCTAAGTAAAAACTTACAGGACGATGGTTTCCAGCCTGCATTTAGTTTCAGTGACGAGGGTGGCAGAGAGGGCAGTTTAAAGGTATAATATGTAGAACACATGTAAAGCTGATGATATACATGGGCCCGCCAAAAACATTTGGCGGGGTATAGCAGAGAATATTGTCACCTGTACATTAAGTGGTCAGTACCAGATATGGTGGAGGTGTCGGTTTTACTCAGTAATATGCCAGGCAGAAATTGCTTGCAAATCTCACATATTGCACCTTTAATGTCTGCAATTTGTCTTTTTTTTGTTGCAGGACTTTGAAATCGACATTGTTGCAGTGATAAATGACACTGTGGGAACCATGATGACCTGTGGGTTTGATGATCGTTTCTGTGAAATTGGGTTAATCGTTGGTAAGTCGAAGGCAGTTGTATCTTTTTTTTTGGGCTTTTGTCACATTTGCTGTCCACCATAATGACTAATACTCAGTTAAGTGTGGAATGTTTTGGTTAAAACTTTTCATAAAAGTCTTTGTCAGCAAATCTTTATTATCTAAAAAAAAATAGACTAAGAGCAAACCAATTTCACTATAAAAAACAGAGGGAAGTTGGTGTGAAAGTGTGGGACATGATGTACAGTATAAGGTAGTATGAAGGCTTGAGTGGGAACATGAATAAGAGGTTTAATCAAATTTTGATGGTCAGGAAGGAGAAGTAAAATATTTGTTGCGTGTTTCAAAATCACACTTTGATAAGTTGAAAATAAAGGTTAATGTATCCAAACAGAAGTATCTTTGAATGTCTCCCAATGTTATTTAGGTAAAAGTTTAATTTGAAGGAGAGGGAACTCATAGCCCTGCTGGAACTGACAGTGTCCTTTGTCCATGTAACAGATGAAGACCAGTTTTAGACAGGTGGTGGATGAGCATCACAGTTGCCTAGGAGACCATTGTAAAGTCCATGTGGAGGGGAGTAAGAAAAGTGCAGGTGGCAAGTGCTTTTTTGACCAGAAGAAGCACTGTAAATGTATCCAGGGCTCTTAATGGTTTTTCTAGATTAAAGGCGTTCCATGTGCTTTAAGGTCTGTCAAATGGATGTTTCTGAGGGCATTCATGCAAAATGTAAAGCAAAGGAAATATGTTACGTCAATGGATTTCTTTATTTCATGCATCTTTTTATGGATAGTTAGAGCATGAATGAACTCTATCCAGGCAGAATTTTCCTGGTATTTTAGTGTTAGAATAATCTGAATCAAGTGATTGCTAGTAGAAGTTAATGTGTTTGCCTATTTTGTTTGTCATTTTATTTTTGAATATGTAATGCAAAGTTACAAGAAACCCCTTCTCCCTCAGTAAATAAAAGTTCCTAGTTTCTTAAGCTTCCCTCTAATGTGTTTACCCCCAGAAACAGAAAATGGATTGTATTCATTTGTAGCAAAATAAAGGTAATAATAAAAGATTTAAAAATATATATAAATAAACAAATGGCACCACATTAAATGGACCATGTGACAGTAAAACTTTCAAGTATGTACATTATAAAAAAAAACATGTACATCTGTCCTTTTTTAAAAAAATTATTTTGTACTTTGACACTGTTGAAGGTCCACGTCCAAACCTTTCCACAGCCTCACCACACAGACACAATACAGAAACTCTTTCTTGTCCTATGAAATGTTGTGGTTCTTAAGTTAAAAATATCCCTTGTTTGGTATTTCCTGCCAATTGATTGTTTTGTTTTTTTCCAGTATATATGTTGTTTCATAGTTAAGCAAATCATTAACTGTAATGTTTTTTTATTATAAGATAGTGGGTTTGTGTGGTCCTGAGGTCCAGCCTTGTGATTAATCCTGTGGTTGTGTACTGGTGGCCTGCAGGACAAATAACGCAGTGTATAATGAACTATTCTGGCATCATTTGTTTAGGAACGGGGACCAATGCCTGTTACATGGAGCACATGAGGAACATCGAGTTACTGGATGGTGACGAGGGGCGGATGTGTATAAACACAGAGTGGGGCGCCTTCGGAGACGATGGTGCTTTGGAAGACATACGCACTGAGATCGATCGGGAATTAGATGCAGGCTCTCTTAACTCTGGGAATCAGCTGTAAGTTTTTTTTATGATGTTATCAGATCTGGTTACCATTTGTATCCGAGTAAACTGATTGAGGGTAAGAAAGGGGTCTTTCCATTTTCATTTCAACAGATGGCTCACGCACATTGATCTAAAAAAATTGGAAATTACAGCTTGTACAATTGTACAGAGGCTATTCAAATCACTAACAATTAGTCAGATATATGCCTTGGTTCTTGGGTGACAGTCTCTTGGAATCAAAAAATAATAATTTTTTTTTTTTTTTTTTTTTTTTACAATTTTTATTGGTCCATAACTGCATATGGGAATGTATGAAAATAATCTGATCTCAGTTTTAATTTATTGCTTAAAGGTTACTCTTTTTTTAGGATATATAACATTTTTTCTTTATACAACTTCTTCAATTTTATTTTGGACCCTAACCTTGTGGCTATTTCACCACTTGCCAATATTGAAAATCCTTTACTGATAAAATTACAGGGAGCTGAGGCGTATGCAATGTTGTTTACTGAAGGTACAAACATGTTCAAGGCCGAAACTCCAACAAACTTTTTTCCAATTTTGAGGGGCTGGCATGGTCACCAGATAGGTGGAGCTCTAATACTATACCAAATTTCAGTATCCTATATGATGCTGTTCCTGAGATATTGGAAGCTGAAAATGGAAGAATAATAAGGTCCCGTGAAAATCGACACATTCCCCCCTCACTAAATTGGCCATATCTCAAAAAGTATTTATCCAATCAAACAAAACATTTTCAGTGTGCCTATTGAATAATGAAGGAACAATTGCTAGCATTGTCAGGATTTTTTAGACCAAATTACCCAAAGGTATTTTCTATTGATATTCCTGAGGATTGTTAAACCCAATCATGCTATCTGCTTAGCTTTTATTTTAACTTGCTTTTCTTTCTGCAGCTCATCATCATTTGAAGTTGTCGTCCTCTGGTCTTTTTTTCCCTCTCCTAGGTTTGAAAAAATGGTCAGTGGGATGTACCAGGGGGAACTTGTGCGTCTCATCTTGGTAAAAATGGCCCGAGAGCATCTGATGTTCAAGGGGAAGACGACGCCAGGACTACTCACCACTGGTCACTTCCTCACCAGTTACATCTATGACATTGACACAGAGAAGTTAGTGTGGTTCTCAATACCCCTTTCTCTCATTTTTGAATATAAGTACCCCCTTTGTCTGGTGTGATTTTGTTATTGTTTTGTTCTTTTTTATTTTTAGTATATTTTTCTCTCATTTTTGTTCTTGATTTTGTGGTTGTTTGGTATTATTTAAATTATTCTCTCTGTGTGTGAGTTTTTGGTGTTTGGATGTTTCTTACTGTATGTCATTTTGTATATTTCTCAGTTATTTTTGTGTATTTTGTAGTGATCTTGTGTATTTTTCTCTCTTTTAGTGTGTCTTTGTTGTTGTTTTGTGTGTTGCTGGTATTATTAGGTATTTTTCTCTCGTAGCGTTTGTTTTTGTGTATTTTTTGTTGTTTGTGTGTTCTTTTTACTATTCAGTTTATTTTTTTATTTTGTTTGTTTTTGTTGTCATTTTTTGAGTTGCTGTGAGTTACTCATTTTTAATTAAACATAAACATTATAAAACCCCATATACTTTTAATGGTTTCATTTGATAATTTTACCCTCTGTCTTTCTCAAGTACCCCTGTAGTGCCATCACGTACCCCCATTTGAGAAACACTGATATAGAGGAACAAACGCATAGTAACCAGTGGAAAGTGTCAAGGGTATCAACCATCATTACCTATTGTTTGAATAATGACTCAGAAATGCTATTATTTAGTGCTTGAGGGGGAAACAACTCTAGATGGAGCGTGCCTTTTAATTATAGTTGCAGTAAAATGTTGGACTAGGGCAAATAAGCATTGCCCAATGGTCCATTTGACATCCGTCTTGTTTGTTTGCAGAGAGGAGGAAGGTCTGGCTAGTACAGAAAAGGTTCTCCGTGGCCTGGATCTGGACCCGACAGCTGAGGACTGCAAGGCTACTCGGAGAGTCTGTCACATAATATCAAAACGAGCGGCCCACCTGTGTGCTGCCACCCTGGTTGCACTGCTACGACAGATCCGGGATAACAAAGCAGCTGAGAAGTTGCGCACAACAATTGGGGTGGATGGCTCGGTGTACAAGAACCACAATGCGTAAGTGAGCAGAAGCACCATCAATGGAACCGAATGAATTAAAGGTCTAATATGAATTGAAATTTTGTGTAAATTGGAATTTTAAACATCTGCCTATTATTTATCGCTATGATAGATAAACTTCATATATACAGTAGATATATATATATTTTTTCTCCTTTTTATTAAAAGAAATTGACAGATATTAGTGCAAAATGCAAAAGGCTTATTTTCAGTGGCAGTCCCCTAGACAGTAGAAAATACTTTAAAAAACATTATAAGATGTATACATAGATGAATACAGTGATAAAATACAATAAAAACTGTTTAAATGCCAACAGTTGGTTTAAGACTAGAATAAGGATTACATTTTCACTTGTATTGTGCCTTAACTACACAACCACACAACATTGCTGCATGTTTCTCTGGCATTCGTACAGTTCAAATAACCTTGATGCAGCAACATGAGCGTAACAAATTCAGCAAAAGCATGTTTTTGCCCCCTGAATCCTGCAGTATAACGGGTCATCTTTTTCTCTTGTGTGAGTCAGTGACGTGTGTACAAATGTACAAATCCACACCAGTCTAGCTGTATTTTTGTGAACATCATTAGGTTTTTCCTAAAGTTATTCTAAACTGTTTCTAAGATAAAATGAAAATATTGTCACTGACTATCCTACTCTGCACAGAAACCCAAAAGTAAATAATGACCAAGCTGATTAAATGTCGTATTATCAAGTTTGTGTTTGCAGGTTGAATGGAGGGGGAAGGGGCCCGAGGTGAAAATAGATAAATAATTTCAATCATTCTCAATGTTTCACCTTGTTTGCAGGTTCTCCAGAAGGCTCAACAAAATGGTTCGACGCCTCGTGCCAGACTGTGATGTTCGCTTCTTGCTATCACAGCACGGCAGTTCTAAGGGTGCAGCCATGGTCACTGCGGTCGCCTTCCGCTTTGCAGCGCAACAAGCCGAGCGTCAGCGCATCCTCGACACGTTACGATTGAGCCGCCAGCAGCTGCTGGAAGTGAAGCGGCGGATGAGCGAGCAGATGTTGAGAGGCCTGTCCAAGCAAACCCACGAGCAGTCCAGCCTAAAAATGCTTCCTACTTATGTCCGATCCACGCCAGACGGAACAGGTACATTCCAGAGAAAGAAAGCAAACAAACCTAATGAGGGCTTCCTGTATGAGCTGAGATTTACGCCACTCGAAACTGGATTTGAATAGTTGGTTTTGAATTTGAAAGTAACAACGTGAAATTAAATTTACTGTTTTGAAACTGAATTAGTTACTTGAAAGTGTATTTTTCCTGTTGAAAATACATTCGGCGACCATGGCTCAGTGGTAGAGTGGGTCATTCAATAACCAAATGGTTGGGGGATCGAATCCCGCTCTAACCAAGTCACAAGTCATTGTCGCTGTGTCTTTGGGCAAGGCACTTTACCCACATTGCCTAGTATGAATGTGGTGTGTGAGTGAGTGATGGTGTTGGTCAGTGGGGCCGATGGCGCACTATGACTTCTTTCAGTCTGCCCCAGGGCAGCTGTGGCTACAGTAGTAGCTTACCACCACTAATAATAATAATAATGCACATCAATGTAAAGCACTTTTAGTGTCTATAAAAAAGAGCTATATAAAAATCAATGCATTATTATTATTATTCCAAAAATATTAATATATTTCTCTGAAATTCAGATTCAGTGCGTGCAATTCAGTATAATTACACAGAGACACTCCCGGTCTGCGAGGTTGAGCAATCAATCACTGATTCATGGAACTCCTGTTTACGTCTACAAAAACTTTTTTATGGCCCGTTCAGAGTGTGACCATAGATATATGTAATATAGGCCTTTTATTATATGTATATTTATAGCCTGAAAAAACCTGAGATGACTAAATTTGCTAAATTCACAAACATGCTTTCACTGAAATGTCCCATCGCTCCAGATTTATCCATTTTTGTTTACAGACTGACCAATTGTTGCTATATTTAAAGCTGATCTCCTCCTGATGTGTCTATGCTCCAAATTATATTTTTATATTTGTATATATACAGTATATTTGTATGCCCAACTCATATGGGAGCTCTGATGCACATTTTTTGTTTTTTTTCGCAATATTTGTTTTTTTTTTTAATTTTCCTTTAATGTAACCCTTTTGTTTAGTTTTTTAGTCTTTGCTTTTGAAGAAGTTAGAAGTTGAGTTTATTATCCTCATTGAGAGTTTGTATTTTTTTGAAATATTCAATAAGTATATATATATATGTATGAATAATATCTCTATGGTCACACCCTCAATGGGCAGTAAAAGATTTTTTGTAGATGTAAACAGGAGTTCCATTAATCAGGGATTAATTGCTTTGAGAAGCAGAAATATATTGATTTTTTTTGGGAATGTACTAAGATGAATTTTCGTCAACATAAAAAATACAATTTCAAGTTACTAATTCAATTTCTAAACAGTGAATTCAATTCCAAGTTGTTACTTTCAAATTCAAAACAAGTCTCAGCCCATATTCCTGTTTCAAAATAAGGCTAAAATCTGTTTTTTTTTCTCCTGTTTTTAAAATTATCAAGAGCATGGGGACTTCCTGGCTTTGGACCTCGGGGGTTCCAGCTTTCGGGTGCTGTTGGTTCGAATAGAAAGCGGGGAAAGAAACAACGTGGATATGCACCACAAGATTTACAGTATCCCACAGGAGTTCATGCAAGGCACTGGGGATGAGGTGACGCATTTTACATTGGAACAAAAACTCATGTCAAACATGCCATGCGCTTATAAGCAACGCATCGTATGATTATCAATTAGCATCAATTAGCACTTTTTTTTTTTTTTTTTTTAAATAACTGGTAGAGGCAAAAATATAGGCGTTGCCAGGCAACAGTCAGTGCCTGAAGACGGCCATTTCTAACGAAGCTGGAGGGCGCTTCACCATGCCACTTGTAATCAGAGTTCATAAATACTTGGTGCATAAACAATACATTATTTTTTGACCTGGAAGAAAATGCTTTAAAACAAAGAAATAATTAGGGAGTATTCATAACTCTAGAGTTTTTCATGCTCACAAGGTTTCGCTCCTTCAGCGCGTTGACGATGACGGGTCTGTGCACAAATATGGTTGGTTTCGCTCAAGGAACTTTTTATACAACATTAAACTTTTCCCCTCTGACTGATGGACCTAATACACATCACAGTATCAGTATACTCTATTACAAGCCGACCACTGACGGAAATCACAGAATCCTTGCTTTTGTGTATGAAGGTGTTGATTGGCGCAAAACTACATTTGAAATGAAAATATTTTATCAATTTTCTTAACTATAGGGTTAAAGACATGTTCTGTGTTTGAATTTATTTTTTTTTTACAAGATTTATGGGTTGTTACAAATTACTGAGTTTAGAAAGAAAAAAACTGACTGGCATTCATGGTGGTTGTTTTTTGAATGGATATCTATCCGTAATTTTATTGGTGGCTCATTCAATCCCGACACTTATCAGTGTTTTCTTATAAATTTTTCTTAATCTGACAATCGACTTGTACATATCGATTACCTATAATGTGTTTTTTTTTTTCTTCTCAGCTCCAACAAATAGTTTTGTTACAAAAATACGTACCTTCAGGACATTATGACAAGAATGTGAAGTAGTGTTCTGATCTATATGACAAATATAATTTCAATAATGTACAAGATGTCTAAAAAGAGCTTTGTTTCTAACTGAAGAGTTAATTGTTCAAACGCATCTGCTGAAAATTGTACTTCTTTAGAAGCACTTGTAACCCTATCAAGTTGGAAAACAAACTTTATTTGTAATATATTACATGTGTGTTTTGTTCGTCCCAGCTGTTCAGCCATATAGTGACCTGCATCGCTGACTTTCTGGAATACATGGGAATGAGAGGAGCTTCTTTACCTCTCGGTTTTACCTTCTCCTTCCCTTGTCATCAAAGCAAACTGGATGAGGTAAGGTTCTCACTCAGGATTTGCAGCTCTTAAGTTGTTTTTGGGAGGTAATCGTAGTCTGAGCCTCAATACCTATAATTAGATACTTGATACTTCCATATGGGCTTTTCTTAGTGGTGTGTCCTTGTTTTTACATGTATTTGTTGATGAAATACATGGAAACACATTTGTGTATATTCCCTCAAGCTGCTTAACTATTAGCAACTGGTAGTTTCTTAATAGACAGCATCTGTTAGCACACTTATGTTTAAGGTTGGGCTGCCAGTCTTCTTTAATCCTGTTATTGCAGTTTCACAGTTATTTGTTGACCAGTCAGGGCAAGATCAGGGGCAAGTAGATGAGCTACATTTTTATTTAATTGTTTTTTTATTCTTTGTTATTTTTATTCTGGACAAGCATAATGGAAGCATGGATTGTAGCATGATAGATAGTCTTTTAAATGGAACACAAGAAAGGAGCTAGAAATGGAACTAAGCTTGTGACACATCACTCTGTAAAGCCAGTTACTTGTGATTGCATCATGACCCTCAACAAGGTTAAGATGCTATATGGACTCTGAGTATGAGTGTGTTGGTGGTCCTAGATCAGGGCCCTTGATGGCCATTAAAGACCAGTAAAGGTTTTTTACTGGGTTTGGACGTCCCTGTCGTGGATGATCCAAAATATTAATCATGTGGAACAATTAAAAGGCCTCCTGATTATTTTAACGCTAACCCTGTGTTGTGGTTGTGGTATTTTGGCTAAAATTATTTGCATAAGCTGAATATATATATTCCTAACTACCTTTTTAAAATACAGTGACCACTTTCTCTATAGAAATGGTATTTCCAGATATTAAGTTGGGGTTGACAGAAGTCTCTGTAATGGAACAATTTGTGCTCAGCTTCAACACAGTCTTGATGTGTGCCATTGAGTTGTCAATCCAATACTGACAATCACAAACATAATTACATGCTGCTGCTCTAATTTCTTCAAGGGCATTCTTCTCCAGTGGACAAAGGGTTTTAAAGCCAGCGGCTGTGAGGGGCAGGATGTTGTAACTCTACTGAAAGAAGCCACCCGCTGCAAAGGGGTTAGTACACTAACTGTCATTACATGCTCAACAAGCCATCAAGAAAATGTGTCATGTACATATTCACCTGTGATGGAGCACAGAAACGGGGCCGGTGTGTCATTTAGCTATCCTTTATGGCGAAAGTGTTTCCAGCAGACCAGTCATTTGTTTTGGTAAACATCTTTAATGTTCTTTTTAAAAAGGGATACTCAACCCAAATGAAAAGACGGCTCAACTGAAAGACTGTTGGATGTAAATTTTACTTGTCAGAATGAAAGGTGATTCAGAAGCTGCATACAATATGCAATACAAAGCACTTTCACATGGTGATTACTCAAGGATGTGCGCTGCTCACATAACTCCCACTGGTTTTGGATGCATAACCTTGAATTGGATCACAGTGTGTCTTAAGCAAATAGAAAAAGAGCGTATATTTCCCACAGCTTCTTCCCCAGACTCTCTCAGAAAGTTCTGACCCCAATTCTTCCTCTCACCAGTTCTTCAATCTGATCAAAGGTTTCAAGTTGTGAGAGTTAATTAAAGAATAAACAAGTCCAATAGACCCTTTTGAAGATAGATTAAGTTCCAAAATAGAGTCTAGGAGAGAGCTGATCAATGTAGATGGAAAAGAGGAGATAAATGTTGATACAAAATTACGGATCTAACTCTGATAATTTACAACTAAAAACGCTACATTTAAATGTGAAAAGTGGGACTAGGCTCATTAAACTACATTACTTCATACCTAATTATAAATATATTCAGCAGAAAAAAACTTTCAATGTATTTCTATTTTCTTCTCACTTGGTGTTTGTTTTTAAGTACATGTTATTAGTACCTATGCATGTCCTGTGTGGTTCTGTAATTAAAGGACAGGCTACAGTTCTGCTGTATATTAAAGGTAATTTAAAAAGACTTCTGTTGTGGCATGGTGTTGCAACTTGTTTGTACAAAATCAGGCAGAAGGTGCTGTGCTTCATATTAACATTGCAGGGGAGATATAATAGCAGTGGAGTGTAGTGACTAGTGTCAGTCAACCAAATTCCAAATGCTCCCTTTATTTATTTACGAGATATTAGGTTAAAAGGGCATCTTTGATTAGTTTCAAATGTATTGCAGACATGTAGCATATCAGCTTCCCAAGGCTTAAAACATGTCAATCATTTCTACCTTAAGTAGCTTAACTCGTAGCACAGTGGTGGTGTTCATGGTTCATTACAGAAGAAACATGTCTATACTAAATAAAAGAGGCAATCTGTTGATAGTTGGGTTATAAATGCATTTGTTGTCCTATGTTGCAGGAATTTGACCTCAGCTTTGTGGCAGTCGTGAACGATACAGTGGGAACAATGATGACGTGCGGCTATGAAGACTGCCAATGTGAAGTAGGGTTAATCGTAGGTAGGTCTTCTTGCCTCTATAATTAAGCTAAACACAGCTGGTCCTTAGGCACTATTTTAAACAGATTAAACTTTACCCTTTAATTTGACCAATGTACTTGTGCTGCCTTTATTTTTGAAACAGGCACAGGGACTAATATCTGCTATATGGAAGAAATGCAGAACGTTGAATTAGTGGAGGGCGACGACGGTCGCATGTGTGTCAACATGGAGTGGGGAGCATTTGGTGAAAATGGTGAACTTGATGATTTTTGCACCAAGTTTGATCAGGAAGTTGATGAATTTTCTAACTATCCTGGGAAACAGAGGTAAGTCATATTAATCATAAGCATAACTCTATAGGATTAAAATACTGGCCCAAGTATACGTTAATCAACAATTTGATGTAATTTTTTTGTAAATATATATTTTGTATATATATTTCCTTTCTTTTAAAAGACCATTATTATATATCCATCTGCTGATATAGTCAATACGTCACCCTCACAGACGTTAGTCACGATTTTGGTTCGTTTAAATAACAAGTTACCATGTGGCGCTGTTTTTTGTTTGTTTATTTATTGGTTTGTATGCCCAGTGCTGTGAGTACGATTGCTGTTACACTGGATTCCCCATCAGAGTTTTTATTTTCTTCTTTATTTCAGTTACCTAAACTATCATTACTTATATACTAATATATATGGTTTGGTGAAAATGCGTACAGATTGTATACCAATGTGCAAGGGGAGGAAAACAAAGCAATACAGAAAAAAAGGATGAGATGGAGGAGTTCACACTTTAAGTGACACTAATTGCAGGCAATATTTTTTTTTACATAATTGAAATTTGTTTGTGTGCATTAAAAAATAAAGTGTTACTAAAAACACACTTATGAAGCAGGAAATCAAAGCCAAATGGTATTGGGTCTTTTCCAGCATGATTGGTTATCAGTAAAGCATTATTGTATGTCCAACACCTAATTTAGCTTCCATGTATATATAATCGATAAGATCTGTAATTTCATTTTATTGCCCCATTTGTATAATATATTATTTTTTTTATTACTGTATATAATTTTATGACACAGTTAATGAAAAGCATTAATTGCTTTTCATTAATCATGTGTCAAGAAAAAGAAATGTTGTCTGAAGTTTTAGCTGCAATTAATTTAAACAGCCTTTGAAGGTGACTTTTTTACCATCTGTAATTATACTAATAGTCAGTTTATCACATTCACATTTTGTGTTTTTCATTTAGTAGATGAAACTGCCATTTTTCTACTTACCGGTAATTCCTTAAACACACCATCAATTATGACTTATTTCATGGGTATTTAATAATCTTGAGGTACTGGACAAGTTGTTCACAACATCAAATAACCTTACTAGGCAGCAAATTATATTTTCACTTCAACTTTAGACATAAATTTTCTTCAGATTATAAACCAAAATGTGAGGAATTTGAACCATCAATACATGCTAATAACTAATTTCCAAAAAATAAGACAACTTTCCTCATTCTTTTATAATCTTTTTTGAATAAGGCCCATGGGGACATGAGAACCTATAAATATTGAATTTTCATCACATTTATAGGATTTAACACATTTATATCAGCCGATTTATAAATACGAACCGGTTTATAAATATGAGCATTGCTATACACAGGATGTATATTGTAGATGAACACAAATTCTCATGATACCAAAAATATGAATAAAGACTACGGAGAAAAACACTACTAGATTGAAAAAAAGAACTTTAATTAGTGACCCTGTCAACATGAAGAATGTAAAGCCACTGATAAATAAGAAAAGGCAAACCTGTGCAACCTGTTACGGAATACAATGTAAAATAAATAATGTTGCTCAAATCTCAGACAGTAAACATGGATAAATCAATAAAGGCAAAATGTAACCATAAACAATGAACTAGATAGAAAGCACAGCACAGAGACACAGAATCTCCACGCAGCAAAAAAGTGAATACATCAGTTGTCGGCACAAATTAAGAGGCATTAAGAATGCAACATTAAAGTATTTCCATAATTTATTCAATGAAACAATATGTACAATACAAGAACATTTTACACAAGGACAAAACATTTTCTGAATCACATACTTTTTTTTATTTTTTAAATAAAGGTTTCAGTTTGTTTTCAATTGCATTAAACAGGTTATAGGTCACATTAAAGGTGGAAAAAGTTGTGAAATTATTTCTCTTGGTGGCATTTTTTTACTACAAAAAAACCTGGCATTTGAACTGGAGCGTGTAGACTTTTTATATCCACTGTAACCGCAATCGGTCAGAACATTTGCAGGCTAACAGTTAACCAAACCACCACATACAGAACTGGAGACAATTGGTTCTTTCATTGAGTGAAAAACACCTCCATAACACACTACCACAGACATACTTTTAATGATTTGTGACCCAGTGTGAAGAAATGACAGTTTCCAGACCAACATTTGTCTATCCAGTATTTGTAAACAATTGGTATATGAGATTGCTTTTATGTTTTTCCTCAAAGATATGAGAAGATGATCAGTGGCATGTACCTGGGGGAGATAGTGAGAAACGTGCTAATTGAGTTCACGGCCAAGGGCTTGCTGTTTAGAGGCAAAGATCCCGAACGACTCAGGACGCGAGGAATCTTTGAGACAAAGTTCTTGTCACAAATTGAGAGGTGAGTGCTACAAATGTGTTTTTACCATTAATGTGCTTACATTACTTAGAGTTAAATGTGTAGATTTGAGAGGTAATAAAGGTTGTTGGGGGAATGAGGTTTGAGAACCACTGCTTTAAAGAGATATTTACAGTGCAGTCCAAAGAAATAATCTGTCATACTAATAATAATAATATAAAGAATGTATATATATATGAATATAGACATACTTGTAGTGCATTATTATATATTAGTCAGTGGGGGACCAGCAAGAGATTGACAGGCAAATTGGTGCAGCGCGGTCTGCAGTGATGCAGAGTCTGCATCAATCCGTCGTGGTGAAAAGGGAGCTGAGCCAAAAGGCGAAGCTCTCGATTTACCGGTCGATCTTCGTTCCTACCCTCACCTATGGTCATAAGCTTTGGGTCATGACTGAAAGAACACGATCGTGGGTACAAGTGGCCAAAATGAGTTTCCTCCATAGGGTGGCTGGGCTTTCCCTTAGAGATAAGGTGAGAAGCTCAGAGTAGAGTCGCTGCTCCTCCACATTGAGAATGAGATGAGGTGGATTGGGCACCTAATTAGGATGCCCCCCTAGTGAGATGTTCAGGGCTTGTCCCTTCGGAAGGACACCTCGAAGAAGACCCAGGACAGGCTGGAGAGATTGTCTCTTGGCTAGCCTCTCAGAATGCCTCGGGATCCCCCGGATGAGCTGTTAGAAGTGGCCACGGAAAGGGAAGTCTGGGCCTCCCTGCTAAGGATGCTGCCCCCGCGACCCGGTAACTGATAAGCGGAAGAAAATGGATTGATGGGATCAGGGCTGTGTTAATGGGGCTGGTGGCAGATGGGAAGAAACGGTTTTTGTGTTGTGAGGTTCTGGTCACTCTGAGATTACAGAGTGTAACCTTTAAATCATGCCCCCATATTAAGGAAGCCTCGAGTCACTATGGCAACCAGCAATGAAAGAGAATCTATGGACGTCATTAAGCTACATAAAGAAACTCTAATGAGCTCATTGATTAACATAGTAGCTAGAACTGCATTCATCTTGTTGATTAAAATATTTCTAATAAAGACCAATGGTTTAAGCAGCTACGCTATCTTTATTCCCCTTAATGGGAGAACTGGGTGAATAAATGTCCCTGTTTCTAGTGTGGAAAGAGGGAAATAACACTCAGTAACTCCTCATACTCGGTTTGTGTTGTGAAACAGAAAACCAAGAACATCCTGTCATTTCAGAGTCGGTATACTCAGTATTCACTAAAACCTCTTTCTTAAAAGCAACTCTGGTTTGCATCACGGATATAAATAATAAGGCCAGATGGATAGGTTGGAGGAGTTCAATGTCCATCCATCTTCTTCCGCTTATCTGAAGCCTATTCATGGGGGCAGCAGTCTCAGCAGAGATGCCCAGACCTTCTACTTCCTCCACCTCTTCTGTGGAGACCCCAAGGTGTTAGCTGGCCAGTGACTTGTAGGACAAGCCCATAACACCTCCTGTGGGGGGTGACCTGGGGGCATCTGGAACAAGTGCTTGAGCCTCAGCTTGATTCTTTGAAACATGGAGGAGCAGTGGCTTTACTCTACTTTACTGAGCTCCTTCCGTATGATAGAGCTTCTCACCCACTCATCTGTAAAGGAGGACCCTGCCACACTAAGGAGGACACCTATGTCTGCTGCTTGTATCTGAAATCATGTTCTTTTGCTCTGCTGTCTGAGGAGCGTGTACAATGTCATGCATGATTATCACCACCCGACGCATCACCTATTCCACCTGCTGCCCTCAGGTAGAAGGTACAGGTCTACAGACTTGCCCTCATCCTGTATCTTCAGAAAATAAAGGCTCAAACATACTTGGGAGTATATCCACGAAGTGGAGTCCGCCAGGCCAATTAACTGCAAAGCACAGATTTTCCTACTGTGCGGAGTTGTCCGCAGACTTGGTGTCACTCATAAAACTGCTCGGCCTTTTATAGACCTATATTGGAGGAGAGACCGACAGACAAGCTACGAAAATACAAACACCTTTAAAACAGGTCCCAACAGTATAAGGACTACTGAAAAGCGGTAAGAATTGTGGGAAAGGTAGGATTTTATTGGAAACTACTATGCGGCGGTGCGCCTGAGTATGTAAGCTCTGAGGAGTGCGGACAGTCCGCACAGAGTCCGCCCAAGTGTGTTTGAGCCTTTAGGCTGCTGAACAGTTGTCCCCCTCCTCTCTGCTCCCTCCAGAAACCTTTACCATCCACCACTGTTTCAATAGTTGTTAACCGGACTTCACATTGTTGCATTAATTAAAACATTATGATAGTCTGTGTGTTTATGTGCCCTTTACATGCTGCACAACTGCTGTTACTGTTGCATACATTGAATGAATGAATACATTTTATTTGGTTGTCCATTCGATGCACAGTACATTGACAAATTCCACATTCACCAAATAAATCTCAAGCAAAAATGGATTGGGCTGAAGTAACTTGCTTATATGAGCCCATCCAGACATTACTGACATTTGCACTGAATAAGTTATTTGTATGGTGTGCTAATTCTACAAAGTGGGTGTTTAGAGGGAGTTAATTATTGCATTTTTTGTGCTTTATTACATCTACTGCTTAGCAGTGTAAGTATGCTCTGAACGGAATAGGTGGGGTAGGAACATTAATTAAATGGTAAATTGAAAGCTTGGCTTTTCAGCTTATCTCCTTCTTTACTACAATGGACCAGAACATTGACTCCATTATTGCTGCCACTGCATCAATGTGCCTATCTCGTGTTTCATCCTTTCCTCCCTCAGTCCCCAAGATTGCTTCAATCTTAAACTTAAGGCAGAAACTTTAATCTGACCTGAAGGGTGCAAACCACCTTTTTCTGGTCAAGAAACATGGTTTCAGATTTGGCGGTGCTGATTCTAATCCTAGCCATTTCACACTTGACTGCCACCCACCTCACTGCACACTGAAGGTCCAGGCCTGAAGAAACCAACAGAACAACATCATGATATCCTGTGGTCCCAAAACCATACACCCACCCATCCTTGGCTGTGTCTCGAAATTTTAGAATGACCTAAAAAAAACCAATCCAAATGACGCGTCGCGGCTACGCGGACAGCTAGGGCTGTTATTGATCCACTCCAAACTTTATTTTGAGCAATTTTGACTTCATCATTTTTGATTTTTTTGTGCAGCATTGTTTCTACAATGGATCAATTCAAAGAGAAAACCCAGGAAACCAAAAAGTGCCAGCATTTTATTGTTTCCTTTCATGGCTTGCAGCACACATGAAGCAGTTAACAGTTCAGAGCAGTTGTTAATCATTTTACATCACATACCAGTGTCATCTCAGCTCAATATAGAGTTTGATTGTACATCCACCATGTTAATGACAAAACTTGTAATGATTATTTTTTTTTCAATGCCTTAACAATATTAATGAATGTACAGTACTAATGCTGTTTGAGTTCATGTGTAATGATTAAATCTCAAATCTGATTCAGCCTGAAAAGTATTTTCATTACAGTGTGTCACAGTTTTCAATAGGTTGGTGAAGGATATTTGAGATGTAGCTTGTTTCTTACATGTTGTTTGAGTTGTAGCCCCTTGCATTGAACATCCAACCTGTAGTAGCATCAGAGTTCTTTAATGTGGACAGTTCAGGGCCATGTATGCTGTACTGGTGTGCCGTCACATTCCCTCCAATCTAATTTCATCCATCCATCCTTACTAACATAATTTGGCAACTTTTGCGGCCATTAGGTCTCATAGAAACACTGAAGAAAAATGTCAATTGCTTAAATTTGCTTATTTTACATTTGTGCTTTTCTATGTATTCCTTAATCTTACGTTTTTCTCTTTAACTCCACAGTGATCGTCTGGCCATGCGTCAGATACGCTCAATTCTGCAGCACTTGGGCCTCACAGGCTCCACTTGTGACGACAGCGTGCTGGTGAAGGAGGTGTGCGCTGTGGTCTCTCGTCGAGCTGCCCAGCTATGTGGTGCAGGGTTAGCTGCTGTCGTGGAAAAGATACGGCAGAGCCGAAACCTAAATCAGCTTTCTGTCACCGTGGGAGTGGATGGCACGCTTTATAAGAGACATCCTCAGTAAGATGCAAAAGTGCTCATGAATATCAATAGAACTGATTGAAATGTGCAAAACCCCTATCTTTTTAGAAGAAAAATATTCTAAAAAGGTAGGGTTTTGCACATTTTAAAAGTGTTCAGAGCCTGCATATCTCATAAAAAGTTGTTAGACGAAATATTGCAAACTATATAAATCTATGGTTTCGTGCTGGTTAATTAAATTTACTTCATGGATTGGTAAACCTGAGTCACTCACAAAAGTGACGTGTTTCTCTTGGGTTACTTGAGTCAGTAGTGGATTAACAAAAAAAGTCCAGTTTTCTGTTTATTTCCAGGTTTTTTTTGATTCACATACTGCTTTAGATTTCTGAGCCTGGAGATCACATGACATGTCAATCAAGGCAGAGAGCTTCCTAGAGGCGTGGCCTCTCCAGCTCAGTGCAGCGTCAAATTCGTCATCAAAGTGGGAACGCGTTATCAAATTGGAGCGAGGTGTTTGGGCTCACCCTGCAGTAAGAAAGGAGCAAATCACCTTCTAACTAACGATTGAGGGAATCAATGAAAAAAAAACTTTGGCCATGTGTATGAAGCCCAAATAGCACTTTTATCATGTTTAAAGCACAGAAAAGTTGATTTAGTGTAACATGGGCCCTTTTAATACAATTTTGTCCAAGCTTTATTCTTACTTCTTTAGTAAAGTTTTCTAGACTTAAAAATATTGTTCATCTGAAACACTTAAGATTACTCAAAATATTTTGTTTCTCTTCTTTTTTAAGTTTCTCCAGCATCATGCAAGAGACATTGCAGGATCTAGCACCTCAGTGTCAGGTGACTTTCCACAAGTCAGAAGATGGAAGTGGCAAAGGAGCAGCTCTGATCACGGCTGTGGCCTGCAGGATGGACAGATGTGGGCAGTAGTGAGCTCCCAACGTGGTAGTATGCAGCCTGAAACAGGGATAGATTCCTGTAGATGATGAAATGTTTCTGAGCTAAGTTACTTCTGAAGTAATCAAAATGTGCTGGTTAAGAAGTAACTTGTGACTGTTACAAACCATCAGCCTTTTTACCCCTGACACTTCTGTCTTATCTTAGTTATTTTTGGTAACACTTTACTTGAAGTTTTATACATAAAGCTGACATTGCACTGTCATTATTATGGCGTGACACCTGTCATTAGCATGAATAAGGTGTCATGAAGGCTGCCACTAAGTGTCGTTTGTTACTCTAACCTTTAGCTACCCTAACCCTACTAGATTCTTCCACCTAATCCTAAAAATGCCAACATATCTCCAAAGATGTCATAATTTAGCAAAAGGTGTCATAATTTAGCATACAACACTTAATAACAGCCTTCATGACACCTTATTTATGCTAATGACAGAATAACATCAGCTATATTTTTAAAACTTAATAAATTGTGACCTTTTTTTTTTAATCTAGGTTTTCTCTTGTTACATTATTCACAATTATTCAAGAGAGAACTGTTGAAGATGCATGTTTAAAAAAAAACAAAACAGATTTCAGGCCACAAAGTCCAAAAGTGCCTAACAGTCGGAACACAAAAAATAAGAGTCGGGCTTCCTTTTAACATTTCATAAATACTAAAGAGCAAATAAACCCCTGCTTTCTGCTGACCTGCCACTCGGAGGGAAATTTAAAAAATGTCTTGATTATGGGCGTTACTGCTGTAGCAAACGGTAATGCACACAATGATGCGTCTGTACACACACACGGCAAGTTAACACAGCTGAGATGTGTCACTACAACCACAGGCAAACACAAGCACAATGTGAAGCGCTCACACAGCCTTACAGACACCACTCAGGGACAAACAGCACTGTTCTCCCACCACCTCATGCGTACAGCAGTAGACGTACACATACATCTGCGCTCACGTAGAGATAGACGGGAATACACACATAGTATAGATGTGTCTATAAATACACATATAGTTTGATGAACCCTCTGATTAATGCAGAATCTGCTCTTTACAGAAGCACAGAGTCAAAAACATCATCCTCTCAGCTTTTGTAGGAGGGGCGGGGCCAACAGTGAAAGTTGATGACGCAGGGGAATCTTAAAGAATCCGTTTCAGCCAATAGCAAAGAGGGCAGTAACTCTGACATTGTACAACTAAATACGCAAAATTAAAATGCTTTTACTAAAATGTGAAAAGTAGGACTGGGATTAAAAACAGCACTACTTGATACCCAAATACAGTACATATGTATTCAGCAGACAAAAGTGGGTTTGGGGTTTAGTTACTCTTTAAGTTGATCAAAATGTAAAAATTATCCAAAGACAGAGGTAAAACGGTCTTTTTTTTTTTATAAATGAACTCATATTATTGTAAAAATATTAAAATACACAAAACATTGAAAATTAAGCCATTGACCATTTAAACTTATGCTGCAGGTCACCTGGATGACGTCTGTAAATGCCTTAACACTTTTCACTGCTCACATGTAATAAGGCAGCCAGTTAATGTGAATCTAGTTTTCATTTTTGGTAGTTTAATATTTCATCTGCATCTTTTTCTGGACATAAATAATGGGATAAGCATTTATGTTGACATCTCACTCTTGTTGGAGATAATAATGATTTATCTGTTGGACGTGTTATTTTTACTTTATTTATTTTCATTTTTGTGTCTTTTATTTACTATCTATATTAGTTATTGTGATTTTTTTTTTTTTTTTTTGCTTTCAAGATTGGCATGGGTAATCACCAAAGGTTTTATTTCATGAGTTAATTGGTTTGAAGAAGAAAAGCAGTTCATTAGTTTGTCCAGTAGCAAGAATTAACTGCAGGATGTTTGATTGATATCAGCCAAGCCTCACATTGAGCTTTTACGCTTTGTAAAGGATACAGCTGCATACATGCAAATAAACACCAATGGAAGTTTTACTGTTTGCTCTTCATGTTTCTGCCATCTGTAAACAAACACTGGTATTTCTCTCTATATTATCATACAAGCCAACTTTCTTTATCGGCTGCCACACGTGTCGATGACAGTAATGTGGCAAATCCTGGTAGTAAGGCAGCATTATTAGTGGGGTTTTTTTCTTTGATAAATATTTCTGTGCACAGAAAGAAAAGCAGCTGAAGCAATATTTACCACTTGGATCTTTTGTTGTGATTATTGTCCTTCACCATGCCCTGTTTGTGTTACAGATCCCCACCTTCTGTTACATTTTCTATATTTTTTGCATCACCAAAATATTTTGATAATGGCTTGGGGGAAAGAAAAAAAATTAACATATCCTGTCTGACATCAATGATCCTGCTACATTTGAATATGATCAGGTTTAGTGATTAAGTCATTGAGAGGATTAATTAGGGTCTCTGTAATCGTCTTGATTTTCATAGTAAGCTCTAATGGTCACAAAAAAACACATTAGTGAATTAATTATGATATTATTTACAATGGGGAATTATAATTTGCTATCAATTTTATTTACTCTTTATGAGTTTTTGATATCTGTCGGGCCGAGCTGTGGTAGCGGGGGGCTGTGGAAGACTGCAGGTGCATGCTGAAGAGCAGAACAGGTGGAGCTGGAGAACAGGGAACATCCAGCTGCATCACCGTGGAAGCCGGGAACGTCTTGCGACGAACAGGCGGGGACAACACCTGGCATTTCCTGGGCTGACGGAGAAGGAGAGCATGGTTCCTCCTCCTTTTTGGCCTCGATTGCCGAAAATCCCCTCCGGAATGATGGGCATGTCCAAAATGTCGTCTCTCTTTTTTTTTTGGAAAGGTTAGCCAGGTCGAGCCAGCGGGCCGTTCCTGGAGAACCATTGTCCTCATCACTCTCCCAGTGTCCTGGACCGCCTTGTATAACCGCTCAGTCAGGGCTCACTGGAGACAGTCCAACTTGGCGGGTAGGCTCAGCTTCCGTCGGGACACAGCAGCCAGTTGCAGGAGTGGGTGTGCTGCGACCAGTGGTTCCACCGGAGGCATACGGAGCAGGCCCAGGTTCTCCATTGCCTCACAGTCGAGGGACGAAGCGCCGGGCACAGCGCTCCTGCTGCTAAATGGACGGTCCTTCTAGAATGTGATACCTCGTCCAGCATCTCCGGGAAGACGAGGAGCAGTTGCCTTGCCGAACCCCTGGTCACGGGGAATGGCTTCTGCTTGTAGCGGGACCTGGTTGTCTCGGCTACGACGGCGGCCGGATGGCCAGACGGGCAGCGGTTCGTCTGCACACGTTCATTATGTCTGAACCGGGGAGAGGAGAAGCTGGTGTGCTTCCCTCAGCTCCCTCTATGGAGGTAATAGAGGCAGCGGGCTTTGCAGCCCGGGCCGGAGTGACAAAGATGTTGTCTTCCTCTTTGTCCTCTGAGATGAGGAGCTCAGAGGTGACATCTTTGTCGTCCCCACAGTCCAGGTCCAGGATGTCTTCGTCTAGTGGAGGAATGGTGGCGAGGTCGAGCTGGGAGCCCCAGCTACAACCGAGCCTCACCACGGGCTCCACACAGGTCCCCTTTTCTATCTCCGTTGCCGTGGGGAGGGAGGTATGGGTCCTGTTGAGACGTCTACGGAGGCTCTTCACCATGAAGCCCTGTTTTACATCTTCCCGTCTGTGGTGGTGTGCAGGCAGATGGAAGTTGGCAACTTGCTTGGCACGTGGTGGGTAGCCGCTAAGCTAGCAGGAGAACCAACACGTGGCGCCTGGCGACCATGGTGGGGTGGCAAGGGCGGTGTTGTAACCGTGTCGCTAACTCCTGTATTAAGCCCCGGTCTCGACAGCCGTGGTGTGGCATCGAGGAAGTGGTGAGCTGAGCCGAAAACAGGTGTGCTTGTGGTCGGCTTTCGACGGCAGTGGTGAGGCGTAGAAGCGGTGCTGCATTGAGAGTGGAGAGCAGCTTCGGGCCCAGGGCGGCGCTTGGGTTTGCAGTAGCGGTTCTTGCACATACATTGGTCTACGATGCACCGGCATGCCTTGGGCTGTGGGATAAAACTTGTACTGGGCTTAACCTTAGACACGTTGATGCCAAATACCAGTTTTAGGTATTACCATTCACTCCTTCCCTTTGTCCACGGCCACCACCATTATACCTAAGCTTCACACTTGTCACCAGACTGGCTTGATCAGAAATAGCACAATATGCACAACTACAACTTCATTTCTCACTCACTTTGAAATAATCAACTCTTCCCCACCTTTTCTATTTCCTACCTTGAGTTCCCCTCCCTGTTCCCTTCCCCCTCCCTCTCCTCACCTAGGTGTAACACTGCCCTCTCTTTTCATATCCTCCCTAAAGTAAAGTGTTTCTTACCCTTCCTTAGGGAGGGCTGGTGATGGTCACAATTATGCAATAAAATCAATTCATTTATTTAATTGCAATAACAAAACATGCATTGCTGTCTTAAAAAGATTGCACTTCTTGTAGTGTTGACCTTTGACAGCATGTGGAGAGTGGAGAACAGGGAAGCACCTGTCGACCTGGTGTGGTCAAGAGGAGAAAACAGCAACGTCCGGCGACTGATTCCCAAAAAGGGTCCATCTGTGGACAGTTGCTGCAGACGCGAGATAGCTCCGTGTGAGAAGAGGTTTTTGAATGGTGTAGTATCATCCACCCACTCTACTTAAAGTAGGTGGGATTACCTGTCACTGATGAATACATTTCACCAGCCAATCAGGATTGGCGTAGAGATTGGGCTTCTGAGGAATGTTGCGGTGGCGTATATCCTGTAGTGAGACATCGAAACGAATGTTATGAAAGAGAAAGAGGTTTTGTCTGATGTGGTTCCAAGCTGAAAATTCTAAAAATGCATTGATTATGGGCGGGGCTCCTGGGGAAGTTGAGACACACCCAATACTCTAGTCTATACTATAAAATATCCAAAGAAGAATCATTGCTATGCTATCTAGCTTCTCAATACTCACTATACCTTTATATGTGCTAGTTTTTTATAGGAGTGGTGGGGCCAACAGTGCTGGTTCATGATGTTAGATGTCACTGAAATGTCACTATTATTCTCATTCAATAGCAAAATTTGATTGTAATAGCTGGGTTTCAACCTTAGAAAAAAGATAATTGCATTTTTAAGCCACATTAATGCATTTTCATCACCTTTTCTTGCCAAATTTATGCTCCTTTTAATACATTTTTGCTACATTACTTCATTTCTGTCACTTCTCCATCACATTTCAATGCCTTTTCTGCATATTTTTTCCACTACTTTTTCCCTCCTAATGTCGCATAATATGTTGACCCATTATTGTCGCTCTTAGCCTTATTTGGAAAAATTGAAAAATCTCTATCTGTCATTATTGATGGAATTTCAAAAGGTCATCTCTGTTTGTAATTGACAATCTTTATTAAATGAGACTGTTATGATTGATTGGTTCCTCAATTACTCTACTGAGTTTCATCCTGTATTGCACATTTCGTCACAATTTTTTTAAAAAAATGGGCCTGTCTGTCCATACATTTAGACCTACAGTATATTTATTTATAAGGATAAAAAATTAATTGATTCAATTAATAAAATCTAAAGTGTGTATGATCATGGCACCATGATCACTGATACAGATAACTGCAAATTTCTGGCAAAAAGGAGGTATGTGTGCTGTTGTTACCATCTACTTAATACTGTTTTAGCCATACACAGCTTGGGTATTGTCCCAATTGTATTCTGGGTTCCTTCACCTGTGGCTCCAGGTCTTACTTTGTTTTCATGTTATCTCTGATAATGGATGTGGTTTTCAACGTAAAACACACAAATGCCTGCACTTAACCTCAGGTGAAACAGCGTTGCTCAGTAAATAGTCGGCGATACTTTCTAAAGAATGTTGTAAATCAATCATTGTGTAGGCGTGGAAATTTTTTAGTTCCCTCATTGAATGACGTTCCAAAGGCATTCATAGTATTGACAGAATTTAATGACAACACAGCAAAGTCATCAACACACGTGACACTGATACAGAAGGCAGGTTTGCTTCCTGCAACCAAAAAACTTGGAAAATTGTGGTCACCAACAATTATTGTGTACAACACCTGAGAAATCACAAACTGCACAACGAAAAATAACGTTACGAAGCTGAAACTGCTACCCTGCTTTTAAAGTCACGTGACTTTGTTGTAAATTGCGCTATACAAATAAAGTTGAATTGAATTGAGTTATGCTTCAGCTCCTTGGTTAGAGCAATCACACCAAGATGCACATTATGTGCAACAGATCTAGTAAAAGGAAACTGATATTTTGAGATTCTTACATTGACCTTGGTCAGTTTTAAATCCTGTTTAGAAGGATACAAATTAAAAGTCATTGTAGGTTTTTAAAGACCTTAAAAATGACATGGACAACTGGTTGCCCAGGAGCCACATGCGGCTCTCGGTCTAATTTTGTCATTCCCTCAAAGCAACTGCACAAAATTAATCCCAAAACACATAAAATGACAGAAGAAGAAGAAAAAAAGCAAAAGAACAAAAATACACAAAATGACTCCAAAACACACAAAACTGCAACAATTACCCACAAAATGACTCCAAAAACACGCGAAACCACAAAGATTTACTAAAATGATGGGGAAATATTCAAAACTAAACAAAAAAACGATGTTCTTTCCTGTATTAATGCTCAGCTTGGTGCTCAGATTGATCATTATTCTCAGTCGGTCACATTTTTGTGACCTCTGCTGTGATTAAAGTTGTCCATCTCTGTAGCTCTCTGGTGCTCAATACGGATTACCGTTATTTTTTCAGCCAAGCATTTAGAATCCTTTTTAAAACAAATAATTAGGTCTCAACCAGCTCCATTTTAGCAAAACGCTAAAATTGTTTTCGCTGTTTAATAAATTAATTCCTGTTTTATCTCTTTTTTTTGATGGGGCGACCACAGATCCTAGATTATGTGGTATGCCACTTAGTGCTTATATTGCATATAATGTTTGCTGGAACTTTACAACAGTGCACCTTCCCCTGGCCATTTTGGATGCCAGAACTGTGAATTCAGAATCGATTAATAACTTTGCCTCATCAACTGTAATTATTTATTTTCATTTATTTCTGTACAAAATTGAATATGCTGCCATCCAAATGCTAAAACTTTACAAACCAGTTTTTTGATGTTGTAGTTTTTTAAAACTGAAATGTAAAAGTCAAAGAACATTATTTTTTTGGTGCCAAATACATACAGTCCATTTAAACTCAAAGACATCAATACATACAGAGGTAAACATTGCAAAAATGCTCAATTTTACACACCAATGCACTATGAAACATTTACAGCTAAAATGTATGAACTGCTCAGGTATTCCTGAGGATTGGTCAAGCTTTTACACAGATATGGTTTGTAGTTTTCTTGTACCTTCACAGCAGTTTACAGCAACAAGGGAAATGATGCTTAAAGAGAGACAATGAAAATACAATGGGTAACAGATTTGCCAGAAAAAAAAATAAAAGCAATTTAAATATTAATTCACATTTTTACAGATAAAAACACCACAAGTGCGTAATAATACTGGAGTTCAATTACGTTTTACCATACAAATCTCAGTGCTATATTTTATCTGTCAATGGTGAGCATGGAACGACTGAATGGTGTAAAGACTGGTAGTTATCTGTTATGTTAATGCTATACACAAAACATGTCATGTATCTCATTGTCAGATACTGAAAATAAATACTGTATATACATCTGTGTTAGCAATAGCTTGCAACATGCTAGGCTGCGAATCAGGCTCCTCATATCTTTTAACTTTTTTTATTTTAAAAATTCAATCACAATGAATCTCAGCATTTTTTATAAAGTACTTTTACTTTGTAAAGCCTTCTGCTGTCTTCCTTCATGCATACTTTATCACTTTTCATATACATTAATACACAAAATCCTCCATAGTGAATTATCCTGTTCCTATTATTACTACTAAATACCTTCTTTTAAATGTTGCCGCCCTGTTCAGTGATGCCACAATCTTTGTTGTAATTATAAGTAATTTTGAGCAGCTCTTAATAATCTCCTCCACGTTGTCAAACCACTGAGAATTCAACATGGAATATCTGAGTACCTCGTGGGAATTCTGTCAAGTCATGAAAGAGCGCTCATTAATTATTGTTACACAGCTAAGCTTGTTTGCACTGAACAATCTCCATAGAGAGACCTTGAATCACAGCTTAAATACTGAGGGATGAAATCTCACTACACAACACCATAAATGATGGAGAAAGACCACAGTAGTAATAGAATATAACGATCTGCCTTGGCATGTAGACCCATTTACCACCACTGTTCAGATGGTTTTGACTGCAGGTCGACCTTTCTCCTCAGCAAGTCCTTCACTGTGAGGCGAGGGTTTGATAAACGGTCAGTATGAAAGGACGGTTAAAGGTCAGTTTGTCACATGTGGTGCTGCTACATAACTGTACCTGTAAAACTGCAAGTATAGGACATCCATGCTGTCATCTTCCCTGACACAGAATCATGGCTGCTTATTCCTTTTTAGGAATTATTATAGGAATGTTTGCTCTTTTTTAAAGCAAGGATTGTCTGTTCTCAATGAATTTCATGTGTCTGTCAATGGTGAGAATGGAAAGTGGAAATGAGGTTGTTGTCTTTTAATTGGTCTGTGACAACGTCTTTCGTATAGAATAGTGGCATTTAGTTGCTATTAGCTCTAGTTGTTGACACTCTTTGGGCCTATTTTTGTCGTTTCAAAATGGTTTGAAATACATGTAAAAATATTTGTTTACAATGACTAAAGGTTTGTACTCCTAACATGCAGTATGCTGTACATTATAGCGCATTAACAAAGTGGCAATTTTGAGCAAAATTATTTTATATCTCCCAAGCTGTTTGTCATCAGAATTTTTTAAGGATAAGCACAAACAAGGCACGAGATAACCACAGCGTTACAGTGACACCTGTTTGTAAAGTTATGTTCAACTGATGTTTGCTGAGCAGCAACTTGCTGCTAAACAAAACTAATTATTATATATATATATATTTTAATCAGACAACACAGGTACATAAAACCTTGCAACACTATTCATGAGTTTGCAAGCTATCTTGACCTTTTTACTGTTGATTTTTGTGCAAATAGAGGCAAGTGCAAGATAGTACTTGTGTGTGCATGTGTGTGTTGGGGAATTGAAGTGCTTTGATGATGGTTTTTTTCATTTTAAGAGGGTAAAGTTTTGTGATAAAGATTGATTATTTTGAGAAGAGACTTGCTTGTATGATACAGTTCCACATTTGCCTTTTAGTGTGAGGTGGATGAGGTATTTATTGTAGGTGTTGTAGAGCCGATATGCCCAACTCTGGTGTTAAGTGGCCCCTACTTAGCAGGTTTTGTTTACATTAACTAGGAATGGGAGTCTTTATCTTTTTCATTGGCTAAAGCAAATGATGACTTAAATGTTTCTTTGAATCCAAAGTTCTGATTTTTTCTGCCTAGTGCCTAAAGCCGCGAGGGATGATCTCTAAGAATTTAACAAATGTTCCCGTGCTTCATCCAAAAGTTCTTACTGTTCTTATCTACTGCTGAGTGTGCCCCCCCAAAACACTGCCAAAGTTACATTTCTGGTGGTAATTGATTGAAAGATCTGCCAAAACAATGGCAGATATTGATATTGTGGCTTTCAGCGGACACCTGAATAAGGCTGAAATCGGAGTGATAAACGGGAATAAAAACGGGGTCAAACAAATCGCTGTCTTCCTCGCAAATAAACACAAGACATCCCGGTAAGAATGAAGTAAAAACACTTCCCCCAAATCTTTGCATTATCTACAATATTCCCAATTCCATAATACAATGCAACACTAAAGGCTTTAATGTTCGTATTGAATTTTAAACTGTTGAATGTTTTCTGTTGCATTTTTAATCATGTAAAGTACATTGAATTGCCTTGTGCATGAAATGCACTAAACAAATAAATTTGCCTTGCCAGTATGAAGAAATACACCTCTGATTAATTGATTTATGAAAACTATACTGAGTCTTTGTTTATGTTGAAGCAGCTTTAATATACTGAGCTGAGTTTTGTCCTGTAGGACTCAAAATTAGATAACCATGTAAGGTTTGATTTGATATTATACCACCACAGGGTCAATCGGCATACTCTCTCTGTTTTTTTTAATTTATTATAAGGCCTGATCTGCCACACACACTGGTCTCATCAATATCCTCAAATGTAAACATGTATTCTGTTTTCGACCCGGGAAAAGCTGTGATAGCTTTGCGGAGTTCTACGATTCTGACTAGTGAATGTTCTACGTTACGACTGGCTTCTTGTGCATTTAGGTTCACTTGTTTAGACGAAATAGGGTTCTTTCCATCTCTATTCTTAAATGACTCCCACCTCCAATGCACTGATGATCCAATAAAATGTACCATCATGCTGTTCTGCAGAAGGCCTGATTACACGCTAAAATTTACAATCAGTCCTGCTGGTGTAGAAAAGCACTTAAAACGTGCAGGTTAGGGGTGTTCTAGGACCAGAGTCAGGCACTCTGAGCATAGAGGTAGTTGATTTTGTGTGTAAAATATCATTGACATCTGTGTTATGGAGGTAGATTTCTGAGTGTTATCTTAAGGCATAGTTTTCCAGTTATCAATGGATATCCTACATTGAGTCAATAATAACTTTTGGTTTTTTGATACGCTGATGTTATCATAAAGTAGATAGTAGCAAAAAAAAAGTGTGCTGGAGTGTTTAAATTAAAAGAAAAAGCAGGTTGATAATGTCATGCATTGACAAAATTGCAGAACGTTTTTTATGTTGAATATGTTGTTAAACTTTTGTTCGTTTATGTACAGTTGTGATGTTATTCTTGCTGTTTTGTTGCTAATGCAAAATTTCTCCAACTAAGGTTGGAAAATAAATAAATAATTGGTGAGGAATCTGAGGATTATACAAATTTCAGGCTATGGATTGCACAAGTGTATGGGCTTGTTTAGTCCCTTGGTGGTAGAATCCTGCTATCCCATGCCTGATGCACCATAACTGCAGGTGGACAAGAATCAGACATGCTGCTCTGTACTTTCTGATGCACTGCTATCATTTCTATCCCCTGTTCTAGGAGAGGGCTACTTGAGGGGTTCGTTATATGCATGACCTTTGAGGTCTTATTTACATCCTCTTTGTCAGTCAGCAGGTTGTCGTTGTGAATACGGTTTCTGACTCCAACTCCAAAATGGTTGTGATTATTGAGGGCGTCTCTGAAGGTAGCATTCCCAGAATGTGCTTGCCTTGATCTCCTTTTTCTCCCACATCTGGCCACTTTGCTCCCCAGCTGCACAACACAGCTGAAGGATCTACTCTTGCACACTGCCTGAAAGCCCCTTTTAAAATTCTCATTGTAGTAACCGTAGATAATGGGGTTGACACTGGAATTGGAGAAAGCTAGCCAGTGTGCAAATGGAAATATATAGCCTGCGAGAAAGTCTAACTGTTTATTATCCAAGCTTGCATAGTCTGCTATCATCCATAGGGTCCACAGTGGCAACCAGGACAGCATGAAAAGCAGAGCCACAACGATCAGCATTTTTACAACCCGGATTTTCTTCTGTGATATTCTTGCTCGTCTCCTGCCTCCTGTTTCTTCCATGCCGTTGCCCAGCTGTGGCTCTCTGCTTGCAACCACGGAGGTGAACAATTTAACCCCGATGCTGCCATACATGACCATAATCACAACAAGGGGGATGAGGTAGATGAAAGCAAACAGAATGGCTGTGTAGACTTTTCTCATCTGAGGTCTAATAAAGTTTTCATAGCAGGCATACAGAGGGATTGTGTTATTCAAATCATCGTTATAGACCATGTAATGGAAAGGAATCCTTTCCACAGTCAGAGCTACAGCTGATGGACACATGATTATTACTGCCAAAATCCAAATGGATGCAATAGCTGCCTTGGCAACGAGAAGTGTCAGCTTGGGCCGAAGAGGGTACACTATACAGCGAAACCTGAAGTAGACAGAAAAAATACACTTAAAAAGAAAAGGAAAAAGGTTGAAATTGCCACTCGAAAGTTTGTTTTCATCTCAACCATAAACACTCTGTTGATATTTTAGCGCATTGCATTGTGGGATGTGGAGTCCGGATGACAAATGCATAGAAATGCTTTCTCTTCATTCTGTTATATATTCTGAATACTAGGAACAAACTAAAACAAAAATGGTGTCAAGCGAATCACTGTCCTCCTTGTCTGGTGAAGAAAGACAAGAAATCACAGTATGAATGAAGAAACAACACTGTCCGTTTACTTGACATCCACAAATGCAACGCGCTAAAATGTCAACAGATATTTTGCACATTATGGGACATACGCCAAATTTACAAGATCAAAATTTAATTTAGCAGACAATATTATCCAAAGTAATGTACAATTTTGATATTCATTAGAGGCAAACTTAGTGTTCAGTGTGTTAAGCCAGTTATCTGTTTCTGTCATTGTAACTAGCATTTTATTAAAATCTGCTTTAAATGCCAGCTGATCCAAAAAGCCAAAAAATACTTGAAATACTTCCACATTAAATGTAATTAAACAGTCTATATTTACTAACCTTTCAATAGCAATCGCCACAAGAGTGAAAACTGATGCAGACACTGACACGCCCTGCACAAAGCCACTCATCTTGCAAATGGTGTTGGAGAATGGCCAACCTGTTGGAAAAATAAAGAATTTATGAGGTAGGTATTAAACAATCCTTTTACCCAATGCACGATATTCCTTTGAATCGGTATAAGCCAAGTCTTTTTATTGTTTATTTTTTTAGCCATTTTATAACTGAAATACATTTGCGTTCTTGAATGCAGCAGCTATTACAGTATAAATGGGAAATAAAAAATCGATGATGGTGGAATTGTGTGCATTGGATAGGTTTTAGTAGCATTTAACTTTATAATTATTTTCAATGATTATATTTAATTTTTTAATAGTTTTGACTGTACATACCATAAGGCTTCGTTTTATTGACCTAATTGCAAATAGAGAACCTGTGATGACTGAGTTGTGTCTCAGTTTTAAATTATTTTATTATTTGTTTGATCTTGCCGAAGCAGAACATCACCCTCTTGAAAATGAGAAAATGTCAGTCACATTCATCTGAGTCCCCGGTCTATGAATCACTTTAAAGTCAAAGAGCTGCAAAGCCAAATACCATAGAGTGATCTGCATATTGGTATTCTTGTGGTTGGGACACTGGATACCAATGTATCTAGTGGCCCAATCAATGTACCAATGTATCCAGTGGCCCAACCACATAGGGTTCAATGGATACCATTGAAACCCTATGTGGCATGGTCCACATAGGGTTAAAAGAGGGTGAATGGGCACCTCAGGAGGTAGTAGCGCAGGGCGTCCCCATACCTCCTAGGGCAGACAAAACACAGCCTTGAGGTGAACCTGTGGAGGACGTTAAAGGACTGGAAAATGTTCTATTTACTTGGACTTGCTGTGATCTGTTTGTTAGGAAGTTCAGAATCCAACTGACAAGATACGCATTCAGAACAAAGGAATAAAACAGTTTGTCAGCTAGAAGATGTGGCTGGATCGTGTTAAAAGCTGACGAGAAGTCAACAAAGAGTAGTCTGGCATGGTTCTTAGTACCTTCAGGGTATTTATATACAATATTTAGTAAAAAGTATCTGTGGTGTCCTGTACGCCTCTATTACCCCTATAAGCAAACTGAAGAGGGTCCAGTAGATTCTCAGTTTTTGATATAGTATTTCTGCTTTGACCAACTTTCCAAATTGTTTCATAACCATTGAAGTTAGAGTTAAGTGTGGTGAGGTTGTTAGTTTTTAAAACAGGCCCCACAACAGACCGCTTCCATGAGGATGGAACCCTCTGCTGGAGTAAAGACAACGTTAAAAATCTAATTAAAAATAGAGCCAATTCTGCTCAGCACACATTTTTTAACAGTTTACCTCCAATATTATCCGAGCCAGGGCTTTTCCTTGGTTTACATTTTTTAAAACACTTAATAACATCCTCTTTATCAAAGAAAGTTGAGAAGGAGCTGATATGAGGCAGTTTTTTTATGTCACTAAAATCACAGGTGTCAAATCTAACAAAAAATCTATTAAGGCTCGGCGCCAACTCCGTATCTGAATTAAAACCTTTAAGCTGAACTTCCTTCCTGCTGACATCTTTGGTCCCAGTGATCACTTTCATGCTGTCCCAAGCAGAGCCTAGATTGTTCGATGTGAGTTATTACTCAATTTTTCTTTGTATTGCTTTTTACAAGCCGAAATTTCATATTTGATTTCGTTCTGCAGGTTGCTCAAGATTAATTTGTCACCTTCTCTGAAGGCTTTTTTCTTTCTGTACAGAAGCACCTTCAGAGTCTTAGTAACTCATGGCTTATTATTGGGATAGGTTTTCACAGTTTTTTTAGGTATAACAGTGTTTTCACAGTATGAGATCCAGCTGCTCACAACATCAGTTAAGTATATCCCTAGAGGAGTTCTTGAACATTTCCCAGTGTAGAGTGAGGCACAACTCCTAATCCCAGGCTTTCACTCTGCGATTCTGCACTTTACCTCTCTTCAGCACAGTACGGTAGACAGGGATGAGATGGATGCAGTTATGAACAGAGGAGCCCAAAGGTGGGAGGGGAATGGATTTGTATGCACCATTAATGTTGCCATAACAGAGATCAAGGGTTTTGTTGTGTCTGGTGGGGCATGTGATTTATTGATGGAAGTCTCTCAGCATGGTTTTCAGGGTACGGTGGTTCATGTCACCTAGGATGATGTGAGGAGCATCAAGGGAGAATGATTGCAGCTACTGTGTTACTTGATGAATAAGCTCACAGGTGTTTTTTTCATTAGCCCTCGAGAGTCACAAATTTCTGGGGAAATTCCCGAGGCAGATAGGGGGGGCGCAGTGAAACCGAGAGCAGTTCCACGTCAGCTGTACAGAGTTTCTCCCGGACAGATTTACACCAACGCTGATTAATATATAAACACACACCTCCACGAGATGACTTTCCTGTTGCAGCAAGGTCTCTGTCCAGCCGTAAAGGAGCACCAAATCCATCCATGACTAGGTCTCTGTCTGGGTCCCTGTCAGACAGCCAGCTCTCAGTGAAGGCTAGGATGCAATCATCTCGGAAGTCGTGGATGTAGCTGGCTAGAGCTTGGTGTTTGTCTGTTTTATTGCGCAGGGACTGGACATTAGAGAGCATTATAGATGACATCCGGGAAAGATGAACCCCACCTCTTCTGCCTCGTTTCCTGGTCCCACGAGCTTGGTCGCCGGGAAGTCCGCGGGAGGTGGGCATCTGGAACCTGCCGAAATGTACCGATTGGAGGTCGGATGGAGGGACATGGGTGTTCCACTGTCAGGGCCGTCCGAGGGGGGGTGCGAGGCCCTGTGCGAACTTGAAATGCGAGGCCCTGCTTTTTTACATGGATGCAGAATTGCGCACTTCCTGGTTTTTAGCGTACGCAAGCTGAAGTGTGCTTACCTAGGCACACTTTTATAAATGAGGGCCCAGATCTGAGGCACATTTGTGAATAAGATTGATTAGGGGAACGGTCATGTCAACAATGTTAAGAATAACTTGAAATGGCAATAACGGTAACAACTTGACATTCCCAGAAACCATTTCATGTCTTTTTTCAACTGGGGTCGTGGACAGGCCGCAATTGCTGTGGTTTTATTGTCCACAACTCAAGAGATACCGTACCCTTTGTCCAATCGCACACTTTTTCGGGTTGTG
This sequence comes from Gouania willdenowi, assembly GCF_900634775.1. NCBI lineage: Eukaryota > Metazoa > Chordata > Actinopteri > Blenniiformes > Gobiesocidae > Gouania > Gouania willdenowi. The sequence goes on along the minus strand of NC_041052.1, from coordinate 13,973,336 downwards.
AGTGTGCCTGCATCACTGTGCCCAACACAGATGTCACGCAGCGTATATGCACTGGCCAGCTGTCAATGTAAATTATAATGTCATAAAGATACACAGCCACGTAACAGTGTGTGGGCCAAACACCGTATCCATGAGATGCTGGAATGTGGCTGGAGCACTGAACCACCCAAAAGGAAGCGTAACAAATTGATTCAGCAGACAAAATATCACCAAATGTATTGATCTAAATAAAATAAAAAAATGCTTTATTACAGGGGTCCCCCACCATGGGGCCTGGATCCCCTGGTCCACACAAAACAATGACTGGTAAAAACCGCTATTGGCGTTATAGAAATAAGGTTGAATTGAACGATTTCATCAAATGAGGGCAAAGCAGAGCCTTTTTTTGCTGTAAAGCAGAAGATCTTACAACTTCAACATCATACTTTCCCAGTTTCCATTACATGCATAACCAAAGGATCATGTCATGAATACATTTCTTTTTTTCATAATGTTTTCTTGGACGTGAAAATTGAAAATCTTGTGTTTGAACACATGATTTGTAAGTCTGAAGTGCACTTAAAACCGAAGTGTTCAACATCTTGTGCAAGTCACTAGGCATCTTTAGTGTCTCAAGGCCGGGCCTGGTTAGTACTTGAATAAGAGACCATTGTGAATAAACAGCAGCTTACCATGACTGTATGCAATTTAAAATAATGTAATGTAAAGCCCTTTGAGTGTGTATGAGAGGCGCTATAAAATCCAATGCATTTTTATTATTGAACAGAAGAAATAGATCTCATTCCTTTTTTCAAAGGGCTTTTAACACCTGATATTTAACTTGAGTAACCTAACAAACAACGAAAATGTGGGAGCGAGGATGACACACAAGGTTATATATCTATTGGATAATACAACACAAACAAATTACAAGATAATTCCAATAATATTAAGCCCTTTTGATAACTGATGATACTGATAAAGTTTTAGTTATAAAGTTGTTGCTGAGTTGTTTAGTTTTTATTAGTTGATGAAAAATATCAATATGAAATAGTTTTTGTTCATAATGTATTTTTTAAATTAGTCATAGGACCTATTGGATAATATGACAAAATAAAACATACATTCAGTAAATTAAAGCCGTTTTGATAAGTTAGAAACTTCAAATGATCATCATTCAAGCGATATAAATTGTATGTTAAAGGTTCCATGTCATGCTATTTTTCACCCATCTCCATTTGTTCTAAGAACCCCAAAAATATAGTATTTGAGGTTTTTTTTCCCAAACTCGCCTGTTTTCCGGAGTTTTAGCCTCTGAAGTCACTTTCTGAGCAACTCTACACAAACAGGCTGATTTGCGGCCTACATAGCACTGCGTGACGGACGCTGAAATGCTCACCTTCATGGGCGTGTCTGTCTACATGTCAATCACGACAGAGAGCTTTCTGGAGATGCGGATTCTCCAGCTCGTGAACATGTTTTCTAAAAAGATAAAATTGTCTCATTTTTAATTTTTCCACACCTTTTTGGAAATGCTTTGCATATGCTTTCCTCCCTATTTAAAAGTGACTGTGTATCCAAGCACAAAACAAAGTTCATAAACCTGGAGGAAAGAATTGAACTAGACTACTTTTACTAGTTAGTCCTTATGAATTTGAATGGAGACTTCAAGCGATACGTAACTCAATTTGGTAGCCATCCATTGTTCCCTCCACGCTGTGTTATTGATCTGTGTGTTTTTGAAGTAAATTTATGCATTTTTGTTGTAGTTTTGTGTGCGTTTGTGGTTATGTTGCCATTTTGTGTATTTTTCTCTTATTGTGTGTGTATTTTTTAACGTGAACAGCTGTGTTTAATATTTCTTCTAATTTCTGTCATTTACTTCTACAATTAAAAAAAAAACTTCAGGTAATAAAGTCTCTTATCTATCCTTGATGGTGTGTGTGCGTGTATATCTGCATGTGAGTTTGAGTTTGGCCTTCAGCAGAGACTCTGTGTTGCACTGAGTACAATACGATCTGTACTGTTTAATCTAACATGACTCAGCTGTTCAAAAGTGCAAAGAGTAATGCAGTCATCATGTATTAAAACATGACAAATTGTACACATGAACATACATTTGATGATATGATGATGAATATATTAATTGCCATAACAAACTATAAAACCAATACTGTATTTTTGATTCTGATTCTGATATGATATTTTCCCCCCACTGCCTGATCACGAGCTGTGTTTCCATTACCCATGGAAATGCGCAAAATCTGAATAGAGCAATAAAAACTAATGGAAACACCTGAATTTCGAAAAAACACTCAAATATCACAAAAATGTTTTTACGTTTTCACAAGGAGGAATTTCAGACATATATAATATATAATATTGAAATGCGTCGCAAAAGCACATGGCGTGATACATGTAAACAGAAGAGGAGACCGGGATATTTCTTAGTACTATATTTCAAAAATATTACTGCCACATTAGACGTGAAACAACAAAGGGTTAGTTACGAGGCTTCTGCCCAAAACAACCTTCAATGGAAACGCTTTCAAAGTGCAATTATACTTTGTCGACATTTAGAAATATGACTTTTATTTTGCAAAAATCCATAATGGAAACCCAGCTAATGTCATGTGAACGAATAGTTGGTTATCTGTTGTTGGTTTTCTTGTTATGTTTGATGCCTGTGATGGGCTATAGCCTTGTTTACAGCTTACTACAAACAGTAAGTCCAGATAATATTCATGTATAGGCAGAGGAAATGGTTAAAATATGTATGGAACATTTATGTGTTACTGATAAGGTGTGACATCACAAGCTGGTTTACATTTCGCTCAAGCATTTTGCCTAAAGGTGAAAGTGTGATAACATCACAGGATCGACACATCTGCAGAAGAACATTGCACCTTTTTTCCACTGCGTGCTTTCCCACCGTCTGAATATTAACCAAACATAATCCTTTTAATAATCAGCTGTTTCTCTCACGACTGAGGTAGATGCCCAGTTTCCTCAACAATGGTATTGCATTGCAAGACGATGCACTGCAAACACAAGTGTTCCTTCACACATAATAAACATTCATTCAGCCACGCATTGTAAAAATATTAGTACAGCTAAAAGGTTGGTGTTGGTCAGAGTTGCAATAGGTAGACTGTATCTACAAATAGCTTATCTACAACAGTATGACTGCAGGGATTTCAATAGACTTTAGGAAATTTAAACACACATTTCAGATATAACTGTAAAGATGTCCCCAGTCAGAAAATGGATGGAATGTAAAGATGATGATTACAATGGGACTAGTTATCTACTTCTAACCAAGGACCAGTTTTACGGCTACACCAATGACCAATGATAATCACGCTAGCTTGATAGGGGCACCAGAGTTGAAACATCTTAAAGGTCTCAGGGTTGGTCCCTCAGGGACAGGTACAATTCCACTAACTTTGTGTGTATGCACTAGAGCATATGTGTAAAACTCATGCCCTGGGGACCAAATCTGGCCCTTTAAAACATCCAAATTGGCCCGCTGGAGAGAGTAAAAATAACAGAGAAAACATGAATCATTGTGTAAATGAAACTCAACAATATTTGAAGTTTTCTTGGCGTTTTTATCGTATGATTGCAGTCATTGTTAATGATAAACAGTTGAAAAAACTCAAAAATTCTTACAAAATCCTTCAATTTTACTCAAATTATGACATATTTCCCTTAAACTGAAATTGGTCGAAAAACCTTGAATATTTAGAGTGAAAATCCTGTTGGGACTGATATCTATCGCTTATTGCTTGAATATTGTCGATTTCTTACATATTTAGTATTTTATGCATACGTAGAAGTGGAAACTAGGACATAATAATGTGGAAGGTACTGGTTTTCCCGCATAAAACCTGTGGCCCACTTGAGATCAAATTTCTCTATATTTGTCCCCTTAAGTAAAATGAGTTTTACACCCCTGCACTACAGTGACAATATATTACTGCAAGATGGAGTTTTGGGCTATGACAGACCACTCCTAGTGCTACAGCTTTAAGTATTAACCAAATAATGTGTCACGATGAAAATAATATTTACTGTAAATGCCTCTTGAAGAGTTAGTCACACGGTTGAGGTAACGTTAATGGTTAAGAAAAACCTACAGTGTAATAAAAGTACACCAAAAGTTTTCAACTCATTAAAACTTTGCTCGACCTTAAAAAAAACGTGTGTCATGTCGAGGTATTTTTTGGCGATCAGTTAAAAAGTCGAGAATGTTTTCCTAGTTCAACAGTCAACGATAATGGTTTACAACATAGAAAATATTTTGGAAACACGTAAAAGCTTTTGTGTTTTTGAAAATAGAAAATTGTACTGATTCAATGTTTTTGCTTTTGCTGCTTTCCAACTGTGTGTATTCTGTACTTACGGCGCATCTTTTCTTTCACTGCAGAGATCAATGAATGAGCCACAGCGAAAACTGCTGTGAGAATACCAGTGATATTTCATGCGGTGACGCCCGAGCCGAGGTATGTGGTATATTACTTTTTTCAGGGAGATGGAAACTGTTCTGACATATTTGCTTCTGCGCTGAAGCAGGAAACATACACACACACTAGTAATTTGCTTAGTGTTCCAAATACCCCTATGCATTCATAAAATCAGATATAGTGCATCAAAAACGTTTTCTCTCTATGAGACAACAAAATAAAAACTAGAGCTAAATACAATTTGACTTTATGATAATCCATTTATTTTATTAGCAAATGGTTTGAATAGCAGGTTGTGTAGTTGTAGTTTTGGTTCTCTTGTTTAGCGAGCAGAAGCGCTCGTCTTCGGTATGAGTTGTTTTGCTAAATAAACCATTACCATGATGAGAATGAAAGCCTGACTAAAATGTGTCAAATATTCTGTTTAAATATAAAAATTGCCTAAATGAAGGTTGGCAGTAAGCAGGCATCCAGTGTTTCTTTTTTTAAAAAATAATTTTCACAGCAGCTTCTTTCAGTGATTTTGGTACAGTGCCTGACTAGAATTAGCAGTTCATTATCTGACACAAATCTGTCTTAATTGACTTTACAGCAGTTTTAAAGAGGTTTGATGGTATTGTGTCAATGCAGCACTGTAATTAACCCTGTTAGTCTTCTTTTGCTGATTTATGCTGATGTCATGTATTGACTGTGTTTTTATTATTGTTGAAATACAGAGCAAATAAAAGGCCTTTATAAGATGACAGTAAAGCATGAGCGATCTGATCCTAAAAACACAACTTTTAGCATTGATTTGTTTTTAACTGTTTGGAAGATTCCATAAATTGGTAACTTGTTGACAATGTATCAATGGGAAAAAAATACTCCAGGTAAGCTCTAGGCAGGGTTGGGGTCAAATAGAATTTTAAATTAAATTACAATTATAGTATAATTATAATTTTAAACATCTGTTGCTATTGTAATCACAATTAAATTGTAATGGAGTTCAGATAATTGTACTTGGCATGAAAATTGAATTTAGCGCAAAACTTGGGATGAAAAAAAACGAGATGATGAGTGAGTCGTGAAAGATGACATCAGAACGCTAAAACAAGGGGACGGTTAAGTTTTATGGGGTAACGTATTTCAAACTCAGTAGTTGTGATTAATTGTAAATGTACTTTGGTAATTAAGAACGTAATTGTAATTGACTTTCAGAGGATAAAAAAATAATCATGATTTAATTGGAATAGGGAAAAATACTGGTCCTGTAATCGTAACTGAATTGTAATTGAACATGGATAATTGAAAATGTAATTGTAACTGAAAAATGTAATTGACCCCAATCCCTGGCTCTAGGTTACCTCTCATCACCAGCCAATAATTATTTTTGTCATAATATATGTCATAAGCCAAAAGAAAAACATTATTAAATAGATTATATGAGGTAATTAGATTTTGAAAGATCAATAAACCTTCCATAGTTATTTTATATTCTTTTTACATACGGATAGATACTTTTTTTTACATAGGAAAACACAAATAATTGAAAAAATAATTATTAGTTGCTGCAGACATGATAGAGTTGTGTAGACCTTCATATACAGAATGAATTTAAATATTCACATACTTTGGTAGTTTTTGTTGGTAAAATAAATACGTTCTTGGTGAGGTTCCAACATTAACAGGTACACATTCCATACTTTCTGATAACTGGAGGGTCAACCATTTTCATCAGTAATTTATTGTTCGGTTTTTATTAAAAACATCTTGAATTGTGTTCTGGCAAATAAATTGAATGGCCTACTAGTTCAACACAAAAATGTATTTGGTTACTGATCACTATATAAAAACTTCTTACTACAGATAGAAAAACCTTCTCGATAACAATACCTACAGAAAAACTAATCAACAATCACTGCTGGAAAGACAGCTATTGTGCAAGACTGCGGAAATAACACCGCAGCAGGCAACGATCAGCAGGCATCAACTAACATCTCCAACAAAGCCGTTCTGAGCCCTAATCCAAACAATTTTCTACCCTACAGTAATGTATGAGCTTGCTGAGCTGATTTTGAACAAACATGACTGAAATAGAGACCTTTGCTGGCTTTGTGTGCTTCTACAGCACCACTTTGTACCGTAATAATTCAGATTTTTTGCTGCTTTATGTGAAGACATGAAAAAAACACTAACCCCCTTTTACATCCAACAATGTTCAAAAAAAACATTTTTTTCTGAAGTTTGTCACAATAACTATTGATCCTGTAAATCGATATAAATGTACAACTCTAGCATTGTCAAAACTAAGAGTGGATCCGAGGCCAAAGTACTACTTATTCTAACTAATGAGGACTGTGTAACAGAACTTGAGTTCTTGTTTTTGTCACCGACAGAAATGCTATAGTACTGCCTGGTATCAAAAGTTGCCCAGTATTTTGGTTCAAATTTTTTGGTACCTCAGTTAATAAATGTCTAAACATACTGCCTGTGATTGGCTGTAACACTAAACGTGCATTGGTTAAAACTATAAAGAAATCTCTCCATGCTTTGAATAACACTTTGGGAGTTTTTAAAATGGTAAACTTTGTATTTAAAGTTGGCTTGTTTTATAGAAAAACACCAGCTTTCTCTACCTTTCTACCTTCACTGCTTCAGAAAAACTACAGCTGAGCTGATTAACACACTACTGGCTATTGACATGCGGTTTTTATTAGTATCCATCCAATAAAATGCATGGAGAATTAAAACACATGGGTGAAAGATGCATCCTAGGATGCTCTGGGACACACCCTCAGTGATGTTCCTGAGATCATTGGGCGTTTCGGGTCTTTCAACATCATACGCCCTCCCTCAGGCGACCCGGCCAGGGTTGATTAAGCCCTGGCTTGTGTCCCAGCAGAAATTTCACACTGACTGCTCCTCCTGATCCAAAGCCATCTGGAGGCTTTCTCAGCAGCTTCCATGGTGTTTTTTATGGCTTTCCTCTTCACAATCCCCGTGGTGCCAATCACTGAGTAAACTTTGCACAGTGAGTGGCCAGCAAAGCCCACTTCTATATGTTCACAGTGTGCATTCAAACCACTTCTCCTGGTACTTGAACCGCTTCCTCTCGTTTGCCTCCTCGATCCGATCCCCCACAGAACTGTCAGTTCTATCATAAGCACTTGCCTTACAGAGACAGAAGAAAGCATGATGTCTGACCTCAAGGATGTTGTTGTAACGTGGTATGGGAACTTGAGTTGCTTACCCAAGTCTACTCTTAGCTCCCAGTCCAACGCTGAGGTGAGTATGCTGACTGGTGGTTTGAGTTGTGGCTGAGGCTGCTCTCCGGCCAGGGGAAGAGGATCTTCTGCTTGCTTTGCTGGTACTTGCTAATTTTAAAGCGGTCTATGGCCTTGGAGATGGTTTCTGCAGCTGCCTTCAGTACCTTGTCATGCCGCCAGAAACAGCGGCCCTCTACCAGTAATAAGTCAAATCATGATGTTAACTTTTATGCCTTTAACCCGTAATCTGAAAGCACAGCACAGACTCCTGTTTCCTTAACAAAAATGCACATTTTGGGTCATCTCCCTTCATTGTAGAAGCGGTGCAAGCACTGGGACAATGCTTGTAGGAATAGTGCCTTTGTTTCCTCTACATTTCACACCACACCAACAAAGGCCCTTCTCAACCTTTATCATACAGCATAGCAAAGCACAATCATATATTCAACTTTTCAAAAATTCCATAAAATAACTAAATCAAATTATGTGTCTTCTCTGATCCAATGTACGGTAACTGCTTGCTCTCCTCCTCTTGCAGCTTTTCCTTCTCGTCCTGCTTTCTGACTTTGTTCACTCTATACAAAAGGAAAGGTATGAACTTAAAGCTTTATTTCCCACAGGGCTACAGTTTAAATAATGCTGCTAGTGGAAATGAATATGTCACAAGTACAACTGTAGGACTCTTGTTAACTTAAAAAAATATATAGCCATCCATCTGTACCATGTACAATACCATGTCTGCCACACTTATCAATGTTGTAGATCCATAGGAAACAAGTACTATTGCTCTAAATGTATGTAGGTACTGAGGAGTGCGGACAGTTCGCGAGGAGTCCGTTGTGCACGGAGTCTGCCCGAGTATATTTGAGCCTTAAGTAGCATTAGTGAGTTGTCACAAGGGGTGGAGTAGAACCAAAAAAAAAAAGCGAATGAACCCTGTTCCATTCACTGTGTTAGGGGTGAAACTTCAGCAATGAAGGTGAGGATCCTCGATAGAACAAACTACCAGGAGATACAAACTTATCTGAAGGAGCAATTCAAATTCCCAGAGGAAATTGTCCATACTAGCCCTTAGACCTGTTATTGCTACCTTCGAAAGGGACCTTGGGAGAAGAGGATAGAGGAGGGGAACAAGCTCAATAAATATCATGTAGTGTTTATTCATCCTTGAGCTGGTGAAGATTCACTGGAAGGTCCCCCTGGAGAGCCTTCTGGCTCTTGAGGATTAAAGGCCAGCACCATCAAAACAAGCAGAGGCCACATCAAAAATGCACTGAATACATATTGACAGAGTCAGCCAGTGGAGAATGAATGAAGAATGAATAGCTTTATTTGTCATTGCACATGTTATAGAGCATATCATTTTAGATGAGAAATGGAACCACAACACAAGCAGAGGTGAGGAGAAAAAAGGCAGGTTTTGTACTGAATTACCTATTTGAGAGTAAAGTAGAAAAACTAGAAAAAAAACCTCTAAGAAGACATGCATTAAGCAAAACAAAGATCGTCAGATTTAGACACAACCTCGGCAGCGCGTTGGGGGAAGGCCAAAGGGTGAAAACAATTTGTTTTTGTTTCAGGCTAACACAACACAACTGCATAGAGTCTGGAAGTGTTTGACAGGGTCAGATCTAGGACTGGAACAGCCATTGACCCACACCTGAGATTTCGTCAGCCTAATATAATGTAACACTGAAAAAGTGGGGTACCCACCTGATGCCACTTGACTTATACAAGATACGCGGGGAAATTTCTGGCACAAATATGACGCTTGGTTAATCAAGACTCCTTAAGTTGCCTGGGGGAAAGACTGATAGGAGGGGGGGAAATACTACCAGTAGGAAAACAAGTCAGTGAATATCTAGGAAGTGGGACAAATTGACAAATATGTCCAATTCTGTCCAAATCCCATTAAAAATCTTTCACTACGTGTTACTAATAGACTAGTGATCATGTTACCTTATGATTGAAAATCAATTCTAAGTTTCAACCAGCTCATGGATGGTGCAGTAACTTTAAATAAAATCCAGTCACAATGCCCTAATATTCTATTTTGCACATATGATGTTATATTTCCCCTAATCATCATCCTCCCTCAACTTTTTTTCTTGTGAATCGTCTTGTGAGCAGCAGTTTGATGCTCAGCAGAACAGAAACAGCTTCTATACTCAGTTATTCTTATATTCCAGGCATTGTAGACCATTTCAAGATACCGGTACTTGTTTTTATGTGCAGCCTGAATGTCCTGAACATCTTCCATTAAAGCCCACTCAGGGGAAAATAGCATCCATGTTGTTGTTTTTTTCCATTTCCTCATTTGAAACGTGAAAAAATATAAGAATATAAGAAAACAAATAAGTTCACGGGAAATATACAACTCCATTACCTGTAATTAGGTTGTCCACCAGTGTTGTAGGAATGCAGAATATCCCGACCAAAAGGTCGCTGATTGCCAGATTGAAGATAAAGAGGTTGGTGACTGTGCGCATGCGATGGTTTTCCAGTACAATGAGACACACCAGGATGTTTCCCACCATACACAGCAAGAAGATGAATGAGTAGGCTACGATGTAGCCAGCAGCCATGTACACGGAGTGGGGATAGTAGTGGGACAGTGTGATGTTGGTGACGTTGGTTGTGCCGTCTAAGCTGTTGTTTGAAAGGCTCACTGAGATGGAAAAACCTTCAAGCTCCATTGCTTCCTCAACCATCTGGTCTCTGATCTCCATCCTTCAAAGACTTCAGCTCTGCAGGAGAAAACGAGACACAAAAACTTTATTTCTATTTGGTTTTTGAAGAAAACTTACAACAAAAAAAAAAAATCCTTAACTGCACAATAAGTGTGGGACAAAATACAGTAATTGATATGCTGGTGCTAATTTAGTACATTTGTCATAAATTAACATTACATGTAGTGCAATCTTTTTGGTATGCATGTTTCTTGCAAAAACAAAATTAATAAATGGATTATAATGCATAATTGTGACTGTTACCAGGGGAAAATACAAGTGTGAATATTATTATATTAGATCAAACAAGAGGCACTGCTGGTTTGTCTGGATTTTCAATTCAATTCAATTCAATTCAAATTTATTTATACAGCACAAAATACAACAAAGTAATCTCAAAGTGCTGAACAAAATATAAACTGCATGACACTTTTACTTAATGGACTTTTTGTTCAGTTACATCTCAGTCTGTGTAGAATCCTGCAAAAATGACACTAAAATCACAGTATATAAACTAAGGTATTCTGCACTTGACAGTTTCACTTGACTATTTATTTATTTTTTTTTATCTTTGAAGCAGATGTTGCAATGTGTTGTGTGCATTTTTTCTTGTATTATATCAATTATCGTAATAATAGCAGTATCGTGAAAAATTGTAATATCGTATTGTGGGGTACCTTGTGGTTCCTACCCTGCTGTTCAGTGAATACACCTTACAAAGCATTCTGCTACTAAGATTAATCTCCTTCAAAATAAAAGCAATTTTTTTTGTCATTGCAAATTGATTTACTTTTGGGGGATGTCCCACTAGATAGAAACTTGATTTATATCTCCATTACAATATTAAACATCAACATTCTTTTGTAATTAAATTGCCCTTAGATAAATAAACCATATTGCACATGGTTCTTATTATCATGAATCTTTTACTACATCTGAACACTAAGTTTAGGGGTTATCCAATTCACTTTCCGTAACGTCCTTACTGTCTAACCCTGTTACACTCACATGTTTTATTCTTGGGGTCAAGCCTTTCTTTGTTACTTTTTTTAAAATATTGGCTCTTCACTGTCTTTTATGCTTCTTCGGGTTTTCCAACCAACGATTTAAATATGTTTGATTCAAACAAAAATAATGAGCTGTGATACACATTTGAGATCAAAACATAGTACAATGCATTTTTATCAAGTGCTTTTTTTCACTATACTTTGAAAAAATATATTATATACATATATATATATATATATATATACATATATATATATATATATATATATATATATATATATATATATATATATATATATATATATATATATCAGACATCAAGGTATGTTTTTGGACAATGTTGTGCATTTCCATGATTATTTTCCAGATAAAACTGCTGACTGAATGTCCAGCAAGTATTGTAAAAACAATTGGTCATGTCAAATCTTGCATTACCTTTTCAGCAGAGGTGTATAGTAACTAAGTACATGTACTTCATCACAATCCTTAAGTCGTTTTTTAATGAGTTTTTTTAATCAGCACTTTTACTTTTATTCTACAATTAAAAGTTAAAAAAAAAAAAAAAAAAAAACCTTTACTGCAATACTTTGATTTTCACCACTTCCTTACTCATGACAAAATAAAATATGAATATAATAATCTGGAATGGTCATGTCCGATAGCATTAAAATGGCAAATTTTACTTAGTAACTTTTTTAGGTACTTTATACACCTCTGCTTTTATTTGCCGTCAATATGGAAAGTTACCTATTCAAGGAGAATCAATGAAACAGAAATGGTCACTTTACATTGCATATTAAAAACCACAATAAAAGTGAAGCTAAAACAGTATAAAACAACAGTAGATGTTAGGCTAAAACACAGAGACAGGGCAGGGGTGGTCAGGTGAGAAATGCTGTTGTAAGTAGTGAGTTTTCAGTACGGCTTTGAATTGTGAAAATGAGTCCATATACTATCAGAATATGTGATCCAGACTCAACACATCACAACCCTGACACAAACTAAAATTGTAGCTCAGTAAAGTAGAGACTGTAACGACAACTGAGAAACTACATAAGGGAAATTAAAAGGACATTAAAGGGAACATGATACCATTCGAAAGAGGAACTATTCTTGAACTGGAGGAATGCTAACAACGTCTGGCAGGGAACAAGGCCAACACGAACAAAGATAGAGGAGGACAACACTGACTACAGATGAGAATACACAAAAAAGGACGTTCGGAAGAAATCAAGAATGTTTTGACCAGAGAGACATGTAAACCCATGTAAATTTGCGATGGTAAAACAGGGGACGGGACCCGGATAAGCAAACTGCTTCTCTCGTCTCCTTTTTCGGCATGTACAAAAAAGTAAAAAAAAAAAAAAAAAAAAGGGAATGTAACCATGTCGGAAATATAATGCGTTCATAAAATATTCCACATTATGTCCATCTTAACGCTAAATTTTTGGATCCTTAGTGTTGCTTTCCGCTTGTTTCTGGTCTGCTTTTCAGAGCATGATTATAGATGGGTTGTAATGCATGAATAAGTACCAGCAGAGCTTTCTTTACGTCGCTGTAGCACTGATTAACTCACATCTAAGCATGAAAGGAAACCATTTATTAAGTGCCCTACTCCAGAAATCACACTTCTGGGCTTTGCTATCACGTGCAAGCTAAGAGTTCTTCTGCTGACATCAATGCTGGGATTTCAGCAGTGGCATTGGATGGAAGTGAAAATGAAGAGAATAGATAAAGATTACGGACAAACCAAGTATAATTTGGCACTTTTATTATGTGATAACAGCATGTTTTTTATTTATAGAATAAGATGTTAAAAAAAAAAAAAAAAGCTTTCCATAATGTGCCTTTTAAATTTAAGATTAAGGGGATAGCCTTCCCCTTAATCTTAATGTCAATAGATTGAGAGAAGGTTAGCAATGAAATCCCATCATTGTCAAATTAAATTACACACAAGGTGCAGGCTATTCCATAATCTGATTATCTGTTCACTGTTAAGCAATTTTGATTGTATGCGTTATGATGGTTTTGGGTGAAGAAACGTAAAAACAGGGTCAAGGTTTAGGGGTTTTTGGTCAAATGCAGACGCAAAGTTTATTGTCAAAGGTTGCACAGGACATGCAGGCCTGGAGTTTGTAGGTGAGCATACAGTAAATACTGTCAAAGATAGACTTCAGCTTCTGTTACGGTGTAAATGTAGGGTTAATAATAATCAACATCCTATAGATGAGGGTGTTAATCAGAACATGTAAATCACACCTTTGAAATCCCCATCTTCATCAGTTCACAGCTCATTATAAGCTTTCCTCTCTCCCATTCTATTAAGTCAGCATGGTATGTGCACCTTCACCATAAGATAATAATTAACAGTTAATCAGTAATGTCAAAGCAAAAAGCTTGTAGAATTGAATAAATGGGTTGTTTTCAATTGGTTTGATAATGAAAATCTTGCATTTAACAGAATGCTGAATGGATATATCATATTCTGTTAAATTATGGGGAATGGAAATCTATAAATGAGCTCATAATTCAGAAATAAAATTATAAATAAGAATTAGGAGATGCATTAACACCACCAGACACTAATATGGCTGCTAATGGGATTTCCACTTAATTTGAAGGAAAATGTCAACCCATGTGGAGAATAAAAACGCACCAATACCTGCTGGATAATCTATTCGCCAGATGTATTCTTCTCACTTGTTTTCTTCACAGCACAACCACCCATTTGGATACCTCCCACTAAGAGGGAAGTGATTCAAATGAGCAAACTAACGGTTCTTAGAGGCAGCTCGGCACGTATTTGATGTGGAAGCTTCACAGGACAATTTCTCAATGGTTGTTTTTCAACCGCATAATAATTTACATTATTTATTATCATGTAATTTTTTTTTTTTTTTTTTTTTACACTAATCTGCCTATTTTGCATTAATGTAGCTGCTGGAAAAAAAAGCATCCATCTCTATTCAATCTCTCTCTCCCTGTACTGTACTGTACTGTAGACTTTCTTTCAATGTGTGGTTCCAATTTATCAAACACAGTGAAGCAGAGTTATGGTCAGGAAAATATTTTTAATTCCAATGAGTTAAAAATGTTTTGCTTCGTGTTTGGTTAGGTATTTGCCCCCTGTTTTCAGTTGATTAAATTTGTCATCTCCCCCCTTACGATATTCAGGCTATACAATGGAAAGAATCCAACCTTTGCCCAATGCAGGGCACAGACAGTGAAGGATAATCCATGTCACATTTTGGATTTGCAGCATTTGCATCTTCTGTCTTAATGCTTTCTCGGGGCTCTGAAATATCTCTATTTGTCATGTTTTAGAGGCTATATGCACCGCATAATGAAAAATGAATGGGTTTCAGGTGTGTTGAAGCATTTATTCATGCTATTCATGAATAAATGTCCCGTATCTCTGCTTCTCCTCTGTTTACATAGTCGACTGAAGCTGGTGGTGTTTTTCAAACCCGTCTCTTTAGACAACTTCTGTCCTATCGTTCCTGCAGCACCACCAGGGCTGTATTCCTGTATGCATCACTCTGCACTATAAAGTACAGTTACAGCAATGCCTATCGATAGCTGGGCTTTCAATACCCTTGGAAATGCGCAAAATATAAAAAGGGCATAAAAAACTGGTAATGAAAACACCTGCATTTTGAAAAAACACTCAAATATCACTAAAAAGGAGGAATTTCAGATGTTTCGATATTGAAATGTATCGCAAAAGCACCATGGAAACACTTGTTTTGTAATTTCTTACACTGGTTTGCATTTATATTGATGCCACTCAGCTCTCAGGCTAAGTTTCATTGTTCCTGATTATTTTGTAATTACATGGTGCATTATTGAATGAGGACAAATCTTTGAAGGTTCTTATGCCTTTGGGGTACAATATCTAGTACAGATAATAAAGAGAGCCGAAAATGTACTATAATATAATATAATATAATGTAACATAATATAATATAATGTGTCACGCAATGAGAAAAGCAGGATCAACTTTCAAGTTGACTCACAGATTCTGAAACTAAGCTTTCCAATGTGTCACACACATGCAAATTGTTTTGTTGTATTGTATTGTTTAGTTTTTGTTGTTAAGCACATACAGCATGGCAATCCATGTCTGCAGCATAATAAAAACACCAAAAAAACCCCACACACTTCTTAATGCATGAATAGTTTTGTTTTTAAAGTGAAGATTGAAGGAGAGGCATTTGTGTGTTGCAAAGTGGCTACTAATGGACTGAAAGTGTTTTTAACATTCTCAAATCCAACTTAATCTTCATTCTTAATTATTCGGATTATAAAGCTATACAATTGTAAAAACAGAAATATATCTTTATGGCGTTAAATGAGATATACAGGGCAAAATACATTCTTCCCATTGAAATGAGCCGAGCTGAAGAAATTTGAGGATTTTCTCGCTACTAGAATCAAACCCCTATTCAGATGGAAAGCGTGTTCTCTTTCCACAATGAAACTTAATGCCATACTCGACCAGGTTGAATAAAATGTTATGTGGTAGGCACACTGGTATGTGTGCCTACTGTACTTTATTTTTCCAGCTATTCAAATTTTTCCTAAGTTACCAGAGCAGCAAGGACTGAAAGAAACCTTACTATTGCAGTCCCCAGAGGGTTTACAAATAGAATCAAACAGGGATTTCCCTCCTCCTTAGTGTTGAATGCACAGATTGCAAAGCAGCAGCTACAACTACTCCCAGGACCACGACTGCCTTAAATATCATATAGTAAGGGTGTACCAACATATCAATACGACGATATATCGCGAGGTTTTGTCATACATAATCGATTCACTAACGCCAAATATCGATATTTATTTATTTTTATTTTTCATTTTTTCCTTATTACACAAGTTAAGTATAGGGATCTATAAAATCCACGTTAATGGAATCGCGGACAAAATCAAATGGACAGAATCAGCATGAAATGCGTCACAGTGAGTGACTGTTTTCTTATGGGGGAAATGTATCTGGGAGCGCTCATCGGGTGCACCGCCCTCCCCCCTCCCCCCTCCCTCTCCCGTCTTGGCTGCATTGAACACTGCCTAAACCACTGCCAAAAAACTACGCAAATCATCACTGACTCCTAAATACAGAGTCGACCGGTGCCTGCTTAACTTTGCTGTGCCTGTGAAACTCCATGTTTCCCTGCTCTCGACTGGGAACGGACGATCAGCTTTAATCAGCGTCACCAGCTTAGAGTGTTTGAACAACATCTCATCAGAGCTACAGAAGATCTGTGGGAAAAGTTGTGCGTCGTTGTGGACGAGACCATCGATGCCAGGGTAATGCACTGACTGAAATGTTTGTTTTTCATATGCAGTGAAATTTTTACAGTTTTCATAAAACAAGTTCAATCTGCTTGTTAAGCAGCACTGATATGTGTCCATGTTTACAGAGAAGTTGATAATACTAGCACTGAAATGACTATTTTCTGCATTCATTTTGTTTTTAATGATTTAAAGTCCATTTGCATTAACATTAACAATTTTTTGGTGAAGCACTATTTTGTATCAGTCTTCCCTTAAAGACTTAAACATAACACAAGGACATGTGACTAGTTGTGGTCAGTGTGTGTTAGGAAGAGCCACTGTGCAGTATACACTGTGTTTTACTTGGCTGTCATTCATGTGAAATTGATTGACAATGTTTTGCAATTACTGTGAAAAGGATTCAGTGCAGTAAATAAATTCTGAATTTCTTCAGTGACTCGGCAGAATTTCCCCCGCGATATATCGATTATCGCAGAATCGATGTATTGTGGGAATATCGTCATCATTTGCAAAAAATATCCCAATATATGGTATTGCAAGGTACCTGGCGATACCCAGCCCTATTACTGTATATAGCTTCTATCCCTTTTCCGACCTGCTGGCACCTTTTCAGAGTTGCAGGTCATCATATAGCCTCTGACTGAGAATTTTGAGAGAAGATGGAGAGGAAGTTCATATGCTGAGAGTCGCTTTGATGTGAAAACAATCTTCCGCTGTCTGAAGTGGGAAGGAAATGAACAAAGGTGAGGGTCACATAAAGTGTGGCCAGGGCCCAGTTGTACAAAAGGAAATCTGATTGGATGTTGGACAATGGATTGGATCAAATAATTGAAAATGAAATGTTTTCAACTAAAATTGGACACTGTGATTGGATTAGACCACGCAATCAAATCCTGGTTTTAATCCGGATCAAACCCTCAGTTTGCGTTGTTCAAAACTTTTTAGTAGGATTTGGATAACTTTGATCCAAAATAAATCAGGATAATTCTGATAACAGCACTTTGGTGGATTCAGGATGGATTTCAGGAACAAAATGTGATTTAAATGACATTCTAACTGGTCAAAAAAATTACATTCATCATGAAGTGGATATACAGTACATTTATTTATTGGTATTTTTTTTTATTTCGATTTTTTTTAACCAATTTGCAAACCATTAACAGATTTATAGAGCACTCGGTCAAAATGCCAACTTTTGCTGCTTTTGGTTGCCATTAAAAACCAGAAAAAGTTAAAGATGTAATAATGTTGTTTACCGAAAGAGAATAAATCTGTCATTGCAGAAGGCTGATGAGACTGATCCACTGAAGCAGAGGATGAATGCTGTAGCTTCCAGTGGAAGTGTTGTGTATTGTTGTTTGAGCGGGATGCTACCTGAAGTACTATCTCTTGAATTGTACACGCTTTCATTATGATTCACCTTCCTCCTAACTGTTTTTCTCATCTGTGCCTTCTTGTGTTTTGTTCCTTGTTTCTTTGTATATTGTAAGATAAATAACTTTACAAAAATAAAGAAAAAAAAAAAAAAAAAAAAAAAATTAAAAAGCTGTAACTTACTATGTATAGCCGCGCTCTCATAACAATCCTACCAAAGAGCTTGTGTTTTCTATCAAATGACACCGGACAAAGGGGTTGTGTCATGGCAAGCTTAGGACAAAAAACACTGTGAGCAATTCAGGTTCCAAAAATCAGGCGATTTATTTTCTGTCTTTAGTCCAAAACAGCAGTTGTTCTTCAAACACAAGGAAAGAGTGAGTATCTTCAAAAAAATAAATACTCCCACAAAGTGTTCAGCTCAGACCTGCTCAAAGATCTCCACTCCAGGCATTGCTGCAGGAGCCATTTTTGCTTTCTTTTTCCTCCTTTACTTCCTGCTCAGTTTTATAGGCCTGAGGCTCCTCCTCCTCAATCTCTGCCTCTCATTTTTTTTAAATCAAAACTGAACCCTTTATAATTACAATAAAACAAGAATTTAACTAATTATATTAAACACAATTTTTCCTCTTGCAAAATACATTTGATTTATACAGGAAAAAGATATAATTTTTTTTTAATTTTTTTTTTGTGAGGGAGCTTTTGCTTCCTAACATTATATTGAATTTTTGAACGTTCTAAGAACTAACTAACTTTTTTTTCAAAAGGAAAAATACAATTTCAAGTTACTAATTCAGTTTCAAGACAATAAATTAAATTTCAAGTTTTTACTTTCAAATTCAATACCAACCAACTATTCAAATATCAGCCCATATAAAGGAAAGTGAAAGCTGAAAAGATGTGTCCTTCTCTATTAAAGAGGACTTTACAGTCCTTAAATGGTAATTCATTTTTTTTAAAAGAAAGTGTCTATTTGTACGGTTGCCGTACGAACAACCCTCGGTGCTACTGGTACGGTTACCGAAGTACAAGTACATAGCGTCTTAGGGTTACGTTTAGGGTTAGGTTTAGGTAATTATAACCCTATATCGCAGCAATTTTTAGGGTCAGGGTTAGGTTTAGGCTTAGGTTTAGTCTTAGTCATACAACCTAAACTGGCCAATGACTGACCTATCACGTGACCTAAACTGGCCAATGCCTGACCTATCACGTGACCTAAACTGGCCAATGACTGACCTATCACGTGACCTAAACTGGCCAATGCCTGACCTATCACGTGACCTAAACTGGCCAATGACTGATTTATCACTTGACCTAAACTGGCCAAATAGGGGCGCTGCATACGGATATCCACTGCCTTTTTAAAGTGCAATGCTTTTAGCGGAAAAAAAGGTTTCATGGCAATTGTATTGTTCAGGAGGACACTTGTGAGATTGCAACCTAGTGCATATAATACAATGATATAACAATCATATGCTGACTCATGTGTATCTGAGTCTAAGGCTAAGCAAAAATGTCAAAGCACAAACCCAACAGTATGGCTCCACAGGGTCGGACATCATTACAGGTGACAGTGCATTTTTACAGCACAGTGGAATGTGTGCTATCAACTGACTACACAGATTTAGAGTGTATCTTAGTACAGGGGTTCTCAACTGGTCTCACCCTGGGAGCCACGTATTGCCATGGTCATTAAATTGAAAAAATAGCTGTTGAAAGCATACAAATATCATCTTTTCTAAAACATAAATCTATATATTTTCCTGGGCAACATGCATTTCACAGCATGCCTGTCAAAATAAAAGTATTTATTTATTTTTGACCAGCTGTCCGCAACCCAGTACAGATCCGCGCCCCACTTTTGGGTCTCGACCCACCAGTTGAGAATCGTTGTCTTAGTCGATCAGTTTACCATATCCAGGACTAGCTCTATACAAAGATGGATGTTGAGTAAGACCCCTCTCCTGCATGGCTTGTAATAAATGTGACTGTAAAATAGCCTATAGTACAATCATCCATTAACAGCAGGCTATTACCTCTGGCAATCCAATGAAAATGAAGACATAGTTCAATTTATTTATAGCTATGAGGCCATTTACAATTATACACATGTGCATTGATATTATAAGTGTTAGCAATTCCAGGTGGACAGCCAAAGGCATGAAGCAAGAAACTAATTTCAGCTCTCCTTAGGGAAGTAAGAAATGTCAAATTCAGGAGGAAAAAGTCAATCATGACATTACAGCACCAGTAAAAGGACCATATGTGTGTGTAAATACAAGCTTAACTGGAAAGTAAAAGCAAAATTCAGTCCCATCAGAATCAGACTACAAAGTGTTGCGCTAAGCTGCTCTGGTACAATATCTGAGAGAGGGTTGTGTTGGACTGCTGGGATTTCCCCAAGCACCAATTTGCTTAGTTCTCTTTTTATCTGGCTGAAAAAAATTAAGAATAATGTCATCACAAACTGCATAGCATACAGTAATATTCCATATTCAACAAAGAGTGCTTATTGGTTTCTTTAGAGATGCTGTGCAAACTCTCATCCAATAGAATTCCTCATCTCTAGGTCAACCTAAGGCCTTTTTGTTGTGTAATGTTGCTATTTTCGAAGGTAATAAAACAACTGCTTTGTTCTTGAGAAAATATGTTTAACATTACGACATTTTATTACACCTCAAAGACAATGCGTTCCCTTTCCTTCCCATGCCTATTACAGAAACCTGTTCATTTGGAAAAAGACCTTTTGTGAAGGTGAGAAAATGTCATAATGATTAAATGATTGTTCACCAAGTACCTCCAGTGACATGTGGTTAATAAATTGTTATAGTTTTGTATATTGTGTTCCATATAATAGAGACCCTGAATTGAAATAAGCACCAAAAATAATTAATGAGATATCTATCGAGGTTTTTAACTATTTGTAACTATTATATGTTAATGTTCAGTTTTTTTTATTTCTTCTGTTTAAAAATTTTATTCTTCCTTTCTCTTTAGTTCTTTTTTGTGTGCTTGCTGTGCAGCCATCTCTCCTTAACAATGGCTGTGTTGAAATGGCATACTCCGTACTATGCGCTACAAACTCAATGAGGCGGATTCACTAAAGGTTTAGGGGTATTAAAACATGTGCAAACGTCACTCCAGGCGTTAATTATCCGTACAAAACCCAGGGAATCAGGAGTGCACGGCTGCTGCTCGTCACAATGCGCCCTCAATTTATTTAGCGCGTTTCCCTCTAGTAAATATGTATAGTAGATAGGGATGTAACGATTCACTCAACTCCCGATACGATTCGATTCACGATACTGGGTTCACAATACGATTCTCTCACGATATATTTTAGAAAATGGGACTGTAGTGAAATGATGACTGAAAAATATTCCTTTATTTTTTTGGGGAAAAACACTAGAAAATACTGTATTGTTTTCCTTTTATTTTTCATTGTCAAAAGAATCCCTTGATAAACTATTCAAAACAATGCAATTTAATTAAAAATAAATCTTGAATGAAATAAATGAAGGAGTAATACAAATGAAGAAGAAGCCTATTAATTTAAATTCTGGTTCTATAGTAAACAATGCAAAACTGCATAATAGTTCTTTTTCTTTTTAAAAGTGCAACTGAAAATGTATTCTGTGCCTTAACAATTGGACTTTAAAAAAAATTGGACCAGCAGAGGACACTAGTAACCCAGTGGTCATTTGGCATGCAGATATCTTGCAGTGAAGAAGAGATGCTATGCTAGCAGACAGAGCTAATAGAAAAACGTGACTTTTACAGATATTCACGTAATATTACAGATACAGTATTGTTTCGGTGCTAAAGGGGTAAGGAGTCATCTATGAACATGTTTAAGAGTAGAAGGCGGCCAGAAAGAAAATAGTAGCAGATTCCGACCGCCGCGTACACTGCTGGACAAGAGAAGGGATAACATACAGCGTTAAAAAAAGTACTGCGATTCAATTTTCAAAGTATCGATGTCAATCGTGAAACCTACGAATCGATTTTTAACTGCCTTACGATTAATCGTTACATCCCTAATAGTAGACGGAGCTCACAAGGGGAGCAAAAACATTTTGAGGGGGAAATGCAAATACCTTTAAATGCAGGGGAAGCAATGCAATTCATCAAAGCTGAACTTCATTGCTGCCTCTGTTTTTCTGTATAAATTTAGCACGGCCCACAACCAGTTGGTAAATGTCAAAGCATTTTGTGCAGTGATGACAGCAGTGATATTTATGAGGAGACGAGGCAGGGCAGAGGAAAGACGATTGAGGGATGGCATTTTCAGACCTCGAGGTAATATATTTGGGATGAATGAATTCACAATTTTAAGAACATGTTAAAACCTTTTCTGTTTCGTCTCCCTACCGTGGCTGGGGGGACACAGCGGAGGTCCTCACACTTGTTAAAGATGTAGGAAGAACAGGCCATTTGTTGTTGTAGAGCTGCACTTTATTATCTGGTTGCACTATAAACATAAGCTCGCTACCTGTCTCAGTCGCCGTCCTGGACTCACATCTCTCCTCCGCGGCTCACTCATTCCGCTCGCAATGCATCATGGGACGGTTGAGTATGACTAGTGTGCCCACCTTGCATACTTCAAAAATATCCAGATATAGTATATATTATATAGTATTTCTCACATACTCAATCTTTCCATGCTACCTCATGTAAACAGACTACGTACTATTTTTGTGTATCAGAATTAGATCGATGTCATAAGTAGCCTAGTCCTCTTTCTGTATTATTGCTGCACATCTCATGTTGTCCACAGGTGTGTGCAGAACATCCTTTTTTATGAAAACTGAGCTTTATGATCTCAATTGGGCTACAGATTATAAGCGGTAAAATGACAATTTCTTTATTATTGTGTCCTAGTTGGCACTATGTAAGTATGTAAGGCACCGATACTACCAAAGCAATAAGTGACAGATAGGATGTTCACTTAAATTTCCTTGATTTCTTGAACAATTTTTATTACATTTGGAAAAATCGCAGGAGGTATGTGTGAAAGCACTGTTAGAGATTCTAATCAACCAAACAGTCATGTTTTTGGATTGTGGGAGGAAGAACCCACGCAAGCACGAGGAGAACATGCAAACTCCACACAGAAAGGACCCAAGTGTTCTTTCTTTTTTTGGGCTTGAACCCAGGGCCTTCTTGCAGTGAGGTGGATGTGCTAACTACTAAACTGCTGTGTGCTTCTTAGAACATTGTTTTTTTCAATTTTCTTCATAATGTTTGACATAATTTAACACAAAATTGCATTGTTTCACGTACAAAAAGTCAGTACTATTCTACTATAAATCTATATTGAAATAGTTTTTACCATTGGTAATATGTATATTTCTGGGATGACTAGGTTATTCCGTACTGCTTTTATTATCTTTTTGGTGTGTGTGATTTTTGTCTTTTTTGTGTGTGATGTGCACAATAAACATACTTATTTTTTGCAATAGAGGGGTCGCCTTCTGATCGAGAGGTTTGGGGTTCGATCCAAGTCTATACCAGGCCATACCAGCCTGTCATTGCTCGATCTCATTAGATCTCAGAAGCTAATCAGGTCTGGGTCTGCTTAGTTGTTGGATGAGAGACCACTGAGAATTACAGGTTCCACAGTGGGGGACAGTCGCTCCAATGGTATCTGTCATTGTGTCGTTGGGCAAGACTCTTCACCCACATTGCCTAGTATGAATGTAGTGTGTGAGTGAGTGTTGGTGGTGGTCAGAGGGGCCGATGGCACACTATGGCAGCATCGCTTCCGTCAGTCTGCCCCAGGGCAGCTTTGGCTACAATAGTAGCTTACCACCATTAAGTGTGGAATGAAGGTGTAAAGTAAGTATGTAAGTGCTTTAAGTATCTATGATAAAGTCCAATTTTTTTTTTTTTTGTTTCAATGTGTCCTTGGGCAAGACAATGAACCCTACGTTGCTCCCAGTGGTCAACTAGCACCTTGCATGGCAGCTCAGTCCCATTGGTGTGTGAATGTGAGTGTGAATGGGTGAATGAGCTGAAATGTAAAGTGCTTTGAGACTACTTCAGTGTAGGGATATTTAAATCAAGTCCATTTACCATTTAATAGTCAATAATCTGAATGTGCCTCTGGGAGTTATCACTTTAACATTTTATAAAATTGTGCAAGTAAATATATGACAGTTCTTTTCTCACTGATAGATCAACATAATCTATTCTGTAATGTATTTGTTATCTTGAATTGATCTGATGTGTAAATGGATTTGCCATAATTATATCTAGTATATTTGATGTATAAAAATAACAGTCAGTTTGTAAATTATTTTTTCTCGGCACCCGAGCACTGTCTTCCCTTGAACTTAGCCCCTTGACCTTACCATGTCAAACTTTAAAAAAAAAAAACACTGCTTCCAAAAGGATGACCCATGGTTTAGGAAATACTTTCACCAATGACACAATTTAACATATGTGTCATAAGCCATTTTCATTAACCATTGATAAAAGCACTAGCAATGCAGACAAGAGGATACTGGCAAATTGAATTGTTGTTGAGAGCCTCCAGTCAATAGAATTATACAAGGTCGACACGGCCAGTGTGTCTTCAGCTATTGAGAAACTGTTCAGTAACAAAGACATACCTTGGGGAAATCTTTGTTTCTTTGTTCATGGATTCCTGTGCTGTGATGTGGGGATCCAAGAATGGATTGGAGGTGAAGATCACAAATGAGAAAATTCTCCAACTACTGGACATAAACGGAGATTCTTCTCACCTTTGTCACAATGCCTGCAGGAAGTTTGGTCAACAATTTGATGGATGAGTGGGAACACTGGCTACTGATCTTCACAAAGATCTTCAATGGTCAGTCGATCTCAAGTTAAATCTGCAAGACATCTGAGATGATGTCAATTCCGTCACACAAAGAAAGCCATCTCTCTCACAGATGGCTTCCTTTTATGTGACTGTAGCCAACATAGTCATAATGGAGGCTTTCAGAGTAATGTACTATGATTCAGAAGATAGCATGACATTTTGAAGGAACATGGAGTATCTTCCGACGACTAAAAATGACTGAAAGAAATTTTAGACACTATGTCTAGCAAGAACATGACTGAAGATAGAAAAAAACAGAAAACAGAGGATAGCTGAGAAAGTAATTATGTCCAAGAAGACTCATCATCCTTATCTACATAGCTGTCCTAAGACTCCTGAAGGATTATGTTCTCCTTTTCCAGAGCAAATCAACGTTAATCCACATCCTCCATGAAAAGCAAGACAAACTGAGGAGAAACTTCCTGGCTTGTTTCATCAAACCTGAATCCCTTTTAGGTCTGTCAGCTTTCCAACTGAAGAACATCAATCTAGTTGGGATGAGTGACAGTTTTTTAATAAGACAGATATGTTTGTTGGACTTGCCGCAGAGGAAATGATCCAGAAGGAAGAAAATTCCCCAACAGTAGAATGCTTCTTAGACATGGTCTCTGACGCAAATGTCCAGTGTGCTCAACATGTCCAGAAAAGATTGCTATTGGACAATTACTTTTTGAGAGCTGACTCAGCCATTGACCCATTTTCCACAGGCCACCTTCTGAGTGCCAGGCATCTCTAAAACAGGTACCTGAGAAGATGCAAGGGAGTTCTCTCAGAGAAGGAAGTGGCACAGAGGGCTATTCAATTACACTTTGCTGTGGGCCATATTGTCGGAAGGCTATGGCTTGTGGGCCGGTGTCACGCACTGAGTTTACCTCCGTACTGAGATTATAACCCTATCCCTAACGCAATCCAATAAACAAATAAAACACGTGTTCGTTCAGTTTGAAAGCAAAAATAAACAAAAATGAATTATAATTTTTTTTTTTAGACATAACTAGCTTTAGATTTATATATTTTAAATTTTTTTAAGGGCACAGTCAAAAAAACCTGCTTGCTTTCTATGCAAGAAATAATAAAAAACAACTGAAAAACATGACCAGCCTCCGGTTTAATTAACAGTAACAGCACCAGCTTGGCTTTTGTAGGGAGATACTAAAACCCGGAAACATTTCAGAGACACACCGGAGATAGACAAAATTCTGCCCCGTACTACTACTGCATGCACAGGCTGTAATATCACCAAGTTTGTACCAGTTGTTAGAGCAACTATCTTAACCAGGGAGCAAACATGTATTCCTGGTTGTGGTTTTCCAGAGTTTTATTGGGCTTTATTTACCAGTGATTAGTTCCTATTGCTCAGAAACATATGGAAACCAGTTGTATTTATTTATCTATTTATTATATTATTATCTAAAAGGTTACCTCATTCAGATGTAGCCTACGTATATGTTCATAACAGGAACTATGCACAATAGTAAAATTATATGTATAAATTTGTAAATATGCATGAACTAATCACCGGTAAATAAAAACCTATTAAACTCCAAAAAACAATAACCAGGAATAAATGTTCTTCCTGGTAATGATTAGTAGCTCTAACAACCGGTACAATGATACACTTGGTGATATTACAGCCTGAGCATGCAATACGGGGCAGAATTTACTCTCCGAAAAGTTTCCGGATGTTTCCGAGTTTTAGTATCCCCCCTTTTTGTAATAAAAAACACAAGCGGCTTCAAGTTTAATTAAGTAATATTGACAGCCCCTCCTGGTTAAAAAGTGCAAGAAATAAGTCAATTGAAAACATCTGTGGCTAAAACATCCACCCTTCTCGCAGTTATCGTATCCGACAGAGGAATTCCCTTAATAGAAGATATTACCTGTTGTTTCAATTTGTTGTCTGTTACCACCTCATCGACAGCGTTTCCACATCGGTAAATGATTGTTTCTTTTTCGTGAGTATCCATGCTACTCGGAGAGAAGCTATGGTGCAAGTGCAGGAGAAGATTGCCGAGCTTCACTGGTAGTTTAAAGCAAGTGTTTTCGCTTTTGTCTGCTGAGCATCTGAACCTGATGAATAGTCGTCATCACAGTTGGCGTGGGTCGTCTTTAAGTGCCGTCGGACATTGTCGATTTTCCTTTGAATGTGCCATGCTTTCTGTTTATCTGAAGCGCCTTTCCATAATATGCAACAGACCCTTCTCATGGTGCTGTAAGCAGCAGTGCCAGAAAACGTCACAAAGTGCCGCAAACTATCACAGAGTGCCGTGAAGTGCCGCAAAGTGCCGTAAAGTGTTGCAAAGCCGCGTGTGTACAGTTTTATGGGGACATTAAACAATTCATTCACTAACTATGGATAGATGGGCCATGAGCCGGTTGAGTTTTATGAGTGGGCCGGTTTTGGCCCGCGGGCTGCCAGTTGAATAGCCCTGCCCTAGAGGTTCGCAAGTACCAAGTAGACACCTCCCTCCCTGATCCATCCTTGATGTCGATTGACAAGTGGTGGAGTGGAGTCTAGACAATTGGGAAATAACTTGCCTTGTCCAAGATGGTCCTCCCGACTGTTCTTACATGCTTTCACATGTTGAGGGACCTAGTGGGAGACAACATAAACCAATGAAGCACAAAGATGGACACTAAAACCTGCCATCCAATGTTTGAATTTGGCTTGAAGGCAAGAAACATTACTTCCCTACAGTACTGACCTGAACATCATAAAGAACCTAAGGAGCATTGCCAAGAGAAAGATGAGAGACATGAGATCGAACAATGCAGAAGAGCTGCAGGTCACTATTGAAGCATCCTGGGCTTCCAGAACACCTCAGCAGTGCCACAGGCTGATAGCATCCATGCCATGCCACATTGAGGCAGTAATTAATGGAAAATGCGCCCAAACCAAGTACTGAGGACATATGCATAACAATAGCTTTCAGAGGGCCAACATGTTTGTATTTAAAATGATTAATTTCATGTTCTGAGCTACGGTGGGGCACTGGTTAGCACATCTGCTTCACAGCAAGAGAGTCCTCGGTTCAAGCCCTGAAATGAACATTTAATGCAGAGGGGACCCAAATATCACCTCTGCAACAGTGTTTGTCCTGACAAAAGGACAAACAATGTGTAAGTAATGAGTCTATATACAGTAATATATTAGTTTATATTATATTCCAATTTTTCGAGTTTCACCACAAGCTCTATATAACACCACTATAAGGAACAATAACCCATCATATTCTGGAGTCTTGAATAAATAAATAATAACACTGCAAATTGCTTACTTGCTCCAAAGGAGAAAACTGGAGCAAGATTTAAGATTTAACAGTATTTATTTTTCACTCACCCATACAAGTAAAACAATGACTGGACATAAAAGGCCTGTACTACGCAGCTGGATAATTATATCTGGGAAATGTCACCGAACCAAACATTCACTGTCATAGAGCAGCTGCACTACAAAGCAGGTTATAAACAACTTAACCCAGGTTTTTCCAACCTGGATCAGTGCACGCTCACATTAAAAATGGGTGAAGATAGCAACGTCTGACCAATCACAATCATAAAGAAACCATGCATACTTCACAATTGAGGAATAATTATTTGATAATACAAAGAATTGAAATCCATAATTCCGACAGTGTAAATAAAGTTTATTTTTCTTTTAAAAGATGACGTAAGTCATTATAAACTAAACCTGCCTTTACTTTTTAAAAATAATTATTATGTTTAGATTAATAATGTAAGCACGTTGATCTGCAGTGTGGCAACCTTTGATGAAAGTATCAAACAGAACAAGCAAAATGACTCCAAAAATAACACAAAATGATTAAAAACTGACAAAACTACAAAGACAAAACCCTTTCCCCCTCTTTATTAATGCTCAGATTGGCCATTATTCTGACTGCTGACATAAATGTTGATAATGTGGCCCTCAGATCAGATACAATCACATTTTTGTGGCCCCCGTTGTAATAGTGTTGCCCATCCCTGGTGTAGAGTCTTTGTCAACACTTATTATTAATATTATCTGCCTCCTTATTCTTCTCTTTCACTGACAACAGACCAGCATAAGCTGACAGCAGCAGCTACTGTGAGGGACCACCTGAAGCAGCAGCATCGTCGCAATCATCTCTGTAATTTTCCAGCTCTCCTGTGTTGCAAGAGCTTTTCTTTTCATAGTTTCTGTCTCACTCCTCTTTGCCACCATCGGTTGCTCCTCGTCATTAAGATGACTAGCACAGTGCCCGTTGAAAGTATGTATTCATATAGTCGGAGCTTAAGTAGAGTTGTCAATTATGGCCAATTTAGTTTGATGGTTGGATGTACAAAGAGGTCTACATACTCTGTACTCTGTAGTGTTATAAAAGAAAATAACATGTGCGATTTCACTGGTTTAATTATATGGGACATGCGCTTAAAAAATGTGTTTAGTTTTTTTTTACTGATTTTTATATTTTTTTGTTTGGTGTATTTTTCTGTAATGTATGTTTTTTTGTTGTTGTGTTTTTGTGCATTTTTGTATAATTAGTGTTTTGTGTTGCCATTGTAGTGTGATTCTGGAGTTATTTTGTGTATTTTTGTATTTTTTTTGGTGTAGTTTTGCGCACTCATGAATATGCATAAGTAAGCCGCAAATCAGCCTCTTTGTGTAGAGTTCATCAGAAAGTGACTTTTCAGAGGCTAAAACTCTGGAAAACAGGTGAGTTGGGGGAAAATAAACCTCAAATACTATGTTTTTGGGGTTCTTGGAGCAAATGGAGATGAGTGAAAAACAGCATGACATGGGACCTTTAAACTACCTTCCTCTCTCTCACTCGTGTGCCTGCAGTCCGTCTGCTTGGCTGTGTGTGCAGCACCGATTGGCTCTGGTCGCACACGTGACTCTAGCTCGCCACTGTGATTGGCTCTGGCACGCACTGGAGCGAAGCTGTGCAGTGAAATAGATATACAGTAGATGTAGCGCTAGCGCCCCCTCACACTGAGAACTGAATAGGTTTCACTTCTAGGTGAATATAAATGTGCCGTCCGGGCGAAATAAAATTAAAATAAACATTTTGAAATGACCAAATTAATCCAAAATAACAAATGTACACACTCGGGGTATTTGGAAACCATTGACAAACTGTCAGGTCAAACAGACACCGTGTCAGGCAGACATTCCCTCCACAAACGCACATGCACATACACGTACACACACGCACGCAGACCTTCTTTGCATTATAGATAGATTGGATGAGGGGGGCTAGAACATGTGTGGGTGGGACTCCTGGGCCTCTGTAGCCTCTAGTAGGGCCTTTGGACCAGGTAGTCTTGACAGACAAGGGCCAATCAATCATTATCTCTGTAGTGTTGTTCCTGCAATTTTGCCGGGCCGGCCCGGCCCGGAGGAGTTAACGTATTTATGGCGTCTAAAATATTGAAATAATATTGGCCCATTGGTAACTCACTCACTGCCATTGACGTAAAAATACATCATTTCAAATCCATACGCTCGCTGCCATTGACGTAATTTTACGTCAATTGTGTTTTCCCACGTTGGTTGCTAGGAAACACTCTGGCGGAGGTCTAAGAGTCTGAAAGAAAAACAACACCCTGATAGAATCGTGAACTGCTCTCCTCTCTTTTCTCTGCTTTGTTTTCAAATAGAGCAGCTGATCAGCAACTGATATAACAAAGTAATACACAATTGTTTTCAAAGACTACATACAATGCTGCTATAAGTATCTGACAGTCAGAGGTGAAAGTAATGGATCACAAGTACTCATGTTTCTGTAATTGAGTTGCTTATATGGTACCTGTATTTTTTTGAGTATATTTCTAAATCAATAATTTTACTTGTACTTAAGTATGTTTATTTTTAAAAGAAGTAATTAGTTACATTTCTACACCCAACAGTTTCTGAGTAAATTATTATTTTTGGTTTTAAAATGATGAACAGACATTGTGAAACGACATAAAATTAAATGACCAAATGCATCACATCATAGCCGACCAATCAGATTAAATGTAATGCAAGGTGCCAAAGCAGCATTGAATGAAGGTTATTTTCTCAGAACGTTTATTAGTTCTTATTATTTTATATAAGATTTATTATTATTATTTATTTTTGCTATTATTATTAGATATTTTTATTATTATTATTATTACTAATCAGTTATTTCAGCTGATTTTTTTTTCTTTAATTTTGAATTGAATTCAAAATGTACAATTATTTTGAAAAAATAAATGTGGGGGGTGAAAGTAACTAGTAACTTTTACATTGACTACTATTTATTGAGCTACATTTTACTTGTACTTGAGTATTTTATATATGACTTATTTGTACTTGTGTACAAATTTAATCAAGTAACAGTATTTCTACTTGAGTAGGATACTGTATATCAGTTCTCTTTACACCTCTGCTGACAGTACCATAAATATTTACCAATTAACTGTGGTGAGAAGAAAGCAAAGGCTTTATATTTACTTCTATGCACACCATCCACAGAAACGTGTCACGGTCGATCAATATTTGATTTTCAAAGAACCGCACATTTTTCTGATGAAAAATAACAATGCAGATTCTGCCGTTTAACAGCCTTGATTTCCACGGCATCAACACTGCAAGCCTTTGCTGTAAAATTGGATGGAAATTTTAACAGTAATATACTGTATTTTTGTATATTACTGTAAAACACAATGGGAAATGTGAGAAAAATTAATAAATGAAAGAATTTTCACACTGTATTGTAATTTACCACAGTTTTTCTTTAAACAGCATTTGCGTTTCATCATCCTGCCAGCCAGCAAGTTTTACTTGACAACTTCAACTCTACAATGTCTCCCACCTGGATACTTAACAATGTCATGTGGAAATTAAATTCAATGCCTTCTGTGGTGGAATTTCCTATTATTTATGTTGCAATAGCTAGCAAGAATTTGTACATGTAGCAGCCGTTTTCATGTGGATAATTCCAATATTATTTACTAATTGAGAATATTGACACAATAAATCAGTGTCAATTAATGGATACTTTTAATTAAAGGCATCCATGCAAAAAGTTCTCCACGCATTATCCTGCAGTTAATGAGAAAATTGTAATTTACTGGTGCACTATATTGACTGCGCATTGAGACAAAAAACACTGTTGAGCTTGATTTTCAACCAGAATCAGAATCAGAATCAGAATCAGAAATGTTTTATTTGCCATGTACAGTTTTGAGGACAGTACAAGGAATTTGACTTGGTGGTTGGTGCACAAAACAAGCAACAAAAAGAAACAAAAGAAATAAAAACAACACAACATAGAACAACCCAGCAACAATAATAATAATAATAATAATGATAAATATAAAGGATGAGGGATAAATAAAGGATAGATAGAGAATAAATGATAAAATGATAAATCAATCAGCATTGATAATGTTAGTAGGTCACAGCCAGGTCACAGCCAAAATCAAGGTAATATCACTACGCACATGTAAATACGGAGGACAGTAAGCGTTGCAGCTTTACCTGATAATGGCGATCAAGTGCGATTAACACCCGTGAAGTGCATTCTCCATGTCGGAAAAGATGGTGGGTAAGGTCCGCAGCCCTTCACCGAAGTCTGAAGAATGGCTCGAACACTACGGTGCTAGCTATTGCTAATCAACATGTTGGA
Source organism: Gouania willdenowi (assembly GCF_900634775.1). Lineage (NCBI taxonomy): Eukaryota > Metazoa > Chordata > Actinopteri > Blenniiformes > Gobiesocidae > Gouania > Gouania willdenowi. Next base: position 13,940,753 of record NC_041052.1, on the reverse strand, counting down.
CAAACCGGTCTCTGATGTCCCAACAAACTACGGGTTTCACCCGGCCTGCTATCGGTGTTTTATAGACAAAAATGATTGGCTTGTGAACTAAAGTGTCAAGATAAAACAGAAGGGTTGAAAAGACTTGTAACCCCTGTTGAAGGATCTGAAGCTGTTTCGCCAAAGATGCCGCGTTCCAAGTACAGATGGATGGAAGTTACTCTTACCATAACAATCCATCACGTTCTGCATGTTCTCCCTAAAAGCAGGTATGTTTACTCACTTTTATTCATTTATTTCGAATATGCAAATAGTACAAGGCTTCCTGGTTGCTTTTTAACAAATTATTTGCACAGCATAATATAGAAATGAAGATTTTCAAGAAGCAAAATAATAATGAAGCATAGAAAAAAATACATTAATGACATACTCGGAAAAGGAGTGAGAAGAAGCATAGCTTGTTAGCTCTTAAAATATATATATATATAATGTTATGCAAGCTGATACATTGCCAACTGGGTTTAGATGTAGGACTTCTTCGTGAGGCAGCTCAAATGAAACCAGATGGGAGCATTCTGAACGAGTCATTGTATTTGCGATATTATCACGATATCATAAAACACCTGTCTTGTACTGTCCTGTTAAGTTCAGAGAGTGTTTAAGAAGTGCAGTCCACATGTTTACATGTTTCATGAAACGTGACGTCAGTTAGATATGTTGAAGAGCCACAGGTTTGTTTGCTTTATTGTTGTAATCTGTGCTTTCAAATTTACATTTTATATTTATTTAAAGTTTAAATAAATCTGAAATTGTTTATTATGAAACACATTGATTTATTGCTGGTGTGCATTGAAAAATACATGGCATGAGGTTCTTGAAAAAATAATGGCATTTAAATCGCAATATTGAGGAAAAATAGATTATTTTCCAAAATCGTTCAGCCCTAATTCTGAAACATATTCGTGGGCCAGCACTGACCTATGTAAATGTGTTCATTGTGACTAGATTTACTAATGAGTTGTTGTTTGTTTGTCCCCCACAGTACATCACATGGACAGCATGGACAGATCCCTAATGCACCGTGGAGGAAGCTGCACGTTTTACCACATGGGTTACAGCAGTGGCTACACCCGTTTGACTTTTTTTTTTTTTGTTTATGATAAACCTAAGGAAGTAGGTTGTATATTTGTTTTCATTTTTTTGCCCTGGCATTTGTTTACTGTTAAGTTGAAGTGTTGAAAAATTATTTTGAATAAAATTTTGAGGAATAACTGATTTTAAGAGGTCTTTCATATTTCGTAACACACTATTGTTATCGTTGTTTACAAACACAAAAGTGTAATTTATCCGATTAATCGATGAAAAAATAGACGAAATACTCGATAACAAAAATATTTGATAGCTGCAGCACTCAACGTGAGTGTCTCAAAGTGTTTCTTCAGGCAAAACTTCATGCTGGTGAGTTGCTTTTTCCCCAATTTATTCATCTAAATATATGATAAAACAATAGTTATCACTCTACACATTTCACAACAAACCAAAATGTCCCTGACGTCCCACCTTCAAACACAACCTCATTTAACCATCCATGAAAAAGCTACTGAACCTCCCACTTTTCCATAGTAATATATACTTCCTACGGACACTGACCTTGTGAAGACAATGTAAGATAAACTGTAGATAGTGTTTCATGTGAATCTGATAGTGAGGACAGTGATGTTGATATTGAGTGATGTGTATATGATAATAAATGTAATATAGGACATATATATGTAATATGAATAAATAGAAATGAAATCTTGCTTACAATAATCACTCCTGTGAATATGTACATGTCGTGCAGTTACTGCTCGTGTATGCAAATTGACAATTCACCATTAAATGTGTTATTTTGAAAAAGTGTTTTTTTAAATACAATATATTTTGGCTTGATTCTGTTTGTTATTCAGATTTTACCTAAAATATTACCTTTGAATTTGATTACCATAATGAGAAGTAATGGTGATGTTAATGCAACAGGAGAAGTTTTCTTGGTCATTTTATCATGTTTACTCTTCCTAGATAGCAACTTCAGGTATATCTCACATTTCAAACTGGTTTATTTTGTACTTCAAGTGCTTATTCGGCATTTTGGGATTTATTTGATAAACAGGTTTGAAAGTGCAAAATTCCCTATGTTTTCCCTTTTTTCAAAATGGGCACCTTTAACATCTTTTTCTCAAAAACTGCAAGGTTGTGCGCAGAGAACTTTGTATTTCTGATGTAAAATGTAAAAAAATTAGGGTAATAAGTGCCAGCTCTGCGTCAAACACCTATACGCATTCATTAAAACCATGGTTTGAAACAGCAAAATTAATGTGACTCCTTATAGAGCAGTTATGTCAAGTAGCAAAGCTTTTTCCTTACAGATCTAGTCTCAGTATAGTGATGTAGAGTAAACATGTTCAAATGGGTTTTGTGGCTCCAGACAGATGTTTTTGAACAAAACGGCTTATTTGATTAGAAAGGTTGCAGCCCCTTGTTTAAACCTCCTGTCACGCCTCCTCTGCATTTCCAACACCTCCCACTCCCTGTCACTCATTCAGAGTCACATAAACATATGCATATGCTGTTATTAAAACGGAGCAGTGATGAGATTTAAAATGTGGGACAGTTGACAGCACATTGTCAGAGTAGAGATGTTATCTAAACATGACTTATAATATGTTCATGCTTGTTTATACTAGGACCCCTCCTATGCTCTTCCTTCATCACATGATGATCTGAGGGCCAGACTCAGGGAAGCCTTGGTTAGAGTGGAGAGTAGGGGTGTTGAAAAAAATCGATTCGGCACTATATCGCAACATTACGTCGCACAATTCTTGGATCAATTCTAAATCCATCCATATCAATTTTTTTTAAATTAAAAAAAAAAAAATTTCACTGCAGGAGACATTGTAACTGCACAAAGAAGTACTGAAACCTGGGCATGTTGACCAGCTTGTGTTCTTTCAGTAAAATCTAAAAAGAAAGTACTAACTTTCTGCATTTATTTGTTGTTCTAGGCAAATACTTCAGTTAAGTTGCACTAAAGTCAAAGTTGGTTTAAAAGCCACAGGCAGATTGTATGTTATTTTTTTATTTTAAGTTGTTGGCACATGGCACGTTAAAGCCAATGTTTTGAGTGTAAAATATGCCAATAAAATATATTTCATACATAATTTTCTCATGAAGGTGTACAAATTTACAGATTAATTGTTTCTCAAGTCATATATATATATATATATTTAAAAAATTGCAATAATTGCCTTATACTTTAATATCGGGGTGTATCGTATCGTGACCTATGTATTGGAATACAAATCATATCGTCAGATGCCAGGCAATACACACCTCTAGTGGAGAGTCCGGAAAGAGAGAGAAGGAATGCGAAGGACAGAAAGAGGAGGGCAAAGAACACTGTGAGTGGTCTTCAGGAGGATTTCAGGGTGAAGAGCATGATAAATGAAGATTTGAAAGAGCAGCTTTATATTTACTCAGGTAAAACCAGTTGTGTCTGTCTTCCACAAACTGAGGCTGCACCACATTGTCAAACTGAACACTCTTCAGTTGCAGAGTGGCGACACACGTAATAAGCTGTGCAAGGCTTTTTCAAGGTTTGTATCTTGATGAAAATACATGTTCTACATGTTCATAAATGCACCCGTACAAACATCTGTATGTAAATATTGTCAGCAATCCATGAATCTTCAATATCAGTTAAATGTAGATGTTTGTCCTCTTTATTCAGAAAATCCACCTGTCACATTCATGCTCCAGGATCAAGTCATATATTCTTATAACCAGATTGTTTCCAGGATAAATAATGTTAATATTTTAATATTTATCCACACAATAAGTCTTACATACATTGGTAACTGTAAAAACTCTTAAAAACATTAGAAAAATAAGGTGGTTTAGTGCTTACGTATGTCCTAACCATACAGTATAAGGAGTAAACATTAAAATATAATCATCAAATTCAAAGTGACATACATTGTTTTGACGTCTCCTTGCTTACCAAATATATTAATGTGTGTGTGTGAATGAGCTAATAAAAAATAATAAATCTAATAACTTCGGTCCATTCACTTGCATTAGTTTATAGGGTAGCTTTGCCTTTATCAATATGGTGGCCACGCTGACGAATTGCAGCAACGGACCAACAACACTCAATGAGGAGTCTATGTATTCATGTCTATCGATATGCATTTACAACAAGAAAGACCCATGCATATACAAAACAACAGCATTTCAATAGCTGTCCAATGTAATGTCCTCTATGCATGAAAGGGTCCTAAATCAAACACGAGTATTTCAGAAGTAATATAGAAATCCAGACGAGTGAACTATACTTTGAAATCAAAGACAGGCAATAGAAATTCAAGCAATTACTTTCTACAAGCCAGAACTTTGAAATAAAGGAGAAAGTAGAAGGAGAAACTGATGCTGCACGTCAATCAGACGTACAAACATTTGGATGAAACCACCAAAAAACAACATCCGACCAAGTATTATTAGTTAAGGCAGCTGCTGCCATGAAGATGTTTCTTAGTGTTTATTTTGACTATACGATTTTATCATAGTTTTTGTCAACTAATTTTTTTAAATTGAATTTTTCTTTTTTTAAAAAAAAAAAAAAAAAACAAGTAGAGGAAAATGATAAAACATTGACATTTTTGTTCGACAAATTAAAATGAATATTTAATTTCAACACATGGGACAAAATCCAATCAGAACTCATGTCTGCGTGTTTTTACAAACATTAATAACTTCCCATATTAGGTTGATCAATGGTAATTGAACCTTCGTCGACTAAAATCTTAATCTTACAAAACAAAAAGACAATAAGTAAAATATTCCTGATGACTACATTTTGAATAAAACTAAGTTGTATTTTAGTGAAAAGACTAAAACAAAATCAAAATTTGTTGTCAAAATTAACACTGCTTGAGTATCCAATGTCCAGCTATAGTCCTTTAAGATATAGTCCTTATGATGTCAGAATAATGACCATGTCACAAAGCTCAAACCGTTGAAATATGCTTTCTTCAACATTACAATGAGCTCACTGTTCTCAGGCAATGCAGCAACCATACATTGCTTTTAAAGCTTTTTAATTCTACATCAGCTGATCAATCAATGTAAAAAAATGACAGATTTACCTTTAGTAACGTGGAGTCTACCACAAAAAAAAAAAGTGGTTAAATGTAAGTCAGGAGTTCTTGTTTTAGTGGTGACAATCACCTTTCTATGAAACTGGAGCGTAGATTAATTTCAGATTAGTGACAATTTCCAAACTTTCTAAAGCAGGGGTCACCAACACGGTGGATCCCCGATAGCCCACATGGACCATGTGAGGTGCCCTCGTCACCAATGAGCTTTATCTAAAATCAGATTCACTTTCCAGGATTCAATCAATCAATCAATCAATCAATCTTTATTTGTATAGCGCCAAATCATAACCAATGGTATCTCAAGGCACTTTACAGTAGAGCAGTCTTAAGGACGGACTCTTCCTTTTATGGATACACACATATGCATATATACGTATATACACATACATATGTATCCCACACCCAACATGAATTCATCATGGCGGCAAGGAAAACCTTCTGTTAAGCAGCAGGAACCTTGTGTGGATCCCATTCCTATGATGAACAGCCATCCACGTTATGCTGTTCACTAGAACTCTCAAATATAAATACATATGACAGAAGTAGTTGGTACTTAATGGAGTACAATACTGCTGCACGTGATCAAATTAACCATCTTTAAATGTTTATTTTCACCTCAACATTGTGGCAAACATCTTTAAGTCTTGCATATTTGGTGTATGGATCAGTGGTATGTAAAATATAATACGATATGTAAGATTTTTTTTAAAAACACAAGGTGGATTTTTTGTAAAATATGTCGCGATTGCTACATTTTACAAATGTTGCATGATATTGATTTAGTTGAAAGTTGTTTGTTAGTAGCTAGTAAAATAGGAAGATGATAATGTTCAGTGAAATGTAATGAAAATGAAGCAGTTGCATAAATTAAGATAATTAAAGTGTTGCATGTTAAAACTTAAACATTTCCTAGCTTTTTAGGTTACTGCTAGTCTTCCTTGTTATTTTACCCTCTGATTAAAGTGAAAACGTAAACATTTAGTGTTTTAAGAAGTGCTTTTCTAACAGGTAGCCCTTTAGACTGCTATAAAATAATTGCATAACACTACGAAGTAGCTCACAGCTTCAGAAAGGTTGGTGACCCCTGTTCTAAAGGAAGCTTTAAGCATTAACAACATTCAGTGGTTGGTTTGGCATGCAGACTAAGTCAAAGTGTATTCTCCCACACTCCTGGACCTACCTCTGCGCTACCACGAGCTGCTGCAGACGCACAAAAATCGGTCGGTAAAACGGAAAAACACACCAAAAATCTCCAAGAATCCTCAACAGTTGACGGTGACCGAATGATTCCTCAGTCACTGAGTGGTGACCTTCATCAGCAAACAATCTTTGGCTTTGGGAGAAAGGAGAAGCCCGAAGACGCACAGCGGAGGCAAAGCGCACCGTGGCTGTTACGCACAGACAGTGAGAACCAACCATGAACCAACACGCAGTGAACAGACGTATGGAAGCCCAGAAATAACTGTCATCTCCGATGGATGGAATTAACCCTTACATTTCTGCCTTTGTCTGTGACCATGACATGCATGTAGTAACATATGTATATATGGGGCGCCGATTGTAAAGTTGCGCATGATAAAATAAACTGCAACTTGTTGCAACATTGAGCAACACCACGTTTAAAAACCCTATGTGAAATTTTTTGTGTTGCTTTTGACCAGATTTACAGCAATATTTGTGAAATTTGGGATGTTTTTTTTTTCACGTAAAAATATTATGCCAATATTAAATGTAAATGTTAAATCAAAATATAAATGCTGAATGTTGAATACAAATGTTAAATGTAAATCTAAACGTCACAGGTGAAACTGAATATTTAGCACATGCAAATTAACCATAATGAGCTTTTATTTTGGTAACTCCGGTGAATTTGCACATTAGCTAAATATTTAGTTTCACCTGTGACATTTAGATTCAAGATTTAGATTTAACTTTTAGATTTAGATTTAACATTTGGATCTCACATTTAGATTTAGATTTAACATTGACAATATGTTTTTACGAAAAAAGAAAAATCACAAATTTCAGAAATATTGCTGTAAATCTTGCGAACTCAAAGGATTCTAACTCAATAGGATCCAACTTTAACAAAAGAAATCCTTGAATTTATTGATTATACTTTGCATATTATAATTATATACTTAGACTTTCTTTATTGTCATTCAAACTTGAACTTTGTGGTACAGATAAGAATGAAATTTTGTTGCATTGGCTCGTATTGCAGGATAAAAAACAGGATTAAAAAAAAAAAGAAATTGCATAAGGTAAAAATAAAAAAAAGGTGCAGATATACAGTCCCCTCCAAAAGTATTGGAACAGCAAGGTCAATTCCTTTGTTTTTGTTGTATACTGAAGACTGAAGACATTTAGGTTTCAGATCAAAATGTGAATATGACACAAAAGTTCAGAATTCCAACTTTTATTTCATGGTATTTACATCTAGATGTGTTAAACAACTCAGGACAGACAACCTTTTGTTTGAACCCACCCACTTTTCAAATGAGCAAAAGTATTCAATTAGCTTAAAGTGCATAACATTAAATATTTGGTGGCAACAACTGCATCAAACTGCGACCCATTGACTTCACCAGACTGTTGCATTCTTCATTTGAAATGTGTTTCTAGCCTTTACTGCAGCCTCTTTCAGTTCTTGTTTGTTTCTGGGGGTTTCTCCCTTTAGTCTCCTCTTCAGGGGATAAAATGCATGCTCTATTAGGTTAAGGTTCAGTGATTGACTTGGCCAGTCTCAGACCTTCCAATTTCCCCCCTAATGAAGTCCTTGGATGTGTTGGCAGTGTGTTTTGGTCATTGTCTTGTTGCATGATGAAGCTTCTCCCGATTAATGTGGATGCATTCTTCTGTAAATTGCCTGACAAAATGGTTTAGTAGACTCCAGAATTAATTCTGCTGCTATGAGTTACATCATCAATAAAGACTAGTGAGCAGTGACATGCAGTCAAGGTAGGCAGTTCCTGCTCAAGGGTTCATTGATATTTTGATGATTTGTTTTGATTATAATATAATTATAATTTCTTTTTCAATTTCCTACCTGGGTGAGTCAGTTGTTCCCTCATTTCTTAGGCTTTTAAATATAAATGTTTGTGATTTTATACTACTCAAATAAGAGCTGTCAAAACAGATAGATGTCAGTTGTGTCACATGATGTCATTATAATACTAATTTTGGTGTATTTAATATCATTAGTGAAGATATTGGCAATGAGCAATGCTCTATGTGACGTGCCATGAGCACTAGGGTTGGGTAGGCGTTGCAAATCGAGACCACCAGTGTCGACACCAATGATAATTTCATATGTTTCGGCAGACAAGTGTTAATCTAACAATATTGAGATCGTAAAACTCCATTAAATGAACTGAAATAATTATTTAATATAGCCTCCATACTCTCCCAACAAGATATATCTCATGACACGGCAGCTCATCCGTTGTTGTTGGAAACACAGAAACACTGAGAACAACAACTCAGAACAGCCTCAGTGAGACGCATCCACAAAGCCAATCCTTCTTTTTGTACCATTCACTGTGGAAAGTACGAACAATTTTCTGACCTTTCCCTTTCTGAAGGTCTGGTCGCTCAGGTGTTGGTCTAAACGACGTCTCACAATAGTCTAAACCCAGCTCACGGTCGAGCTAGAGAACGTACAGCGGCCACACCGTATCGATTCACTAATGCACTGTGAACGTATGTCTAGCATTTAGCATAGCACGGTTACGTCCAAAAGCAACGTAGCGATCTTACTTTTAATGTAAATGGCTTTCATATTGGGAAGTGACTGCACATGCATAAACACATATAAACACAGACTATGGGGCCAGAAGCAGAGCAGCAAAGGGCCTTTGGGAGAGGGTGTGGCCTCCTCCTGCCTTACTGCGGAGTGAGACTGTGCAGCGTCTCTGCCGTTCCAGGAAATAGCCGTGTTTAGTCATTTGGGCTATGAAAAGCACAAAATGCTGACACTTTCAAACTTATAGGTACTGTAGACCTCGGAACTTGAAAAATAAATTATAATGATATTATAATGAAAACAAATAAACGAAATATCAATTCACCCGTGGGTAGGCACTGCCTACCATGCCTGCACATCACTGGTGACGTGATATTAAGTCGGGTAATAGTAGGAAAAAGGCTCATATTTAACATTCTATTCACAAAATAAACTGTTATTTTATGCTTATCAGGATTCATCAAATTAATGTTGAAATCATCATCATCATAACAATAATGAACTTTATTTATAAAGCACCAAGTGCTTTACATACAATAAAACGCACAATCAATAACAAAAATGACATGATAAGAAAAGTGCAAGTCTTAAAATAAGACAAAAAAAAGAACAGCAATTTGGACAAAAAAAAAAAAAAAAAACAATTAACACCAATGACATGATCACAAAATAGATCTATATAAATTCAGGATATGCTTTTCAGTAGAAGTGTGTTCTAAGAAGCAACTTCTTTGGAATTCACCATCACAGAAAGTCTCATTCCCTCAGGCAGGCTTTCCAAAGCCTCGGGGCCCTAATAGAAACGACACTGTCCCCTCCTGGATTCAGGGATCAACAGGAGACCACTGCCTCAGGATTTTAAAGTTCAGCTTCATAGGAAGTTAAAAGTTCAGAAATGGAGGCATGCCGTAGAGACCTTTAAAAGTAATCAATAAAACAGGTCTGATGTGATCATATTTCTTGGTTTTGGTTGAAAGCCTTGCAACTGAGAATGAGACTTGAAAAGAGGCTGTTGTTATAATCGAGGCGTGAGGTAATAAAAACATGTAATATTGTAAATAATATCTGCATCTCTATCTTTTCAAATCAAGCATATGTGAGCTAGATTTCTGAGATGATAAAAATATGATTGAACAAGCTTAGTGACATGATGATCAAAATTTAAACTACATTAAGTACAATATTTATCCTAATGCAGCAAGAAGCTGCTTAAAGAAAACTTTTTAAGGCATTTGGAAATAAAAGGCAATTTTGAAACTGGATGATGGTTGTCTAAGAGGGTGAGGTTAAGTCCAGGTTTCTTTAAGATTGATTGGACACAAGCAATTTTAAAATAGTCAGGGACACTTCCACTGGTCAAAGAACTAACAGAAATAGAGTATGTCCAGCAGTCCAGTACTTCCAGTAATAGAAAGACGATACGCTCATATGAGGAATTATTTCTTTGATAACAGCATGAGAAACCGAAGAAAAATAACGAATCGTTTTGGAGGAAATTCAATTACAGTAAAGTACCTGGGAGTGGACTCCCAAGAGCACCTCAGAAGTAGAAAACCCATTGCAAGGTAATTGTTTGCACTTTAGGTGCTTCTTATCCATAGCAACAAGGGCACCTTGTGAATGTATCACCACATATGAAAAAAAATGTAGTTTGAACCCATACAGATCTTCTCCATCCATAAATTCTCATAGCTCTATAACTAATAATGCCTCAAAATCAATGTTCCTATCAATTATTGACCTGGCTGTAACAACTTCATACCAAATATTCAATTTTGCACCTTATTTTTGTAAATATAACATATTTAGTGTTTTTTTCATTAAAAAAAAATTGTGTTTATAACAAAAAGGACATAAAAACATAAAATATATAAAAATATTACTTAAAACGTAATATTTGTGGTGAAGTCTGAAGTTGTGGGAAGAAAATATTTATATATGACATTATGAAGACACTTTTATGAAGAGTACTGTTTTAATACCTGAGCTCAAAGAGTAGTTTTTTTTTCAATAAATGCGTATGGCTCTAAAATGAACAGTGCCTCAACATCAATGTTGTTATCAATTATTGACCTAGTCAAGGCTGTAATAACCTTATACCATAACCAAATATTTGAAAAGGGCAGAAATATAATGAAAACTGTATAGCTATAACCAAATAATTGACTTGGCAAAAAAAAAAAAAAAAAACATTTTTTTGACAAAAAGGGCAGAAATGTAATAAAAAAAAAATCATTCAAGTATACATCAGTGTATTTTTGAAGTTAAAGAGAGCACAGCACAGCAGTTCAGTGAGGTCTCCTATCACTTGTATGCTGATGACCTCCAGTTGTACTGCTCTTTCAAGCCCTCCGAACCTCAGAGACTGGCTTCTCTCACAAACTACCTGGCCAAAATAAAGCAATTGCTGACTGAAAACAGCCTCCAGCTGAATTCCTGTAAAACAGAATCCCTAGTCGTTGCTGCGGACAGTATTGTGCCTCTTATTAAGCAGCACCTTGGCGCCCTAAGTAGCTCTGTAAAAGGTAGTCTGAGGAACCTTGGAGTAACTTTTGATGAAGGGATGCCCCTAGAACGGCATTCTAAACAGCTTATTAGGAACTGTTTTTCTATATGAGAAACATCTCTAAGCTGAGACACATGGTCTTTAATGAGCTTGAGATGATTGTGCATGCGTTTGTTTCCTGATGATTACACTACAGCCTGTTTACCTGCCTTAGTCGAAAGGACTTGGCTCGTCAACAAGTAGTAGTGTTGTAGTAGTCGAGACCGGTCCCGGTCTCGAGACCAAATTTTAAAGGTCTCGGTCTCGTCTCGGACTCGGAAGCATTTTGACTCGGTCTTGTCTTGGACTCGGGCTGCCGGACTCTGGATTTTCACTCAAGACCGTTCAAGACCACCACTAATTCCTGCCCTTTTTAAACTTTTTTGTAATGTTATAATAACAAGGAGAAGAACGGGATAAAACAATCTTTTATTCATTCTTTAATCCACCCCGTATAATGACCGCAACCTTCCTTAATGTGACTGAGTGATTTGGAAAGGAGATCGAAACTAATCACCGGTAAAAATCCCACTAAAACACCTGAAAACAATCACCAGGAATAAACATTTGCTCCCTGGTAAAGATAGTAACTCTAACAACTGGTACAATGATAAACTGGTGATATTACAGCCTGTGCATGCAGTATGGGGACGCATTTACTCCGCCTCTGGGTCCTAGTGCCTGCTGCCCAGTAGAGCATGTTCCATTTACCAAGGTCCGTGTGTGCTTAATAAGTCTGTGTGTGTCCGTGTGAAAGTCTGCATGTTTAATTATTTTTTTGTAATTAAAGTTTTTTTATTGAACATTTTCTTGGTACATTACAAAATCACAATCCACACTTAATAAGGCGGCTGTACATATGCATAGATACATTCATGTATGGGGGCTTTTGTACAAGGTAAAAATAATAAAATAATACTAAATCACTATACTAATGGGAGGAATTAGGCAGATATGGACTCACGTCTCATCCTGACTTGTGTTTGTGTCCCAAGCTGATGTGCTGTCCTTATTTTTTAATCTATTTAGCATGCATTCATATCAGGCCATTTTTCTTATCATGTTTGCCCATTCCTTAATATGTGGGGCGATTGGAGTTCTCCAATGTTTAAGAAAAACCCTGGCTGCCACCGATACCCCAACCATAATAATTGAAAGTTTCCCTATTGATATATTAGTTATCACCCAGTAAACACAATCCAGGACAAAGTGGTACAGGCTTTCCCAATCATTCACTAAGGACATGGATGACCTCCACCCAACCTTTTAAGGCTTTTATTACATAGTGTCGGCTGTAGTCCGGGCCGCCGCCATCTTGGATTATGTCATCACCTGCGCGTCATCGCCGCAAGTCGTGCAAGTGCAGAGGTCTTAGATTAGTCTATTTTCTTTTTAAAGTGGTGTTTTTGTGGCTTTAGTCTCCAATTATATATTTGTATATAATATATTTCCAACAATATAAATAGGTGCACAGTATAACGATTTTTTATAGTTTCTGTTTCCACTGTATCCAGAATAATAATAATCTTTCTCAACAAGAACTGTTGATTGATTTGTCACATGACTGTTCCAGGTTTTGAGTTTGTTTTATTTAGTTTCACGATGTTATTTCTTGGCAGAAATGCTTTTAAACACTTGCTGTACATTCAGCTGACATGAAAATATTGTTTTCAAATATGTACAATAATTGTGAATTTATCAGTAGCGGTAGCAGTTTTAATATTTTTGAAGGCATCTTTTTTGTCTGTCAAATGTATTTAAAAGAAACTAAAACTAAAGAGAGAATGTCATTTAACTGTCAAACCTTGTCATAAATGTATTTATTTATATATCTTTTTAAATTAAAAAAAAAAAATGTTTATGGACTTGGTCTCTGTCTCGGCTTGTCTCGGTCTTGGTCTTGACTCGGTCTCAGCTCCCAGAAGTCTTGGTCTTGTCTTGGTCTCGGTGCATTCTGGTCTCGGACAAGTCTTGGTCTTGAACACAACACTTACAAGTAGTCCAAAACTCTGCTGCACGGCTCCTGACCCGCAACCACAAGACAGCCCATATTACTCCTATTTTAAAATCTTTGCATTGGCTCCTTGTCATATACAGGATTAATTTTAAAATCCTTGTACTGACATTCGGGGCTCTTCATGGTCAGGCGCCTGGATACATTAAAGGCCTGATCCAGTCCTATGTTTTTAATAGGAGCTTGAGGTCCTCTTCTCAGAACCTGCTGATGGTGCCACGCACTCGCTTTAAAACTCGAGGAGATCGATCGTTTAAAGCGGTAGCTCCTCGCCTCTGGAATGATCTTCCACACACTCTGCGCATGCTAGACTCCGTGGATGATTTCAAAAATCAACTAAAGACATACTTTTTTAGGGAGGCTTTCTAGCCACACTTTTGTATCTGCCCAATGTAGGCTTTGTATGTACCCTTTTATTTCTTGCATTCTACCGACACTGCACTATACTGGCATATGTACTCTGTTATTGTTATTGTTTTAAACTGTAAAATGTCAAGCACTTTGTGACCCTGGTCTGTGAAAAGCACTATATAAATAAATTTTACTTACTTACTTATATCATGTATTAAACATGAGATTATGTTGTTTGAAGTCAGTTGATTGGTTGGCATATAGACTTGGACCTTAAGGCAGCAACATGAGTGAATTTCTTTATTCATTTACATAAATCCAGTCAATACAACAAGAATCCATATGCATACCTTTTATCGTACCTATTTTTACCTACTGACATCACAGGCAGTAGAAATTTCTCCGCCACTCATAATTACATTAAGGAAATTACTATAATAAATACCACACCTACATAATTTCAGCCTGTGGAGAAACACACACTAGGAGAGACCAGAGACAAAAACTGAAGACTTTCACAACAGTAAATATTATGAAAGTTTGCAGTGACATCGTCCCATGCTGACTCAGCTTTATTCTGTCTGTTATCTGTGGAGACGGGGAGGTGATGAGGTATAAACCAGATGATGGGAAATTGGTTTTTGTGTCCTGGGAGGTACATGCTCACTCTCCATCTCTCTAGTAAATGTGTGTTGTGTAACCATATCAACACACATGCACACGTGCGTGCACACATTCACACGCCACACACATAATTTATAGATGAAGTTATTCTCAGTCTACCCCCTAGGTTACATCTGTTTGTATATTAATTACTAACCTAGAATGATAAGCACCCCTGCTCTAAAAAATGTAGTATGCTAAAAAAATTTTATTTGTACAAATTTGTCTTTTATCAGATTCTACCTAATATTGGTGCAAACTTCATTTATCAATTTATCATGCGCACGTCCCATAGAATTATACCAGGGAAATTGCACATGCTATTTTACTTTTCACCTGCAATATAGCACTACAGAGTACAGAGTATGTAAACCTTTTTGTACATTCAACCTTCAAACACATACTCATTTGGCCATAATTGACAACTCTACTTAAGCTGCCACTATATGAATACATACTTCCGACAGGTACTAGTGTACTTAAAGAAGAAGAAATAAACCATGATTCATTTATTATTTTTTCATAGCACGTCTTTATCAAAAGGAAAGCTGAAAGTGATGGAGAGAAACAATTACATAGACCAAATAGATGTCTGACACACGCACATGCACACAGCTTCACCTCTACCACTACCTGGACGCCGCACCTGAATCCATCCTGCTCCTTTGTTTGCATTACCAAGGAATTTATCCTCTAATAAATGTCAGCGTTACCCTGATATTTTATTTTCAATTTGAATTGGATTGATTTTTTGAGCGAAAAGGACACATCTTACAGTCGGTGAAATTGACTTTGCTACACTTTGCCTGCATGTTGCAACCGCATAGTTAGCTAACTTTTCGTTCATTTTTTTTACCTCAGAATGTTACCTATACTGTTTTGGAACTTTAATTGTAGTTTTTTTGTGCACCAGTTGCTATTGATATGATATAAGGCTAAGGGATGTCTGAGTGTCCATACAAAGTCCCAGCCAACACTTGGATGAAGAATCCAAAACAATGGCCCAATTTCACCTATCCATATATTTACAATTACCTCATAAATGAAGCCTGTGAGTAACCCACACGGTAAACATTCTGCGGTAAAATCCTCACACGCCATTATTCACAGTGCACTTTATAAAGAAGCTACAACGAATATAGATACAGCATACCATCTAGAATGAAAACTAAAGCCACTGGGAAGCCCCTAAAATCCTCAATCCTCATT
Organism: Gouania willdenowi; assembly: GCF_900634775.1. Classification (NCBI taxonomy): domain Eukaryota; kingdom Metazoa; phylum Chordata; class Actinopteri; order Blenniiformes; family Gobiesocidae; genus Gouania; species Gouania willdenowi. The sequence continues at coordinate 13,925,052 of NC_041052.1, read as the reverse complement.
TCTGTTCACTTACCGGTTATGAAACGTAAAGAGCACACATAGGAATGGGACTTACCCATCTGTCCTAATTTCTTTCTTTTGAAAAATGACATCTGTATTATTTTTTTGCATTGGACAAACAGCCGAACACACAACAGCTCTTTGGCATGGTGAGACCTTTTCTGTTACAACAGGAATCATTACTTTGTTAACGTTGTTTTACCCTCAAACAAATATGGTGACTGGTGTTGCTAGGCAGAAACATCACAACTTACATAGATGCCCAACTTCCCAAATAGAGTAAATATTAGTTGTGTTACATTAATTTAAAATAGTGTGTTCTCCGCAATACGTCCAGGATCCCTGGGAAATCTGGTTATTTTCTTGGATTTGTAAAATCAGCCCGGACAGGACGTGAAAAGGGACGTGTCTGGGTAAAACTGGACGTATGGCCATGGTTAGGGGGTCAGTCTATGGACAAGGGACAAATTTTTGACGTGCCTTTAAATTCAGAGAAAATTGCACAACAGCAATGACATCTATTTGGCTTTGGTGTCCTTGACAAGGGACACAGAAGCTGAAGGCTATTGCAGTCTCACTGGAAGAGACAGAATACATTCTCCACTGCTTGGCTCAAACACACACACACACACACAGTCACCAATTAGCTAATCAATAGGAGGGCAAACCCTGCAGCGATGTTGCTAAGAATTGATGCTCAGCATTCCTGCTGTGAGACAGAAAAGGTAAGAGAGCATGCTGCATGTCAATATGAGAAAAGAAAAAATAATGTCTTACTGGAATACAGCGTCTATCCAATGTATACATGGTTCGATCGCTTTACTAGCTGTTTGTTGGAATAATACATTTAACATCTTTGAATGTACCCCAATTTTGAGCACATTCAATTTCACGTCACACAATAGTCATCAGCAGTTCTATTCATAGCATTTTTGTAATGAAGCAAGTCCATCACTTGTTTACAAAAGAGGCATGCATGTTATCTTTTTAAAGCAAATGTTTATTGATTGTCTTTTCCCATGGTTGTGGACCTGCAACAGAGAGTAAAGTATGAGTGAAACTAAATGTAAAATGTATCATTGTGAGAAATGAACTTAATTTGTATCGCTGGTCTGGTCCCAGGTGTTCCGGCTAAAAGATTCCCCAGAGAGCCGGAGCACCTTAAAGGGATAGTTCGCCTATTTAAGACATGACGTTGTATGCAATCCTCACCAGCACTATAGTGCATACACATTGTTTCACTCAGTGGTCACCTCTCTGGTCCGAGTTCTGGCCGTTTGAAGTTGGTCAAGAAAGTAGTCCCGGTTAGTTTCCGGGGCCACAAAACTGTGCGTTTTTAATAGAAAAAAAGATATGCGTTTGAAAGCTTGATTCATTTACATCACAAAACCGCCCACAAAAAAAATTCCGCTGATGGCAACCAGCCAAAGCCAGAGACAGCTTTGGCTGGTTGCCATCGGCGGAGTCAGACATGTTGTCCGCGAGTCGCGCTATCAACAGCTGATGGGATTAGGCGCACCGATGACATTGACGGCAGCGCGGATTGATGGAAACGGAAGAGAAAATAGTGCCGATTAAAACTGGAGGTATGAATTTTTTTTGTGGGCGGTTTTGTGATGTAAATGAATCAAGCTTTCAAACGCATATCTTTTTTTCTATTAAAAACGCACAGTTTTGTGGCCCCGGAAACTAACCGGGACTACTTTCTTGACCAACTTCAAACGGCCAGAACTCGGACCAGGGAGGTGACCACTGAGTGAAACAATGTGTATGCACTATAGTGCTGGTGAGGATTGCATACAACGTCATGTCTTAAATAGGCGAACTATTCCTTTAAGAAGGTTCCAGGAGGGACCATTGTGTGAGGATCAGGAGGGGTGTTTGATTTAAATGTTGTTCTAAATTAGATGTTGTTTTTAATATAGATACAGTTAACTGAATAAAACATATATATTTGGTAGAGGTTATGAAATGTTTTTACATTGTTAGTTTTGTAATGTATAGTGGGGAAGAATAAAATTGTTGTTTTTAAGAACTTTCCTGTGCTGCAGAATAGGTGGGGGCTTAATCATCTGTCGGCCTATAAAAGCTGCTCAACTGCATTGTTGGGGGAGAGTGCTGCATGATGTGAGCTATGTTTGAAGCGCTGCACATGTTTTAACCTTGTTTTTGTCTACTTTTTTGTAAATACGTTTCTACTTGGAAGTCATTAATGGATACACTTTGGTCTGCACCTGGAAACGTGGCCTCAGCTCTACTCTGTTCCTCCAACCGCTTAAATGAAGTGGCCTACCGATGACAATTTTCCTTGCACAGGTGACATCCTCAACATCACAGTCTACTTTACTGCTTACATCTTTCAGCTCACGCTCACCAACTGTACACCTCACATACTGGTTTGCACTTCCTTCATTTCTGACTTTCACTACAACAATTTCCTTTTGTTTGTGTCACAACACAGAACAACAACCTCCACAAATTCAGACTGACTTCAAATTCTCTTCTTCACCATATTACATTGACCCCGTTAAATATTTTTATTTGGGTTATTATCATTAACATTGTTTTGTCTCAAAAAACGGCATAAAAAAGTGTAACTACACTTGTATTTTTCTGTTTTTAAAATAAACATCTTTAGCATTTAAAAAAAAAAAAGGATTTTTAGACAAAATATGAATCTGTTATTATTATTCTGACCAGGGGTGTGTTTCAAAAAGGACCACAAACATAATTCCCAGAGAAGTAGTAACACCGCTTCTGCAGTAAATGAGTGAGAAAGGGCATGGGGGAATATTGCTGCTCGAGTAACGCACATGTTTAAATTTAGTACAACTTTGATGCAGATTTAACCGTATTTAAGATCGTAGAATACAGGTAGGCCAATAAATAATAGGTCAAAAAATCTTATTTCATTTTTGTGCAATTCAGCAGGAGAAAGGCACATCTGGAAGCAACTAAAGATGAAATACAAAAAATAATCCAAAACGGTAAGGCATATTTTGCTGGACTATGATTGTACCTGATTTGGATTTTAATAGTATTATTTTATCTTAACATACGCTATATAAAGAATTAAATGAATATAAAATTATTGAAAACATCTGCTCTTTCCCTAATGTACACCACAGTCCATCAGTATTATCATCTGAGTGCCTCACAGCATCCTGATCCAGCTTGTTAATTGGACATGGAACTTCTGCTTAATGCTGGTTACCATGTTTACTCATGTTGTTAAGGTTCCATTAGCAATGGCTTTTAATAGCACTGGAACATGTGGTAAACTCGGAAGTAACATGTTGAGGTTGTGACAATTGTTACATTATTTTTATTTAACTAAATTAAGACTTGCGGCTTTGTCTTACTGAGTATTTAAAGGGAGAACACTGCTATTTAATGCAACAAGGTAATTGTTTACGCACTTTGTGTGTGCAACATTTATATGTTAACTGTCCACAGTGGTAGATTTGTGTCCAAGAAACTTAAAACATTTATACAGCATTTTTATGATGCATCAGGAATAACATATGTGACCCAGCCTGTTTGTGTTTGTGTGTGTGTGTTTGTGTGTGTGGCAAATATCTCCCCGACTCGGTCAACGGGTTCCAAATACCCCGAGTGTGCGTATCTGTTATGTTGGAGTAATTTGGTCATTTCAAAATGTTTATTTTAATTTTATTTCACTTGTGGACGGCCCCGAATTGAAACCTATTCGGCTTTTGACCTCAGGGTGTGAGGGGGCGCTAGCGCACCATCTATATCTATCGCCACTTCCGGTTCCGGGTTCATGACGTTTGTTTGGGTTAAAGAAAAATAGAGTCAATATTAAAAGCGTTTTTGTACCTCTAAAAGTCATTTAAGTTAATATTTCATGGTTATTTAATATTATTCCCGTGATTCCAAACTTACTTTAAATCTCGGGTCACAGACGTCACTTCCTCCTTCATCTCCATGAGTGTGGACGGTAGCTGTGATGGCGGTCGTTAGCCGATTATATCAGACTTTCTGATTCTTCAGACAGAGGAATGTAACGTTTTTGTGAGCGGATGGGTCCACTTTGATTATTGTTTGTTCTGCGCAACGGTGAGTGTTTCTTTTTATATTATTCTATGTGCTAAGAAAGATGCTAGCAGCTACAATGTAAACACACACACACACGATTGATGCGCGTAAGTGCGTATTAACATTAATATTACAACATTACTTTTATTACTAATACTATTTTCACAATTAATAGTGTGTGATAGATAACGCACGGAGGAGATGGCTGACACACACACACACACACACACAGAGTATTTATAATAAAAATATACTAAATGAGTGAAATAAAACTAAAAACTAAACAGTATTTTTACAAAAAGTACACAAAATGACAACAGAAATGCATACAAATATGCAAAAAGGCTCCAAAAACACACACAATTACTCCAAAATACATACATTACAGAAAAATACACGAAACAACAAACATATGAAAAATATTTATACAAAAAGTACACAAAATGACAACAGAAATGCATTAAAATAAACAAAAAGGCTCCAAAAACACACAAAATTACTCCAAAAAACATACATTACAGAAAAATACAACAAAAAACATATGAAAATGACTCAAAATACACAAAACTAATTATTTATACAAAAATACACAAAATAACAGAAATGCACAAAACTACACAAAAAGAGATACGAAAATACACCAAAATATTCCAGAATTACACTGCAATGGCAACAAAAAACAATAATTATACAAAAAGTGCACAAAAAGACAACAGAAAGATACAAAAATGCACATAATGACTCCAAAAACATACATTACAGAAAAATTCATCAAACAAAAAGAATATAAAAATGAGTAACAAAAACAATAATTATACAAATATGTGCAAAAACACAACAGAAAGATACAAAAATCTGCAATTATACCCCTTATGCTCCCACGTGAATGCATACTTCCTATGGGCACTGTACTAGTCTAACTATAAAAGCAAGGGAGGTCTGTGTGTGTGTGGATGTGTGTTTTGGAGCAAATATCTCCCAGACGCGGAGCGAGTTCGACCTGAAACTCGGTCAACGGGTTCCAAGTACCCCGAGTGTGTGTATCTGTTATTTTGGAGTAATTTGGTCATTTAAAATGTTTATTTTAATTTTATTTCACTTCTGGACGGCCCCGAAATGTAACCTATCCATCTTTTGACCTCAGGGTGTGAGGGGGTGCTAGTGCACCATCTATATCTATTTCACAGCACAGCTCACTTCCGGTGCGTGCATGAGCTCCCGTGGACTTCTCTTTTCTCTTTTGAGGAAAAATACTTTTTTACTGTTATTTATTTGGTGATGACATTTCGAAATGTTTATTTTCATGTTAGTTTGACCGTTCGCTATTTAGAACGGCAGTGGCTGCTGTGTTGAAAGCTGCACATTTCTCAGCAGCGTGTGTGTGTGAGAGAGAACCAACGGAGGAGATTAGTGTCCAAGGTAGAGAGTCACACACACACCCACACACACACCGATCAGGTGCGCTTCACTATCGATCATCGTCTACGTGTGTGTAACGGACCACCATTTAGTCCGGTTACAGTCTGTGTCACGACACCTGTCCATTGGGTGGTAGTGACTGTAGTGTTGAGTCAGATCAGTAAACGGTGCTACATAGTGAAGCCCGCCTGATGATTACTCCAGCTTCACTCACGACACACCTGCCACTACACCTAACTACTGAAAATAGATAAGTTTAGTGAAAGTTAGGTAGGCACACACACACTAAACGACAACAAAAAATATGAAAATGACTGAATACACAAAACTAAATATTTCTACAAAAATTACACAAAAGACAACACAGAAAAATACACCAAACGACAACAAAAACAAGAAAATGACTCAAAATACACTAAACGAAATACTTATAATCCCACATGAATGCATACTGCCGACAGGCCCTGTACATTACATAAAAAAAACACCAAACAAAAAAATATAAAAATGAGTTAAAAAAACAACACATTTATAATGCGCATGTCTCATAGAATTAAACCAGGGAAATTGCACACGCTATTTTACTTTGCACCTGCAAATAAACCCCTTTATAATGCTACAGCGTAAGTTGTTATTATTATGCCCATAATTAACTCTTCTTAAGCTCCCACTATATGAATGCATACTTCCGACGGGCACTGTACTCGACTTCAAAAAAACATACATTTACAGAAAAATACAACAAAAATATGAAAATTGCTCAAAATACACAAAACTAAATAATTATACAAAAAAATACACAAAATTACTCCTGAATCTCACTACAATAGCAACACAAACAATAATTATACAAAAATACACAGGACTTCAAAAAAACATACATTACAAAAAAATTGAAATAAAAAAACAGCAAACATATAAGCACAAAAAGACAACAGAAAGATACATAAATACACATGACTCCAAAAAACATACGTTACAGAAAAATACACCATACAAAAAAATATAAAAGTGATGAAGTCATGCACATGTCCCATAGAATTAAACCAGGGAAATTGCTCCCACACTTTGCACCCGCAAATATACCCCTTTTGCTCCCACATGAATACATACTTCAGACGGGCACTGTACTAGTAAAACAAATGAGCATTGATAAAAATAGGAAGGTAAGGGGGAGTTGTATTGTTTCCATGATTTCTGAGTGCCCTTTGCAATGACCTGAAGTGATGCTACTCCAGCAATGCCAATAGCTGTGTTTCCATTACCACTGGAAATGTGTACAATCTAAATAGCGCAATAAAAACTGGTAATGGAAACACCTGAATTAATAAGAAAACACTCAAATATCGCTAAAACGTTTTTGCGCGCATATGAAGAGGTTTTTCAGACGTTTCGATATTGAAATGTAATGCAATAGCGTAAGGAAATACAACCGCAATTACACGTTACACGACTTGACGTACCTGGTCACAGGACGTGACGTACCTGGTCCCATGACCACTTCTCTTCTAGAAGACATGCCAGAATACGTGTGGACAGAAAAGGAGATTAGACATTTCTTTGCATTATACTTAAGAAAAATATGTTGTAAAAAGTGTTATAAGGAGGTTCTGAGCGTCCATCTTCCTGCAGCAAATTCTCATGGGCTGAGATTCCACGAGAGTTACGAGGCTCCTGCCTAAAACCACCTTCAATGGAAATGCTTTCAAGGCACAATTTTAGAAATCTCGCTTTCGCTTCTTAACAAACATTGCAGTGCTAATTCAGTCTGAGAGATGTACTACTTGCTCTTATTTTTGCCATGGTTGGTGACATGATGTGACTGCTTTTAAAGGGGCATGGAAAAAGGGGCAATTAAATGCAAAATGAATGAAATTTTTTGGCCGAAACCGAAACACTGAAAGAAATTATTAGGCAAGTTATTAGTGCCATTGCATTTCTGAATAGCTCTGAATGTATACTAACCACTAAAATTAAAACATTCCAATTGTATGAATTAATATTAATGCTTCAAAGAATAAGTCAATTAAAAATATGAAAATTTGTATTTAGCATTGACATTCCAACAATGCACAATATAAAATAAAATAAAATGTTGAGCCTGACCCCACTCATGTACAGGCCTATAACTGACTGAGCTGCTGGAAGAGAGTCAAATAAACATGTTAACTAATTAAAACACAAATTGCATTGAAGTTCTTGATGAAAATCAGCTTTATTTATTATCCAAGCATGTACTTGGTGACGCACACACATCTTTGTGTCTTTTACCGGGCGGTGTGGAACATTTCTTGTGCGCGCTGGTTTAATTTTAATCCCATCCAATGATCTTCACAACACGGACCATGTACAGTCGTAATAAAGTTCATACGTGCGCTGACAGCAGAACTGTGGCACAAATATAACACCATAATGAAACCAGACTGTATAGATGCAGCTGTGTGGTTCGTGTTAACAGAGGGATACACGTAACTGGGGGTTTTCCACTGGATACATTTCCGCTGCGCCACGTCACCGATCCGGTTTTGCCCCGCTGTCCGCCGTACGGTAATCCCAACCAGTTGCGTTTTGAGTGTGCCACGGTGCACTCTGGTTGGACCACTGTGACGTCACGAGACAGAGGAGTTCTCACGATATTTATATAATCGCGCGAGAACGCAGTTAAAGGTGTGTGTTATAAAGGCAACAATAAACAGTTAAGCAGGTCAGTGTTCTTAACGAAGGAGTACAAGAAAGTTGGACTCTGGTTTTGTTATAGCCACATTTTTTAGCAACAGCCAACAGAGAAGAGATAAAACTGCACCAGTAAAACATGAACTAAATCAAAGTTGCTGCAGTTTACAGTGAAGTTACAGTATTAGAGGAAACAATACAGTGAATGTGATTTTGTTTTTACACATTATGACATTTTGGTGATGTAGTTACTTGAAATATAATTTGAAGTGTTTTATTTTGAAAAGTAACCGTATATTTTATTCCTGTTTAGCTTCATTTGCTCTGTGCTAATTGATGCGTCCTGCTCCAGTGTCTGCCAGAAATAGAAGCCCTCTGGCGGAGGGCACCGGACTACCGCAGCTGGGAAAGAGCACTGCAGAGGACCCGGTGGAAATGGACACATAGACCAAAGTGGAAACCTATCAGCTCCGGTGGCGCGGCGGTGACGTAACGCAGTGGACCCGCATCCAGTGGAAATTGGGGGTAATTCTTGACGTGACACAGAAACATAAAACACCGTCAACTTTGCTTAGAAAACACTTTAGTGCTCAGATGTACTGAAATCCAGCCACTCTGTGAGTCCACCAACAAGTTTCCAGACAAGCACGCGCGGTGACCGTGCTGTTTGCTCGCGTCATCACAACATTGTTACAGCTTGTTTCACGTGTTCATTTGTTGTGGGGAACTGCCGTGAACTGTCGCAATGCATGTGCACGCACTGTCTCTCTGATGCACTGATGTATATTCTGCTTGCTTTTAAAATGTAATTCCCAAAAGTAATCCCCGTTTTTATAAAAAAAAAAAAAAATACCTGTAATCTGATATACCTAATATTGTAACGGATTACAGTTACATGTTTTTTGTATCCAGATTAGGTAATTCCGTTACTTGTAATCCGTTACTCCCCAAAAATGGTAAAAACACAACTGAACTCAAGAGCAGATCAGGGAAACAAATTCTACTCTGGTTGAAAACCTTGATCTCTCTGCCATTGTAATTGAATTCACAGCCACAAAAAAACTCCTTAAAACGTTCAAGATGGTTCATATGCAGACAGGGAGCAGTTGGAAACAATTTGTCCTTAACTGTAAATTAACCTCAAGCTTATTATTGGAGTCATGTTCTTGTTCAAGTTTCAGAACACATTTGTGAGCTGAAAGCTCCACAGATGTATTATTGATGCAAGCATGACCCAGTCAGAAGGTCTCAGATCCAGAGCTGTTGCACGAACGTTTCCTTGACCCCTGAGTGCCCTTCAGTCTCTGTCATGCAATGACCTGAAGTAATGCTACTCTGCAACTGTCAGTTGTCTTATATATTTTTTTTTTTTTGCGGGTCCTTTGGATAAACTGACAACTCTCCAAAAGACAGGAATAATCTTGATGAATTTGTTGCAACAAAAAATTATCAGAATATTTACATATCAAGAGGAAAACTTGAAAGATCCCAACGTATCAAAAGAGGTGTATGTATATAATATATATATATATATATATATACTGTATATACATGTGTGTGTGTGTTATAGCTTATAAGTAAATGCTGGAACACTATAATGTGGTTTTCAAAGAAATAATTACTTGAACAAAAACAAAAATAACAGACAGCAAACACCAGCTGTTAGTGGTAGTGTGGTGTGATGATTGATGACCTTTCTTTTTAAAGAGAAAAGGATTTAGTTGAGTACAGTGCAAATGTCAGGAAAATCACTTTAGTTGACATATAAAAGGAAAAGATCATAAACTGAGCTCAACACAGAAAATAGAATATTGAAGGTTTTATGTTTAGAAAAATGTTGTTTTTTCAAAGCAGATCTTTTAGTGGTTGTGTTTTATCAGCTAAGTGAGAGAGGAATTTTCCCAGGTGAATTGTCATCCCCAGAAATGCTCTCCCATCATCCACATTTCTGGGCTCTTTCATCACTTTCACGGCGCTCACCTTTTCTGGATCCGCACTGATCCCTGACGCTTCAATTATCTGTCCCAGGAGCTTGATCTTGTGCTTGGAGAACTCACATTTTTCATTTAAAGTCACCCTTGCCTCTTGTAATTTTGACAGGGCTTTCCACATCATATGATCGTCCTCCTGCTGTGAAGCTCACCAGATGAGAACATCATCCATCTGGAATAGAACACCCTCCAATCCTTCTAGGATCTACATGCGCTTCTGGAAGTGTTATGGTGCTGAGGAGATACCGAAACACAGACTCTAGTAGGGATCTGCCAAAAACCGCCTGTGTGCATCAAAGACACAAACTTATTGTTCAAACTAAAATAGAGGTGAGCAAAAAAAGGAGGCAAGACTTGCAATCAGATAATTATTATGTTAAGTATTTACGCACGATATTGAGACAGTGATTTGAAAAGCAGCGCTGCCCATGGTGCATAAAAGTGTCCAATTGACGTTAATCTGTTTAGTATTATTCATTATTTGATTTGAGGAATTCCGTTATTTTCAGTGTTTCAGCCCACTATGTAAGCGTTAATGTGGGATGAGTGAACATGTGTTATGTTTAAATGTATTAAAAATATGTTTGAAAACACACAAAGGTGTTAAAATGTGTTTTAAAAAAGATGTTAAAAACATAGGATGTGTCAAGGCAAATTTGCGGTTTCCCTCATTTGGAGACATGATTTGTGCTCTGGTTGAATGATAAAGTCCAGTCAAAGCATGATGATTTTATAAAAAAGGATTTATTATAAACTAAATGAAAAATAGTACAAAAAAAGCTTTGATCCTGTAGGAAGGGCAAGCAGCCAGCAACTAACTGGAAAGTTCCACAGCTTAAACTTTATACAGATAGAGAAAAGTCCTACCCTGATGAGAGGAAAAGGAAAGGACCAGATGCTTCAACAGTGGAGACGTTGGAGCAATGATATGTCTTGATAATGTGTGTGCGTCAGTTGGTGTGTGTGTGTGTGTGATGTGAATGTGTGTGAGTATGTGTGTATCTGCATGTGAGTCCACATGTGAGTTTGAGTTTGGTCTTGACGTTCAGATGCAGCTTATCTGTGTGCATAGGTGAAAGAGTGTGAAACCCTGTGAAAGGCATAAAACAAGAATCACATCTTAGGCACTGTTACAGAGCTCTGTTTATCAGAGCTTTGGTATGAGACCTTCAGCAGAGACTGTTTGTTGCTGGCACTGTAAATACAGCACAATCTGTCTGTACTGCGGGTAATCTAATCTAACATGACTCAGCAAAGGAGCAACGATATAATGCAGTCATTGTGTATAAACGCATGAGAAATTGTACACATGAACACTAATATGATTATGATAATATGATTAATACAATAATTGCCATAATAGATGTAAGAATGTGTTTTAAAAAGCTGTTAAAAACAGGCGCAAGTTTTTCTCCGGCTCGGCCGCTCCTTGTTGCAGCGGGGCGGGTCTCTCTAGGCCGGCAGGCCGCAGGGGTTGCCCCCTGGACTGCTGGGGGATGTGGCTGGTGCCCAGGGGGTGGGGGGGTGCCGCCGTGCTCCGTGGGGGCGGCATGGTTTGGGGGTGCCGCGGATTGGGTCTCTGGCTGTGCTGCTCGACGCACCCCTGGGCCCTGCGGTGCCGCGTGCCCATCTGCGCCATATACCCTCTCCGGTGGCCCGCCATGTGGACCGGCCGGGCTCACACCAGACAGGCCTCCTACATGGAAAAAAACTAAAAGAAAGAAAAAGAAAAAAAAAACATAGGATGTAAAAATGTGTTTTACAAAGATGTTAAAAACACACACAAAGATTGTTTAAAAAATATTTGAGAACATTCACAGAGATGTTTAAAATGTTTTAAAAAGATGTTAAAGAACACACTAACATGTTTAAAAAAAATAAAGATGTGTATGACATTTATTGTTGAAACCTTTTTATGTACAAAGCAACATCAATAACATTAATAAAAGCAATAATAATGGGAGGAAGTGTGCCTGCTTTTTAGTTCTCTTAGGAGAGGCCCACTATCCCACACTTTGAAAACCCCTGGTGTAGATTAAAGCATTTTCCTGCTTTTCTTATGCTTGTGTTTCCAGCCCAGAGGCTATACGAAACCTTTCAAAATGCTTTATCCATTTTGGCCAGTCTTAACTTTTGAAAGAAAACTTTTCTGGTGGGGAAACTTTAAACTGATTCATCCTTAGCACAGCTATGCTAACCGCTAACTTGTGCAAAGTGACGGACTGGGTTGGTCCGCTTCAAGGCTTCGCTACGTCACTTCTGACACCATGTTCTATTATTTAGGTACAAAGTTAAACCGTCAGGAGACCAGCTGTTGTTGTAGCATGTCAATCATTTATTATTGTTCCCCGAACACCCCCATACATAGTTCCTACCACACTTATGGCGTGTTTCCATTGGGGGCATCAGCTCTACACGGCTCCGCACTCCTCGTTTTCGGGACCCAATACTGTTTTTTCGGAGCGTTTCAATTGAGCACCAACCTGACATGCCAAGCTACCGGACTTCACGGATTGCACTTTTTTGTTGCAGTGGCGGCCAAATGATTCCTCTCTGCGCGTGAGTTGATGACTCTACACTACGATGATTCTCAGACCCAATCAGTGTCTGCTTTGAGCCTTCATCACTTTCAGACCAGGGCTGCTTTTTTTGGAACCTCAACAAAGGAGGTACTAACCTCATAACCCCACGGTTGGGTAGATTAAATAACCCAGCTGTTTTTAGTGTGTACAGAGACAACACTGCAAGGTCTAACACACATTTAATCTTATAGTAATGCCATGTCTCAATCCACACTTGACAAGATGACAGGGTTCAGAGCCAAAATGAACAAGTCCATGACTGACAAATGAACAAACTTACTGGATACATATTATTATCAGAAGGAGAGAAATAAATCAGTAATTGAACGGATCAGAAAAGTTTTCTCACTGTTCATGATGTGCAAACTTTATAGATGGTAAATGAACTTGATTTATATAGCACTTTATCCCCGCACAGAAATAGTCTCAAAGGGCTTTACAATATCAGCTCATTCACCCATTCACACTCTCATTCACATCTATCAATAGGTGACATGTTACATAACACATTATAGAACAAGCTAAGATACATCCTCCCTTATAGGAACAACATACTGTATGACTGATGGGGATTTTTATTCATTGTATTGTTGATTTTATTGTTCCTATTGATTGAACTGTTTAATGTTTTCTGTTGCACGTTTTAATCCTGTAAAGCATTGCCATGTGCATGAAAACTGCTATACAGTAAATTTGCTGTGCCTTGACTTTCAACTACTGCCTTTACAGTACATGCATTGAATACAAAAAGCCCACTGCTGCACACACATACTGTATTCTCACATGTTTGGAGCTATATAGGACTCAAGGGTGGAATAATAAAGGAAGGCCATTTCTGTTGTTATTGGAAATATTGTGCTGGGGTCTGGGGAGTATAATGTTCCTTTAACTCTTGTTGTACCTTGTGTGAGGATTACTTCCATGTCATTACAAAAAGTGTACAATAAACTAGATACCAAACATGCTTTTTTTGCAAAAATAGAAACATTTTGAAAAAATATATATTTTTGAGGTAAGACTATAGTAAGGCATAGAAATAGAAACATTTTTTAATTGTTTTTAAATTTTTTACGTAAGGCTATAGTAAAGCATAAATATAGAAACATTTTGAAAAAAAAAAAATTAGATAAGGATGTAGTAAGGCATAAATATTTAAACATTTTAAGAAAAAATTATATTTTTGAGGTAAGGATATAGTAAGACATAAAAATAACATTTTGAGAAAAAATATTTTTGAGGTAAGGCTATAGTAAGACAAAATAGAAACATTTTGAATTATTTTTATTTTATTTTTTTAGGAAAGAATATTTATACTCAATATGCTTTACATGATCAAAAAGTGCAACAGAAAACATTCAACAGCTTAAGATCAACAAGAATATTAAAATTGGCACCAAAAACCTTTTTTTTTGTTTGGCACAAAAACTGAAACATTTTTTAAAAATTATAATAAATTTGAGATAAGCCTATAGTAAGGCATAAATTTTGAAATATTTTGGAAAATAATAATAATTTTGAGATAAGGCTAGCAGTGGTTCCCAAACGGTGTGCCGTGGGATTTTGTGACAACCACACTGTTGTGGCAAGCGAGGTGCGCGCGCCAAAAATGACGTCACCGTGCACCCCGTGACGTCCCGTGCCCACTGGTGAGCTCATAATGACTGGGCTGTTAAAATATGAACTCATCATTGTGTAATTAATTTGCTGGGTTAATCAAGTTGTTTATATAAGAAGAGGAAAATAGTTTGAAATTTGCTTAAAACCTTGTTTATGTTTTTGGGCTCAAATTGGTTAGTATTTATGATATAGCAAATTTCTCTTTAATAAGATTCGGAGTGAAATATTTAATTTATGTAGAAAAATAGTGTAATAAAGTGTTTCTGTTGAGAAATTGTTAAATCAAAATTGAAATGACCAATATCTATATTTGATATTAACATAATGTTTCAGGTTATAAAAGTACACCTAGTTTTCTGTTTGGTTAATGCCTAATTTTACAGATTACATACCTTCATTGATTTAAGAAAACAAAAAGATTAAAATGTACTTTTACCAAATTAAATGTACTGATCTGAAATTGTGTGTTTTTCTTTACTTATAGTACCTTGTTTGATGAAAAATATGAACTTAATTGCATTGTGTTTTGTGTTCAAAGGTTTTTCATCTTTCTTGTCACTGGAAAGAATAAAAGTAAGAACGAGTAAAATCCTGAGTCTGGTCCAGTCCTTCCTTTTTCAAGTGTGGGAAGCCATGACGTTATGAAGACACTTGACACATTATTGTTGTATAGAACTACACAAAGATAATTATATTTAATTTTACTGCTTTGTATGCACTCATTTAATAATACAGAGGCAAACTCCATAACTAAAGACAACAAAAAACAGAGAGAACGCAATATTTTGCAGTTCTTGTGGTTGCGCAGGCTTTAAGACTGTGACAAAGGCTGTAAGACAACATTAAAAAAAACAGCGAGAGGGAAAATGGAGCGATTTCTTCTACGGTCGCCCCTGATATTGTACATGATAAGTGATAACACGTCTTATAAAGGCTAATTATTACTATAGGTAGGGATGTAACGATTCACTCAACTCCCGATACGATTCGATTCACGATACGATTCTCTCACGATTTATTTTACAAAATGGGACTGTAGACAATTTTTTTTTTGGGAAAAAAACTAGAAAATACTGTACTATTGATAAACTATTCAAAACAATGCAATTTAACTAAAAATAAATCTTGAATGAAATAAATAAAGGAATAATACAAATGAAAATGAAGCCTATTAATTTAAATTCTGGTTCTATAATAAACAATGCAAAACTGCATAATAGTTCTTTTTCTTTTAAAAGTGCAACTGAAAATGTATTTTGTGCCTTAACAATTGGACTAACATATTTAAGAGTAGAAGGCGGCCAGAAAGAAAGTATTAGCAGGCTCCGCCCGCCGCCTACACTTGTGGATAAAAAAAAGTACTGCGATTCAATTTTCAGAAAATCGATATAAACCGTGATACCTATGAATCAATTTTTAACTGCCTTACGATTAATCGTTACATCCCTATTTATAGGCATAGAATTAGATGAATAAAATATTATTTTTTTTAGGTAAGGCATGAAAATAGAAAGCTTAGAAACAGAAACATTTTGAAAAAAACGTTTTGTTTTTTGAGGTAAGGCCATAGTACGACACACAATTTGAAGCATTTTGAAAGAAATACAATTTTTGTGGTAAGGCAAAAAATAGTAATATTTTGAAAAAAAAACATTTTTTAGTTAAAGCATAAAATTATAAACATTTTGAAAGAACTAAAATTTTTGAGGTAAGGCATGAAAATAGAATTTTTTTGTTTTTGAGGTATGGCTATAGTAAGAGAAAAAAAAGAGAAAAAATGACAAATACCTCAAATAAGAAGTAAGGCTATAGTAAGGCATAAAAATGGAAAAAAATTTAGATTTTTTTTCTGAGACAAGGCTATCACAACACCCTAAAAACTAGTGTAAATATGATGAGCATACTTATACTGGGATGAAATTGGAGTAAGGCATGAAAAATGAGAAAAAATGACAAATACCTCAAATGAGAAGTAAGGCTATAGTAAGGCATAAAAATGGAAAAAATTCAGATTTTTTTTTTTTGAGATAAGGCTACCACAACACCCTAAAAACTAGTGAAATAATGATGTGAATACTTATACTGGGATGAAATTGCAGTAAGGCATGAAAATGGAAAAAATGTAGATTTTTTTTTTTTCTGAGATAAGGCTACCACAACACCCTAAAAACTTGTGAAATAATGATGTGAATACTTATACTGGGATGAAAATGCAGTAGGGCATGAAAATCGAGAAAAAAGTGACAAACACCTCAAATCAGAGATAAGGCTATAATAAGGCATGAAAATGGAAAAAATTTAGTTTTTTTTTTTTTTTTTTTTTTCTGAGATAAGGCTATCAAAACACCCTAAAAACTAGTATGAATATGATGTGCATACTTATACTGGGATGAAATTGCAGTAAGGCATGAAAAATGAGAAAAAATGACAAATACCTCAAATGAGAAGTAAGGCTATATAGTAAGGCATAAAAATGGAAAAAATTCAGATTTTTTTTTTCTGAGATAAGGCTACCACAACACCCTAAAAACTAGTATAAATATGATGTGCATACTTATACTGGGATGAAAATGCAGTAGGGCATGAAAATCGAGAAAAAAGTGTCAAACACCTCAAATCAGAGATAAGGCTATAATAAGGCATGAAAATGGAAAAAATTTAGTTTTTTTTTTTTTTTTTTCTGAGATAAGGCTGTCACAACACCCTAAAAACTAGTATAAATATGATGTGCATACTTATACTGGGATGAAATTGCAGTAAGGCATGAAAAATGAGAAAAAATGACAAATACCTCAAATCAGAGATAAGGCTATAGTAAGGCATAAAAATGGAAAAAAATTAAGATTTTTTTTCTGAGACAAGGCTATCACAACACCCTAAAAACTAGTGTAAATATGATGAGCATACTTATACTGGGATGAAATTGGAGTAAGGCATGAAAAATGAGAAAAAATGACAAATACCTCAAATGAGAAGTAAGGCTATAGTAAGGCATAAAAATGGAAAAAATTCAGATTTTTTTTTTTGAGATAAGGCTACCACAACACCCTAAAAACTAGTGAAATAATGATGTGAATACTTATACTGGGATGAAATTGCAGTAAGGCATAAAAATGGAAAAAATGTAGATTTTTTTTTCTGAGATAAGGCTATCACAACACCCTAATAACTAGTATAAATATGATGTGCATACTTATACTGGGATGAAAATGCAGTAAGGCATGAATAATGAGAAAAAATGACAAATACCTCAAATCAGAGATAAGGCTATATATAGTAAGGCATGAAAATGGAAAAAATTCTGATTTTTTTTGTCTGAGGCAAGGCTATCACAACACCATAAAAACTAGTATAAATATGATGAGCATACTTATACTGGGATGAAAATGCAGTGGGGCATGAAAAATGAGAAAAAAGTGACAAACACCTCAAATCAGAGATATGGCTATAGTAAGGCATGAAAATGGAAAAAATTTAGATTTTTTTTTTTTTCTGAGATAAGGCTACCACAACACCCTAAAAACTTGTGAAATAATGATGTGAATACTTATACTGGGATGAAAATGCAGTAGGGCATGAAAATCGAGAAAAAAGTGACAAACACCTCAAATCAGAGATAAGGCTATAATAAGGCATGAAAATGGAAAAAAATTAGTTTTTTTTTTTTTTTTTTTTCTGAGATAAGGCTATCAAAACACCCTAAAAACTAGTATAAATATGATGTGCATACTTATACTGGGATGAAATTGCAGTAAGGCATGAAAAATGAGAAAAAATGACAAATACCTCAAATGAGAAGTAAGGCTATAGTAAGGCATAAAAATGGAAAAATTTCAGATTTTTTTTTTCTGAGATAAGGCTACCAAAACACCCTAAAAACTAGTATAAATATGATGTGCATACTTATACTGGGATGAAAATGCAGTAAGGCATGAATAATGAGAAAAAATGACAAATACCTCAAATCAGAGATAAGGCTATAGTAAGGCATAAAAATGGAAAAAATTCAGATTTTTTTTTTCTGAGATAAGGCTACCACAACACCCTAAAAACTGGTGAAATAATGATGTGAATACTTATAGTGGGATGAAATTGCAGTAAGGCATAAAAATGGAAAAAATGTAGATTTTTTTTTTCTGAGATAAGGCTACCACAACACCCTAAAAACTAGTATAAATATGATGTGCATACTTATACTGGGATGAAAATGCAGTAGGGCATGAAAATCGAGAAAAAAGTGTCAAACACCTCAAATCAGAGATAAGGCTATAATAAGGCATGAAAATGGAAAAAATTTAGTTTTTTTTTTTTTTTTTTTCTGAGATAAGGCTATCACAACACCCTAAAAACTAGTATAAATATGATGTGCATACTTATACTGGGATGAAATTGCAGTAAGGCATGAAAAATGAGAAAAAATGACAAATACCTCAAATGAGAAGTAAGGCATAAAAATGGAAAAAATTCAGATTTTTTTTTCTGAGATAAGACTATCACAACACCCTAAAAACTAGTATAAATGTGATATGCATACTTATACTGGGATGAAATTACAGTAAGGCATGAAAAATGAAAAAAATGACAAACACCTCAAATCAGAAGTAAGGCTATAGTAAGGCATAAAAATGGAAAAAAATCAGATTTTTTTTTTCTGACATAAGGCTACCACAACACCCTAAAAACTAGTGAAATAATGATGTGCATACTTATACTGGGATGAAATTACAGTAAGGCATGAAAAATGAGAAAAAGTGACAAACACCTTCAATCAGAGGTAAGGCTATAATAAGGCATAAAAATGGAAAAAATTCTGATTTTTTTTTCTGAGATAAGGCTATCACAACACCCTAAAAACTAGTATAAATATGATGTGCATATTTATACTTGGATCAAATTGAAGTAAGGCATGAAAAATGAGAAAAAACTACAAATACCTCAAATAAGAAGTAAGGCTATAGTAAGGCATAAAAATGGAAAAAATTCAGATTTTTTTTTTCTGAGATAAGGCTATCACAACACCCTAAAAACTAGTAAAATAATGATGTGCATACTCATACTGGGATGAAATTGCAGTAAGGCATTAAAAATGAGAAAAAAATGACAAATACCTCAAATAAGAAGTAAAGCTATAGTAAGGCATAAAAATGCAAAAAATTCAGATTTTTTTTTTCTGAGATAAGGCTACCACAACACCCTAAAAACTAGTGAAATAATGATGTGAATACTTATACTGGGATGAAATTGCAGTAAGGCATAAAAATGGAAAAAATGTAGATTTTTTTTTCTGAGATAAGGCTATCACAACACCCTAATAACTAGTATAAATATGATGTGCATACTTATACTGGGATGAAAATGCAGTAAGGCATGAATAATGAGAAAAAATGACAAATACCTCAAATCAGAGATAAGGCTATATATAGTAAGGCATGAAAATGGAAAAAATTCTGATTTTTTTTGTCTGAGGCAAGGCTATCACAACACCATAAAAACTAGTATAAATATGATGAGCATACTTATACTGGGATGAAAATGCAGTAGGGCATGAAAAATGAGAAAAAAGTGACAAACACCTCAAATCAGAGATATGGCTATAGTAAGGCATGAAAATGGAAAAAATTTAGATTTTTTTTTTTTTTTGAGATAAGGCTACCACAACACCCTAAAAACTTGTGAAATAATGATGTGAATACTTATACTGGGATGAAAATGCAGTAGGGCATGAAAATCGAGAAAAAAGTGACAAACACCTCAAATCAGAGATAAGGCTATAATAAGGCATGAAAATGGAAAAAATTTAGTTTTTTTTTTTTTTTTTTTCTGAGATAAGGCTATCAAAACACCCTAAAAACTAGTATAAATATGATGTGCATACTTATACTGGGATGAAATTGCAGTAAGGCATGAAAAATGAGAAAAAATGACAAATACCTCAAATGAGAAGTAAGGCTATAGTAAGGCATAAAAATGGAAAAATTTCAGATTTTTTTTTTCTGAGATAAGACTACCAAAACACCCTAAAAACTAGTATAAATATGATGTGCATACTTATACTGGGATGAAAATGCAGTAAGGCATGAATAATGAGAAAAAATGACAAATACCTCAAATCAGAGATAAGGCTATAGTAAGGCATAAAAATGGAAAAAATTCAGATTTTTTTTTTCTGAGATAAGGCTACCACAACACCCTAAAAACTGGTGAAATAATGATGTGAATACTTATAGTGGGATGAAATTGCAGTAAGGCATTAAAATGGAAAAAATGTAGATTTTTTTTTTCTGAGATAAGGCTACCACAACACCCTAAAAACTAGTATAAATATGATGTGCATACTTATACTGGGATGAAAATGCAGTAGGGCATGAAAATCGAGAAAAAAGTGTCAAACACCTCAAAACAAAGATAAGGCTATAATAAGGCATGAAAATGGAAAAAATTTAGTTTTTTTTTTTTTTTTTTCTGAGATAAGGCTATCACAACACCCTAAAAACTAGTATAAATATGATGTGCATACTTATACTGGGATGAAATTGAAGTAAGGCATGAAAAATGAGAAAAAATGACAAATACCTCAAATGAGAAGTAAGGCATAAAAATGGAAAAAATTCAGATTTTTTTTTTCTGAGATAAGGCTACCACAACACCCTAAAAACTGGTGAAATAATGATGTGAATACTTATAGTGGGATGAAATTGCAGTAAGGCATAAAAATGGAAAAAATGTAGATTTTTTTTTTCTGAGATAAGGCTACCACAACACCCTAAAAACTAGTATAAATATGATGTGCATACTTATACTGGGATGAAAATGCAGTAGGGCATGAAAATCGAGAAAAAAGTGTCAAACACCTCAAATCAGAGATAAGGCTATAATAAGGCATGAAAATGGAAAAAATTTAGTTTTTTTTTTTTTTTTTTCTGAGATAAGGCTATCACAACACCCTAAAAACTAGTATAAATATGATGTGCATACTTATACTGGGATGAAATTGCAGTAAGGCATGAAAAATGAGAAAAAATGACAAATACCTCAAATGAGAAGTAAGGCATAAAAATGGAAAAAATTCAGATTTTTTTTTCTGAGATAAGACTATCACAACACCCTAAAAACTAGTATAAATGTGATATGCATACTTATACTGGGATGAAATTACAGTAAGGCATGAAAAATGAGAAAAAGTGACAAACACCTTCAATCAGAGGTAAGGTTATAGTAAGGCATAAAAATGGAAAAAATTTGGATTTTTTTTTTCTGAGATAAGGCTATCAAAAAACACTAAAAACTAGTACAAATATGATGATCATACTTATACTGGGATGAAAATGCAGTAGGGCATGAAAAATGAGAAAAAAGTGACAAACACCTCAAATCAGAGATAAGGCTATAGTAAGGCATGAAAATGGAAAAAATTCAGATTTTTTTTTTTTTTCTGAGATAAGGCTATCACAACACCCTAAAAACTAGTATAAATATGATGTGCATATTTATACTTGGATGAAATTGAAGTAAGGCATGAAAAATGAGAAAAAACTACAAATACCTCAAATAAGAAGTAAGGCTATAGTAAGGCATAAAAATGGAAAAAATTCAGATTTTTTTTTTCTGAGATAAGGCTATCACAACACCCTAAAAACTAGTAAAATAATGATGTGCATACTCATACTGGGATGAAATTGCAGTAAGGCATTAAAAATGAGAAAAAGTGACAAACACCTTCAATCAGAGGTAAGGCTATAATAAGGCATAAAAATGGAAAAAATTCTGATTTTTTTTTCTGAGATAAGGCTATCACAACACCCTAAAAACTAGTATAAATATGATGTGCATATTTATACTTGGATGAAATTGAAGTAAGGCATGAAAAATGAGAAAAAACTACAAATACCTCAAATAAGAAGTAAGGCTATAGTAAGGCATAAAAATGGAAAAAATTCAGATTTTTTTTTTCTGAGATAAGGCTATCACAACACCCTAAAAACTAGTAAAATAATGATGTGCATACTCATACTGGGATGAAATTGCAGTAAGGCATTAAAAATGAGAAAAAAATGACAAATACCTCAAATAAGAAGTAAAGCTATAGTAAGGCATAAAAATGCAAAAAATTCAGATTTTTTTTTTCTGAGATAAGGCTACCACAACACCCTAAAAACTAGTGAAATAATGATGTGAATACTTATACTGGGATGAAATTGCAGTAAGGCATAAAAATGGAAAAAATGTAGATTTTTTTTTCTGAGATAAGGCTATCACAACACCCTAATAACTAGTATAAATATGATGTGCATACTTATACTGGGATGAAAATGCAGTAAGGCATGAATAATGAGAAAAAATGACAAATACCTCAAATCAGAGATAAGGCTATATAGTAAGGCATGAAAATGGAAAAAATTCTGATTTTTTTTGTCTGAGGCAAGGCTATCACAACACCATAAAAACTAGTATAAATATGATGAGCATACTTATACTGGGATGAAAATGCAGTAGGGCATGAAAAATGAGAAAAAAGTGACAAACACCTCAAATCAGAGATATGGCTATAGTAAGGCATGAAAATGGAAAAAATTTAGATTTTTTTTTTTTTCTGAGATAAGGCTACCACAACACCCTAAAAACTTGTGAAATAATGATGTGAATACTTATACTGGGATGAAAATGCAGTAGGGCATGAAAATCGAGAAAAAAGTGACAAACACCTCAAATCAGAGATAAGGCTATAATAAGGCATGAAAATGGAAAAAATTTAGTTTTTTTTTTTTTTTTTTTCTGAGATAAGGCTATCAAAACACCCTAAAAACTAGTATAAATATGATGTGCATACTTATACTGGGATGAAATTGCAGTAAGGCATGAAAAATGAGAAAAAATGACAAATACCTCAAATGAGAAGTAAGGCTATAGTAAGGCATAAAAATGGAAAAATTTCAGATTTTTTTTTTCTGAGATAAGACTACCAAAACACCCTAAAAACTAGTATAAATATGATGTGCATACTTATACTGGGATGAAAATGCAGTAAGGCATGAATAATGAGAAAAAATGACAAATACCTCAAATCAGAGATAAGGCTATAGTAAGGCATAAAAATGGAAAAAATTCAGATTTTTTTTTTCTGAGATAAGGCTACCACAACACCCTAAAAACTGGTGAAATAATGATGTGAATACTTATAGTGGGATGAAATTGCAGTAAGGCATAAAAATGGAAAAAATGTAGATTTTTTTTTTCTGAGATAAGGCTACCACAACACCCTAAAAACTAGTATAAATATGATGTGCATACTTATACTGGGATGAAAATGCAGTAGGGCATGAAAATCGAGAAAAAAGTGTCAAACACCTCAAATCAGAGATAAGGCTATAATAAGGCATGAAAATGGAAAAAATTTAGTTTTTTTTTTTTTTTTTTCTGAGATAAGGCTATCACAACACCCTAAAAACTAGAACAAATATGATGTGCATACTTATACTGGGATGAAATTACAGTAAGGCATGAAAAATGAAAAAAATGACAAACACCTCAAATCAGAAGTAAGGCTATAGTAAGGCATAAAAATGGAAAAAAATCAGATTTTTTTTTTCTGACATAAGGCTACCACAACACCCTAAAAACTAGTGAAATAATGATGTGCATACTTATACTGGGATGAAATTACAGTAAGGCATGAAAAATGAGAAAAAGTGACAAACACCTTCAATCAGAGGTAAGGCTATAATAAGGCATAAAAATGGAAAAAATTCTGATTTTTTTTTTTTCTGAGACAAGGCTATCACAACACCCTAAAAACTAGTATAAATATGATGATCATACTTATACTGGGATGAAAATGCAGTAGGGCATGAAAAATGAGAAAAAAGTGACAAACACCTCAAATCAGAGATAAGGCTATAGTAAGGCATGAAAATGGAAAAAATTCAGATTTTTTTTTTTTTTCTGAGATAAGGCTATCACAACACCCTAAAAACTAGTATAAATATGATGTGCATATTTATACTTGGATGAAATTGAAGTAAGGCATGAAAAATGAGAAAAAACTACAAATACCTCAAATAAGAAGTAAGGCTATAGTAAGGCATAAAAATGGAAAAAATTCAGATTTTTTTTTTCTGAGATAAGGCTATCACAACACCCTAAAAACTAGTAAAATAATGATGTGCATACTCATACTGGGATGAAATTGCAGTAAGGCATTAAAAATGAGAAAAAAATGACAAATACCTCAAATAAGAAGTAAAGCTATAGTAAGGCATAAAAATGCAAAAAATTCAGATTTTTTTTTTCTGAGATAAGGCTACCACAACACCCTAAAAACTAGTATAAATATGATGTGCATAGTTATACTGGGATGAAAATGCTGTAAGGCATGAAAAATGAAAAAAAAAAACATCCCATTGCAAGAATCGAACCTAAGACCTCATACACAAATAGCATGCAGCTCTGGCACTAAGCCACACCTGTCTCACCTTCACTTCAGGTGTATCAACATTAAAAAAAATTGTTAAGGCTGTAGTAAGTCATGAAAATGGAAAAAATTCTGATTTTTTAATTTCTGAGATGAGGCTATCACAACACCCTAAATACTAGTATAAATATGATGTGCATACTTATACTGGGATGAAAATGCAGTAAGGCATGAATAATGAGAAAAAATGACAAATACCTCAAATCAGAGATAAGGCTATAGTAAGGCATGAAAATGGAAAAAATTCAGATTTTTTTTTTTTTTCTGAAATAAGGCTATCACAACACCCTAAAAACTAGTATAAATATGATGTGCATATTTATACTTGGATGAAATTGAAGTAAGGCATGAAAAATGAGAAAAAACTACAAATACCTCAAATAAGAAGTAAGGCTATAGTAAGGCATAAAAATGGAAAAAATTCAGATTTTTTTTTTCTGAGATAAGGCTATCACAACACCCTAAAAACTAGTAAAATAATGATGTGCATACTCATACTGGGATGAAATTGCAGTAAGGCATTAAAAATGAGAAAAAAATGACAAATACCTCAAATAAGAAGTAAAGCTATAGTAAGGCATAAAAATGCAAAAAATTCAGATTTTTTTTTTTCTGAGATAAGGCTACCACAACACCCTAAAAACTAGTGAAATAATGATGTGAATACTTATACTGGGATGAAAATGCAGTAGGGCATGAAAATCGAGAAAAAAGTGACAAACACCTCAAATCAGAGATAAGGCTATAATAAGGCATGAAAATGGAAAAAATTTAGTTTTTTTTTTTTTTTTTTTCTGAGATAAGGCTATCAAAACACCCTAAAAACTAGTATAAATATGATGTGCATACTTATACTGGGATGAAATTGCAGTAAGGCATGAAAAATGAGAAAAAATGACAAATACCTCAAATAAGAAGTAAAGCTATAGTAAGGCATAAAAATGCAAAAAATTCAGATTTTTTTTTTCTGAGATAAGGCTACCACAACACCCTAAAACTAGTGAAATAATGATGTGAATACTTATACTGGGATGAAATTGCAGTAAGGCATAAAAATGGAAAAAATGTAGATTTTTTTTTCTGAGATAAGGCTATCACAACACCCTAATAACTAGTATAAATATGATGTGCATACTTATACTGGGATGAAAATGCAGTAAGGCATGAATAATGAGAAAAAATGACAAATACCTCAAATCAGAGATAAGGCTATATATAGTAAGGCATGAAAATGGAAAAAATTCTGATTTTTTTTGTCTGAGGCAAGGCTATCACAACACCATAAAAACTAGTATAAATATGATGAGCATACTTATACTGGGATGAAAATGCAGTAGGGCATGAAAAATGAGAAAAAAGTGACAAACACCTCAAATCAGAGATATGGCTATAGTAAGGCATGAAAATGGAAAAAATTTAGATTTTTTTTTTTTTCTGAGATAAGGCTACCACAACACCCTAAAAACTTGTGAAATAATGATGTGAATACTTATACTGGGATGAAAATGCAGTAGGGCATGAAAATCGAGAAAAAAGTGACAAACACCTCAAATCAGAGATAAGGCTATAATAAGGCATGAAAATGGAAAAAATTTAGTTTTTTTTTTTTTTTTTTTTCTGAGATAAGGCTATCAAAACACCCTAAAAACTAGTATAAATATGATGTGCATACTTATACTGGGATGAAATTGCAGTAAGGCATGAAAAATGAGAAAAAATGACAAATACCTCAAATGAGAAGTAAGGCTATAGTAAGGCATAAAAATGGAAAAATTTCAGATTTTTTTTTTCTGAGATAAGACTACCAAAACACCCTAAAAACTAGTATAAATATGATGTGCATACTTATACTGGGATGAAAATGCAGTAAGGCATGAATAATGAGAAAAAATGACAAATACCTCAAATCAGAGATAAGGCTATAGTAAGGCATAAAAATGGAAAAAATTCAGATTTTTTTTTTCTGAGATAAGGCTACCACAACACCCTAAAAACTGGTGAAATAATGATGTGAATACTTATAGTGGGATGAAATTGCAGTAAGGCATAAAAATGGAAAAAATGTAGATTTTTTTTTTCTGAGATAAGGCTACCACAACACCCTAAAAACTAGTATAAATATGATGTGCATACTTATACTGGGATGAAAATGCAGTAGGGCATGAAAATCGAGAAAAAAGTGTCAAACACCTCAAATCAGAGATAAGGCTATAATAAGGCATGAAAATGGAAAAAATTTAGTTTTTTTTTTTTTTTTTTCTGAGATAAGGCTATCACAACACCCTAAAAACTAGTATAAATATGATGTGCATACTTATACTGGGATGAAATTGCAGTAAGGCATGAAAAATGAGAAAAAATGACAAATACCTCAAATGAGAAGTAAGGCATAAAAATGGAAAAAATTCAGATTTTTTTTTCTGAGATAAGACTATCACAACACCCTAAAAACTAGTATAAATGTGATATGCATACTTATACTGGGATGAAATTACAGTAAGGCATGAAAAATGAGAAAAAGTGACAAACACCTTCAATCAGAGGTAAGGCTATAATAAGGCATAAAAATGGAAAAAATTCTGATTTTTTTTTTTTCTGAGACAAGGCTATCACAACACCCTAAAAACTAGTATAAATATGATGATCATACTTATACTGGGATGAAAATGCAGTAGGGCATGAAAAATGAGAAAAAAGTGACAAACACCTCAAATCAGAGATAAGGCTATAGTAAGGCATGAAAATGGAAAAAATTCAGATTTTTTTTTTTTTTCTGAGATAAGGCTATCACAACACCCTAAAAACTAGTATAAATATGATGTGCATATTTATACTTGGATGAAATTGAAGTAAGGCATGAAAAATGAGAAAAAACTACAAATACCTCAAATAAGAAGTAAGGCTATAGTAAGGCATAAAAATGGAAAAAATTCAGATTTTTTTTTTCTGAGATAAGGCTATCACAACACCCTAAAAACTAGTAAAATAATGATGTGCATACTCATACTGGGATGAAATTGCAGTAAGGCATTAAAAATGAGAAAAAGTGACAAACACCTTCAATCAGAGGTAAGGCTATAATAAGGCATAAAAATGGAAAAAATTCAGATTTTTTTTTCTGAGATAAGGCTATCACAACACCCTAAAAACTAGTATAAATATGATGTGCATATTTATACTTGGATGAAATTGCAGTAAGGCATTAAAAATGAGAAAAAAATGACAAATACCTCAAATAAGAAGTAAAGCTATAGTAAGGCATAAAAATGCAAAAAATTCAGATTTTTTTTTTCTGAGATAAGGCTACCACAACACCCTAAAAACTAGTGAAATAATGATGTGAATACTTATACTGGGATGAAATTGCAGTAAGGCATAAAAATGGAAAAAATGTAGATTTTTTTTTCTGAGATAAGGCTATCACAACACCCTAATAACTAGTATAAATATGATGTGCATACTTATACTGGGATGAAAATGCAGTAAGGCATGAATAATGAGAAAAAATGACAAATACCTCAAATCAGAGATAAGGCTATATATAGTAAGGCATGAAAATGGAAAAAATTCTGATTTTTTTTGTCTGAGGCAAGGCTATCACAACACCATAAAAACTAGTATAAATATGATGAGCATACTTATACTGGGATGAAAATGCAGTAGGGCATGAAAAATGAGAAAAAAGTGACAAACACCTCAAATCAGAGATATGGCTATAGTAAGGCATGAAAATGGAAAAAATTTAGATTTTTTTTTTTTTCTGAGATAAGGCTACCACAACACCCTAAAAACTTGTGAAATAATGATGTGAATACTTATACTGGGATGAAAATGCAGTAGGGCATGAAAATCGAGAAAAAAGTGACAAACACCTCAAATCAGAGATAAGGCTATAATAAGGCATGAAAATGGAAAAAATTTAGTTTTTTTTTTTTTTTTTTTCTGAGATAAGGCTATCAAAACACCCTAAAAACTAGTATAAATATGATGTGCATACTTATACTGGGATGAAATTGCAGTAAGGCATGAAAAATGAGAAAAAATGACAAATACCTCAAATGAGAAGTAAGGCTATAGTAAGGCATAAAAATGGAAAAATTTCAGATTTTTTTTTTCTGAGATAAGACTACCAAAACACCCTAAAAACTAGTATAAATATGATGTGCATACTTATACTGGGATGAAAATGCAGTAAGGCATGAATAATGAGAAAAAATGACAAATACCTCAAATCAGAGATAAGGCTATAGTAAGGCATAAAAATGGAAAAAATTCAGATTTTTTTTTTCTGAGATAAGGCTACCACAACACCCTAAAAACTGGTGAAATAATGATGTGAATACTTATAGTGGGATGAAATTGCAGTAAGGCATAAAAATGGAAAAAATGTAGATTTTTTTTTTCTGAGATAAGGCTACCACAACACCCTAAAAACTAGTATAAATATGATGTGCATACTTATACTGGGATGAAAATGCAGTAGGGCATGAAAATCGAGAAAAAAGTGTCAAACACCTCAAATCAGAGATAAGGCTATAATAAGGCATGAAAATGGAAAAAATTTAGTTTTTTTTTTTTTTTTTTTTGAGATAAGGCTATCACAACACCCTAAAAACTAGAACAAATATGATGTGCATACTTATACTGGGATGAAATTACAGTAAGGCATGAAAAATGAAAAAAATGACAAACACCTCAAATCAGAAGTAAGGCTATAGTAAGGCATAAAAATGGAAAAAAATCAGATTTTTTTTTTCTGACATAAGGCTACCACAACACCCTAAAAACTAGTGAAATAATGATGTGCATACTTATACTGGGATGAAATTACAGTAAGGCATGAAAAATGAGAAAAAGTGACAAACACCTTCAATCAGAGGTAAGGCTATAATAAGGCATAAAAATGGAAAAAATTCTGATTTTTTTTTTTTCTGAGACAAGGCTATCACAACACCCTAAAAACTAGTATAAATATGATGATCATACTTATACTGGGATGAAAATGCAGTAGGGCATGAAAAATGAGAAAAAAGTGACAAACACCTCAAATCAGAGATAAGGCTATAGTAAGGCATGAAAATGGAAAAAATTCAGATTTTTTTTTTTTTTCTGAGATAAGGCTATCACAACACCCTAAAAACTAGTATAAATATGATGTGCATATTTATACTTGGATGAAATTGAAGTAAGGCATGAAAAATGAGAAAAAACTACAAATACCTCAAATAAGAAGTAAGGCTATAGTAAGGCATAAAAATGGAAAAAATTCAGATTTTTTAATTTCTGAGATGAGGCTATCACAACACCCTAAATACTAGTATAAATATGATGTGCATACTTATACTGGGATGAAAATGCAGTAAGGCATGAATAATGAGAAAAAATGACAAATACCTCAAATCAGAGATAAGGCTATAGTAAGGCATGAAAATGGAAAAAATTCAGATTTTTTTTTTTTTTTCTGAAATAAGGCTATCACAACACCCTAAAAACTAGTATAAATATGATGTGCATATTTATACTTGGATGAAATTGAAGTAAGGCATGAAAAATGAGAAAAACTACAAATACCTCAAATAAGAAGTAAGGCTATAGTAAGGCATAAAAATGGAAAAAATTCAGATTTTTTTTTTCTGAGGTAAGGCTATCACAACACCCTAAAAACTAGTAAAATAATGATGTGCATACTCATACTGGGATGAAATTGCAGTAAGGCATTAAAAATGAGAAAAAAATGACAAATACCTCAAATAAGAAGTAAAGCTATAGTAAGGCATAAAAATGCAAAAAATTCAGATTTTTTTTTTCTGAGATAAGGCTACCACAACACCCTAAAAACTAGTATAAATATGATGTGCATAGTTATACTGGGATGAAAATGCTGTAAGGCATGAAAAATGAAAAAAAAAAACATCCCATTGCAAGAATCGAACCTAAGACCTCATACACAAATAGCATGCAGCTCTGGCACTAAGCCACACCTGTCTCACCTTCACTTCAGGTGTATCAACATTAAAAAAAATTGTTAAGGCTGTAGTAAGTCATGAAAATGGAAAAAATTCTGATTTTTTTTTTTCTGAGATGAGGCTATCACAACACCCTAAAAACTAGTATAAATATGATGTGCATACTTATACTGGGATGAAAATGCAGTAAGGCATGAATAATGAGAAAAAATGACAAATACCTCAAATCAGAGATAAGGCTATAGTAAGGCATAAAAATGGAAAAAAATTTAGATTTTTTTTTCTGAAATAAGGCTATCACAACACCCTAAAAACTAGTATAAATATGATGTGCATAGTTATACTGGGATGAAAATGCTGTAAGGCATGAAAAATGAAAAAAAAAAACATCGCATTGAAAGAATCGAACCTAAGACCTCATACACAAATAGCATGCAGCTCTGGCACTAAGCCACACCTGTCTCACCTTCACTTCAGGTGTATCAACATTAAAAAAAATTGGTAAGGCTGTAGTAAGTCATGAAAATGGAAAAAATGTTGTTTTTTTTGTTTTTTCGGAGATGAGGCTATCACAACACCCTAAAAACTAGTATAAATATGATGTGCATACTTATACTGGGATGAAAATGCAGTAGGGCATGAAAAATGAAAAAAATGACAAATACCTCAAATCAGAGATAAGGCTATAGTAAGGCATGAAAATGGAAAAAATTTAGATTTTTTTTTTTTCTGAGATAAGGCTATCACAACACCCTAAAAACTAGTATAAATATGATGTGCATACTTATACTTGGATGAAATTGCAGTAAGGCATGAAAAATGAGAAAAAATGACAAATACCTCAAATAAGAAGTAAGGCTATAGTAAGGCAAAAAAATGGAAAAAATTCAGATTTTTTTTTTCTGTGATAAGGCTACCACAACACCCTAAAAGCTAGTGAAATAATGATGTGAATACTTATACTGGGATGAAATTGCAGTAAGGCATTAAAAAAGAGAAAAATTGACAAATACCTCAAATAAGAAGTAAGGTTATAGTAAGGCATCAAAATGGAAAAAATTCTGATTTTTTTTTTTCTGAGACAAGGCTCTCACAACACCCTAAAAACTAGTATAAATATGATGTGCATACTTATACTGGGATGAAAATGCAGTAAGGCATGAATAATGAGAAAAAATTACAAATACCTCAAATCAGAGATAAGGCTATAGTAAGGCATAAAAATGGAAAAAAATTTAGATTTTTTTTTCTGAAATAAGGCTATCACAACACCCTAAAAACTAGTATAAATTTGATGTGCATACTTATACTGGGATGAAATTGTAGTAAGGCATGAAAAATGAGAAAAAGTGACAAATACCTTCAATCAGAGGTAAGGCTATAATAAGGCATAAAAATGGAAAAATTCTAATTATTTTTGTCTGAGACAAGGCTATCACAACCCCCTAAAAACTAGTATAAATATGATGTGCATACTTATACTGGGATGAAAATGCAGTAAGGCATGAAAAATGAGAAAAAGTGACAAATACCTCAAATCAGAGATAAGGCTATAGTAAGGCATAAAAATGGAAAAAAAAAATAGATTTTTTTTTTCTGAGATAAGGCTATCACAACACCCTAAAAACTAGTAAAATAATGATGTGCATACTCATACTGGGATGAAATTGCAGTAAGGCATTAAAAATGAGAAAAAAATGACAAATACCTCAAATAAGAAGTAAAGCTATAGTAAGGAATAAAAATGCAAAAAATTCAGATTTTTTTTTTCTGAGATAAGGCTATCACAACACCCTAAAAACTAGTAAAATAATGATGTGCATACTCATACTGGGATGAAATTGCAGTAAGGCATTAAAAATGAGAAAAAAATGACAAATACCTCAAATAAGAAGTAAAGCTATAGTAAGGCATAAAAATGCAAAACATTCAGATTTTTTTTTTCTGAGATAAGGCTACAACAACACCCTAAAAACTAGTATAAATATGATGTGCATAGTTATACTGGGATGAAAATGCTGTAAGGCATGAAAAATGAAAAAAAAACATCCCATTGCAAGAATCGAACCTAAGACCTCATACACAAATAGCATGCAGCTCTAGCACTGAACCACACCTGCCTCATCTTCACTTCAGGTGTATCAACATTAAAACAAATTGGTAAGGCTGTAGTATGTCACGAAAATGGAAATTTTTTTGTTTTTTTTTGTTTTTTCTGAGATGAGGCTATCACAACACCCTAAAAACTAGTATAAATATGATGTGCATACTTATACTGGGATGAAATTGTAGTAAGGCATGAAAAATGAGAAAAAGTGACAAACACCTTCAATCAGAGGTAAGGCTATAATAAGGCATAAAAATGGAAAAAATTCTGATTTTTTTTTGTCTGAGACAAGGCTATCACAACACCCTAACAACTAGTATAAATATGATGAGCATACTTATACTGGGATGAAAATGCAGTGGGGCATGAAAAATGAGAAAAAAGTGACAAACACCTCAAATCAGAGATAAGGCTACAGTAAGGCATGAAAATGGAAAAAATTTAGATTTTTTTTTTTCTGAGATAAGGCAATCACAACACCCTAAAAACTAGTATAAATATGATGTGCATATTTATACTTGGACGAAATTGAAGTAAGGCATGAAAAATGAGAAAAAATTACAAATACCTCAAATAAGAAGTAAGGCTATAGTAAGGCATAAAAATGGAAAAAATTCAGATTTTTTTTTTCTGAAATAAGGCTACCACAACACCCTAAAAACTAGTGAAATAATGATGTGCATACTTATACTGGGATGAATTTACAGTAAGGTATGAAAAATGAGAAAAAATTACAAATACCTCAAATAAGAAGTAAGGCTATAGTAAGGCATAAAAATGGAAAAAATTCAGATTTTTTTTTTCTGAGACAAGGCTATCACAACACCCTAATAACTAGTGAAATAATGATGTGCATACTCATACTGGGATTAAATTGCAGTAAGGCATTAAAAATGAGAAAAAAATGACAAATACCTCAAATAAGAAGTAAAGCTATAGTAAGGCATAAAAATGCAAAAAATTCAGATTTTTTTTTCTGAGATAAGGCTACCACAACACCCTAAAAACTAGTATAAATATGATGTGCATAGTTATACTGGGATGAAAATGCTGTAAGGCATGAAAAATGAAAAAAAAAACATCCCATTGCAAGAATCAAACCTAAGAACTCATACACAAATAGCATGCAGCTCTAGCACTGAGCCACACCTGCCTCATCTTCACTTCAGGTGTATCAACATTAAAAAAAATTGGTAAGACTGTAGTAAGTCACGAAAATGGAAAAAATTTTGTTTTTTTTTGTTTTTTCTGAGATGAGGCTATCACAACACCCTAAAAACTAGTATAAATATGATGTGCATACTGATACTGGGATGAAAATGCAGTAAGGCACTAAAAATGAGAAAAAAATGACAAATACCTCAAATAAGAAGTAAAGCTATAGTAAGGCATAAAAATGCAAAAAATTCAGATTTTTTTTTTCTGAGATAAGGCTATCACAACACCCTAAAAACTAGTAAAATAATGATGTGCATACTCATACTGGGATGAAATTGCAGTAAGGCATTAAAAATGAGAAAAAAATGACAAATACCTCAAATAAGAAGTAAAGCTATAGTAAGGCATAAAAATGCAAAAAATTCAGATTTTTTTTTGTCTGAGACAAGGCTATCACAACACCCTAACAACTAGTATAAATATGATGAGCATACTTATACTGGGATGAAAATGCAGTGGGGCATGAAAAATGAGAAAAAAGTGACAAACACCTCAAATCAGAGATAAGGCTATAGTAAGGCATGAAAATGGAAAAAATTTAGATTTTTTTTTTTCTGAGATAAGGCTATCACAACACCCTAAAAACTAGTATAAATATGATGTGCATATTTATACTTGGACGAAATTGAAGTAAGGCATGAAAAATGAGAAAAAATTACAAATACCTCAAATAAGAAGTAAGGCTATAGTAAGGCATAAAAATGGAAAAAATTCAGATTTTTTTTTTCTGAAATAAGGCTACCACAACACCCTAAAAACTAGTGAAATAATGATGTGCATACTCATACTGGGATGAAATTGCAGTAAGGCATTAAAAATGAGAAAAAAATGACAAATACCTCAAATAAGAAGTAAAGCTATAGTAAGGCATAAAAATGCAAAAAATTCAGATTTTTTTTTGTCTGAGACAAGGCTATCACAACACCCTAACAACTAGTATAAATATGATGAGCATACTTATACTGGGATGAAAATGCAGTGGGGCATGAAAAATGAGAAAAAAGTGACAAACACCTCAAATCAGAGATAAGGCTATAGTAAGGCATGAAAATGGAAAAAATTTAGATTTTTTTTTTTCTGAGATAAGGCTATCACAACACCCTAAAAACTAGTATAAATATGATGTGCATATTTATACTTGGACGAAATTGAAGTAAGGCATGAAAAATGAGAAAAAATTACAAATACCTCAAATAAGAAGTAAGGCTATAGTAAGGCATAAAAATGGAAAAAATTCAGATTTTTTTTTTCTGAAATAAGGCTACCACAACACCCTAAAAACTAGTGAAATAATGATGTGCATACTTATACTGGGATGAATTTACAGTAAGGTATGAAAAATGAGAAAAAATTACAAATACCTCAAATAAGAAGTAAGGCTATAGTAAGGCATAAAAATGGAAAAAATTCAGATTTTTTTTTTTCTGAGACAAGGCTATCACAACACCCTAATAACTAGTGAAATAATGATGTGCATACTCATACTGGGATTAAATTGCAGTAAGGCATTAAAAATGAGAAAAAAATGACAAATACCTCAAATAAGAAGTAAAGCTATAGTAAGGCATAAAAATGCAAAAAATTCAGATTCTTTTTTCTGAGATAAGGCTACCACAACACCCTAAAAACTAGTATAAATATGATGTGCATAGTTATACTGGGATGAAAATGCTGTAAGGCATGAAAAATGAAAAAAAAAACATCCCATTGCAAGAATCAAACCTAAGAACTCATACACAAATAGCATGCAGCTCTAGCACTGAGCCACACCTGCCTCATCTTCACTTCAGGTGTATCAACATTAAAAAAATTGGTAAGACTGTAGTAAGTCACGAAAATGGAAAACATTTTGGTTTTTTTGTTTTTTCTGAGATGAGGCTATCACAACACCCTAAAAACTAGTATAAATATGATGTGCATACTTATACTGGGATGAAAATGCAGTAGGGCATGAAAAATGAAAAAAATGACAAACACCTCAAATCAGAAGTAAGGCTATAGTAAGGCATAAAAATGGAAAAAATTCAGATTTTTTTTTTCTGAGATAAGGCTACCACAACACCCTAAAAACTAGTGAAATAATGATGTGCATACTTATACTGGGATGAAATTACAGTAAGGCATGAAAAATGAGAAAAAGTGACAACCACCTTCAATCAGAGGTAAGGCTATAGTAAGGCATCAAAATGGAAAAAATTCTGATTTTTTTTTTTCTGAGACAAGGCTCTCACAACACCCTAAAAACTAGTATAAATATGATGTGCATAGTTATACTGGGATGAAAATGCTGTAAGGCATGAAAAATGAAAAAAAAAAAAACATCCCATTGCAAGAATCAAACCTAAGACCTCATACACAAATAGCATGCAGCTCTGGCACTAAGCCACACCTGTCTCACCTTCGCTTCAGGTGTATCAACATTAAAAAAAATTGGTAAGGCTGTAGTAAGTCATGAAAATGGAAAAAATGTTGTTTTTTTTTGTTTTTTCTGAGATGAGGCTATCAAAACACCCTAAAAACTAGTATAAATATGATGTGCATACTTATACTGGGATGAAAATGCAGTAGGGCATGAAAAATGAAAAAAATGACAAATACCTCAAATCAGAGATAAGGCTATAGCAAGGCATGAAAATGGAAAAAATTTAGATTTTTTTTTTCTGAGATAAGGCTATCACAACACCCTAAAAACTAGTATAAATATGATGTGCATACTTATACGTGGTTGAAATTGCAGTAAGGCATGAAAAATGAGAAAAAATGACAAATACCTCAAATAAGAAGTAAGGCTATAGTAAGGCAAAAAAATGGAAAAAATTCTGATTTTTTTTTTCTGTGATAAGGCTACCACAACACCCTAAAAGCTAGTGAAATAATGATGTGAATACTTATACTGGGATGAAATTGCAGTAAGGCATTAAAAAAGAGAAAAAATGACAAATACCTCAAATAAGAAGTAAGGCTATAATAAGGCATAAAAATGGAAAAAATGTAGATTTTTTTTTCTGAGATAAGGCTATCACAACACCCTAAAAACAAGTATAAATATGATGTGCATACTTATACTGGGATGAAAATGCAGTAAGGCATGAAAAATGAGAAAAAGTGACAACTATCTTCAATCAGAGGTAAGGCTATAGTAAGGCATCAAAATGGAAAAAATTCTGATTTTTTTTTGTCTGAGACAAGGCTATCACAACACCCTAATAACTAGTGAAATAATGATGTGCATACTTATACTGGGATGAAAATGCAGTAAGGCATGAAAAATGAAAAAAATGACAAATACCTTCAATCAGAGGTAAGGCTATAGTAAGGCATCAAAATGGAAAAAATTCTGATTTTTTTTTTTTCTGAGACAAGGCTCTCACAACACCCTAAAAACTAGTATAAATATGATGTGCATACTTATACTGGGATGAAAATGCAGTAACGCATGAAAAATAAGAAAAAGTGACAAACACCTCAAAACAGAGATAAGGCTATAGTAAGGCATAAAAATGGAAAAAATTTGGATTTTCTTTTTTCTGAGATAAGGCTATCACAACACCCTAAAAACTAGAATAAATATGATGTGCATACTTATACTGGGATGAAATTGCAGTAAGGCATGAAAAATGAGAAAAAATGACAAATACCTCAAATAAGAAGTAAGGCTATAGTAAGGCATAAAAATGGAAAAAAATTCAAAAAAAAAATTCTGAGGTAATTCTACCACAACACCCTAAAAACTAGTAAAATAATGATGTTCATACTTATACTGGGATGAAAATGAAGTAAGGCATGAAAAATGAAAAAAATGACAAATACATCAAATCATTAGTAAGGCTATAGTAAGGCATAAAAATGGAAAAAATTCAGATTTTTTTTTTCTGAGGTAAGGCTACCACAACACCCTAATAAATAGTGAAATAATGATGTGCATACTTATACTGGGATGAAAATGCAGTAAGGCATGAAAAATGAAAAAAAATGACAAACACCTCAAATCAGAAGTAAGGCTATAGTAAGGCATAAAAATGGAAAAAATTCAGATTTTATTTTTCTGAGATAATTCTACCACAACACCCTAAAAACTAGTAAAATAATGATGTGCATACTAATACTGCAATGAAAATGAAGTAAGGCATGAAAAATGAAAAAATGACAAATACCTCAAATCAGAAGTAAGGCTATAGTAAGGCATAAAAATGGAAAAAATTCAGATTTTATTTTTCTGAGATAATTCTACCACAACACCCTAAAAACTAGTAAAATAATGATGTGCATACTAATACTGCAATGAAAATGAAGTAAGGCATGAAAAATGAAAAAATGACAAATACCTCAAATAAGAAGGAAGGCTATAGAAAGGCATAAAAATGGAAAAAAATCAGATTTTTTTTTCTGAGATAAGGCTATCACAACACCCTAAAAACTAGTATAAATATGATGTGCATAGTTATACTGGGATGAAAATGCTGTAAGACATGAAAAATGAAAAAAAAATATCCCATTGCAAGAATCAAACCTAAGACCACATTCAGGAATAGCATGCAGCTCTAGCACTGAGCCACACCTGTCTCACCTTCGCTTCAGGTGTATCAACATTAAAAAAAATTGGTAAGCCTGTAGTAAGTCATAAAAATGGAAAAAATTTAGTTTTTTTTATTTTCTGAGATAAGGCTATCACAACACCCTAATAACTAGTATAAATATGATGTGCATACTTATACTGGGATGAAATTGCAGTAAGGCATGAAAAATGAGAAAAAAATGACAAATACCTCAAAAAAGAAGTAAGGCATAAAAATGGAAAAAATTTTGATTTTTTTTTTTCTGAGATAAGGCTATCACAACACCCTAAAAACTAGTATAAATATGATGTGCATAGTTATACTGGGATGAAAATGCTGTAAGGCATGAAAAATGAAAAAAAAACATCCCATTGCAAGAATCGAACCTAAGACCTCATACACAAATAGCATGCAGCTCTAGCACTGAACCACACCTGCCTCATCTTCACTTCAGGTGTATCAACATTAAAACAAATTGGTAAGGCTGTAGTATGTCACGAAAATGGAAATTTTTTTGTTTTGTTTTGTTTTTTCTGAGATGAGGCTATCACAACACCCTAAAAACTAGTATAAATATGATGTGCATACTTATACTGGGATGAAAATGCAGTAAGGCATGAATAATGAGAAAAAATGACAAATACCTCAAATCAGAGATAAGGCTATAGTAAGGCATAAAAATGGAAAAAAATTTAGATTTTTTTTTCTGAAATAAGGCTATCACAACACCCTAAAAACTAGTATAAATATGATGTGCATAGTTATACTGGGATGAAAATGCTGTAAGGCATGAAAAATGAAAAAAAAAAAACATCGCATTGAAAGAATCGAACCTAAGACCTCATACACAAATAGCATGCAGCTCTGGCACTAAGCCACACCTGTCTCACCTTCACTTCAGGTGTATCAACATTAAAAAAAATTGGTAAGGCTGTAGTAAGTCATGAAAATGGAAAAAATGTTGTTTTTTTTGTTTTTTCGGAGATGAGGCTATCACAACACCCTAAAAACTAGTATAAATATGATGTGCATACTTATACTGGGATGAAAATGCAGTAGGGCATGAAAAATGAAAAAAATGACAAATACCTCAAATCAGAGATAAGGCTATAGTAAGGCATGAAAATG
This sequence comes from Gouania willdenowi, assembly GCF_900634775.1. Classification (NCBI taxonomy): domain Eukaryota; kingdom Metazoa; phylum Chordata; class Actinopteri; order Blenniiformes; family Gobiesocidae; genus Gouania; species Gouania willdenowi. The sequence goes on along the minus strand of NC_041052.1, from coordinate 13,885,268 downwards.
GAAAAAATTTAGATTTTTTTTTTTTCTGAGATAAGGCTATCACAACACCCTAAAAACTAGTATAAATATGATGTGCATACTTATACTTGGATGAAATTGCAGTAAGGCATGAAAAATGAGAAAAAATGACAAATACCTCAAATAAGAAGTAAGGCTATAGTAAGGCAAAAAAATGGAAAAAATTCAGATTTTTTTTTTCTGTGATAAGGCTACCACAACACCCTAAAAGCTAGTGAAATAATGATGTGAATACTTATACTGGGATGAAATTGCAGTAAGGCATTAAAAAAGAGAAAAATTGACAAATACCTCAAATAAGAAGTAAGGTTATAGTAAGGCATCAAAATGGAAAAAATTCTGATTTTTTTTTTTCTGAGACAAGGCTCTCACAACACCCTAAAAACTAGTATAAATATGATGTGCATACTTATACTGGGATGAAAATGCAGTAAGGCATGAATAATGAGAAAAAATTACAAATACCTCAAATCAGAGATAAGGCTATAGTAAGGCATAAAAATTGAAAAAAATAGATTTTTTTTCTGAAATAAGGCTATCACAACACCCTAAAAACTAGTATAAATTTGATGTGCATACTTATACTGGGATGAAATTGTAGTAAGGCATGAAAAATGAGAAAAAGTGACAAACACCTTCAATCAGAGGTAAGGCTATAATAAGGCATAAAAATGGAAAAATTCTAATTATTTTTGTCTGAGACAAGGCTATCACAACCCCCTAAAAACTAGTATAAATATGATGTGCATACTTATACTGGGATGAAAATGCAGTAAGGCATGAAAAATGAGAAAAAGTGACAAATACCTCAAATCAGAGATAAGGCTATAGTAAGGCATAAAAATGGAAAAAAAAAATAGATTTTTTTTTTCTGAGATAAGGCTATCACAACACCCTAAAAACTAGTAAAATAATGATGTGCATACTCATACTGGGATGAAATTGCAGTAAGGCATTAAAAATGAGAAAAAAATGACAAATACCTCAAATAAGAAGTAAAGCTATAGTAAGGAATAAAAATGCAAAAAATTCAGATTTTTTTTTTCTGAGATAAGGCTATCACAACACCCTAAAAACTAGTAAAATAATGATGTGCATACTCATACTGGGATGAAATTGCAGTAAGGCATTAAAAATGAGAAAAAAATGACAAATACCTCAAATAAGAAGTAAAGCTATAGTAAGGCATAAAAATGCAAAACATTCAGATTTTTTTTTTCTGAGATAAGGCTACAACAACACCCTAAAAACTAGTATAAATATGATGTGCATAGTTATACTGGGATGAAAATGCTGTAAGGCATGAAAAATGAAAAAAAAACATCCCATTGCAAGAATCGAACCTAAGACCTCATACACAATAGCATGCAGCTCTAGCACTGAACCACACCTGCCTCATCTTCACTTCAGGTGTATCAACATTAAAACAAATTGGTAAGGCTGTAGTATGTCACGAAAATGGAAATTTTTTTGTTTTTTTTTTGTTTTTTCTGAGATGAGGCTATCACAACACCCTAAAAACTAGTATAAATATGATGTGCATACTTATACTGGGATGAAATTGTAGTAAGGCATGAAAAATGAGAAAAAGTGACAAACACCTTCAATCAGAGGTAAGGTTATAGTAAGGCATAAAAATGGAAAAAATTTGGATTTTTTTTTTTCTGAGATAATCCTATCATAAGACCCTAAAAACTAGTGCAAATATAAGGCACATACTTAAACTGGGATGAAAATGCAGTGGGGCATGAAAAATGAGAAAAAAGTGACAAACACCTCAAATCAGAGATAAGGCTACAGTAAGGCATGAAAATGGAAAAAATTTAGATTTTTTTTTTTCTGAGATAAGGCAATCACAACACCCTAAAAACTAGTATAAATATGATGTGCATATTTATACTTGGACGAAATTGAAGTAAGGCATGAAAAATGAGAAAAAATTACAAATACCTCAAATAAGAAGTAAGGCTATAGTAAGGCATAAAAATGGAAAAAATTCAGATTTTTTTTTTCTGAAATAAGGCTACCACAACACCCTAAAAACTAGTGAAATAATGATGTGCATACTTATACTGGGATGAATTTACAGTAAGGTATGAAAAATGAGAAAAAATTACAAATACCTCAAATAAGAAGTAAGGCTATAGTAAGGCATAAAAATGGAAAAAATTCAGATTTTTTTTTTCTGAGACAAGGCTATCACAACACCCTAATAACTAGTGAAATAATGATGTGCATACTCATACTGGGATTAAATTGCAGTAAGGCATTAAAAATGAGAAAAAAATGACAAATACCTCAAATAAGAAGTAAAGCTATAGTAAGGCATAAAAATGCAAAAAATTCAGATTTTTTTTTCTGAGATAAGGCTACCACAACACCCTAAAAACTAGTATAAATATGATGTGCATAGTTATACTGGGATGAAAATGCTGTAAGGCATGAAAAATGAAAAAAAAAACATCCCATTGCAAGAATCAAACCTAAGAACTCATACACAAATAGCATGCAGCTCTAGCACTGAGCCACACCTGCCTCATCTTCACTTCAGGTGTATCAACATTAAAAAAAATTGGTAAGACTGTAGTAAGTCACGAAAATGGAAAAAATTTTGTTTTTTTTTGTTTTTTCTGAGATGAGGCTATCACAACACCCTAAAAACTAGTATAAATATGATGTGCATACTGATACTGGGATGAAAATGCAGTAAGGCACTAAAAATGAGAAAAAAATGACAAATACCTCAAATAAGAAGTAAAGCTATAGTAAGGCATAAAAATGCAAAAAATTCAGATTTTTTTTTTCTGAGATAAGGCTATCACAACACCCTAAAAACTAGTAAAATAATGATGTGCATACTCATACTGGGATGAAATTGCAGTAAGGCATTAAAAATGAGAAAAAAATGACAAATACCTCAAATAAGAAGTAAAGCTATAGTAAGGCATAAAAATGCAAAAAATTCAGATTTTTTTTTGTCTGAGACAAGGCTATCACAACACCCTAACAACTAGTATAAATATGATGAGCATACTTATACTGGGATGAAAATGCAGTGGGGCATGAAAAATGAGAAAAAAGTGACAAACACCTCAAATCAGAGATAAGGCTATAGTAAGGCATGAAAATGGAAAAAATTTAGATTTTTTTTTTTCTGAGATAAGGCTATCACAACACCCTAAAAACTAGTATAAATATGATGTGCATATTTATACTTGGACGAAATTGAAGTAAGGCATGAAAAATGAGAAAAAATTACAAATACCTCAAATAAGAAGTAAGGCTATAGTAAGGCATAAAAATGGAAAAAATTCAGATTTTTTTTTTCTGAAATAAGGCTACCACAACACCCTAAAAACTAGTGAAATAATGATGTGCATACTCATACTGGGATGAAATTGCAGTAAGGCATTAAAAATGAGAAAAAAATGACAAATACCTCAAATAAGAAGTAAAGCTATAGTAAGGCATAAAAATGCAAAAAATTCAGATTTTTTTTTGTCTGAGACAAGGCTATCACAACACCCTAACAACTAGTATAAATATGATGAGCATACTTATACTGGGATGAAAATGCAGTGGGGCATGAAAAATGAGAAAAAAGTGACAAACACCTCAAATCAGAGATAAGGCTATAGTAAGGCATGAAAATGGAAAAAATTTAGATTTTTTTTTTTCTGAGATAAGGCTATCACAACACCCTAAAAACTAGTATAAATATGATGTGCATATTTATACTTGGACGAAATTGAAGTAAGGCATGAAAAATGAGAAAAAATTACAAATACCTCAAATAAGAAGTAAGGCTATAGTAAGGCATAAAAATGGAAAAAATTCAGATTTTTTTTTTCTGAAATAAGGCTACCACAACACCCTAAAAACTAGTGAAATAATGATGTGCATACTTATACTGGGATGAATTTACAGTAAGGTATGAAAAATGAGAAAAAATTACAAATACCTCAAATAAGAAGTAAGGCTATAGTAAGGCATAAAAATGGAAAAAATTCAGATTTTTTTTTTTCTGAGACAAGGCTATCACAACACCCTAATAACTAGTGAAATAATGATGTGCATACTCATACTGGGATTAAATTGCAGTAAGGCATTAAAAATGAGAAAAAAATGACAAATACCTCAAATAAGAAGTAAAGCTATAGTAAGGCATAAAAATGCAAAAAATTCAGATTCTTTTTTCTGAGATAAGGCTACCACAACACCCTAAAAACTAGTATAAATATGATGTGCATAGTTATACTGGGATGAAAATGCTGTAAGGCATGAAAAATGAAAAAAAAAACATCCCATTGCAAGAATCAAACCTAAGAACTCATACACAAATAGCATGCAGCTCTAGCACTGAGCCACACCTGCCTCATCTTCACTTCAGGTGTATCAACATTAAAAAAATTGGTAAGACTGTAGTAAGTCACGAAAATGGAAAAAATTTTGGTTTTTTTTGTTTTTTCTGAGATGAGGCTATCACAACACCCTAAAAACTAGTATAAATATGATGTGCATACTTATACTGGGATGAAAATGCAGTAGGGCATGAAAAATGAAAAAAATGACAAACACCTCAAATCAGAAGTAAGGCTATAGTAAGGCATAAAAATGGAAAAAATTCAGATTTTTTTTTTCTGAGATAAGGCTACCACAACACCCTAAAAACTAGTGAAATAATGATGTGCATACTTATACTGGGATGAAATTACAGTAAGGCATGAAAAATGAGAAAAAGTGACAACCACCTTCAATCAGAGGTAAGGCTATAGTAAGGCATCAAAATGGAAAAAATTCTGATTTTTTTTTTTCTGAGACAAGGCTCTCACAACACCCTAAAAACTAGTATAAATATGATGTGCATAGTTATACTGGGATGAAAATGCTGTAAGGCATGAAAAATGAAAAAAAAAAAACATCCCATTGCAAGAATCAAACCTAAGACCTCATACACAAATAGCATGCAGCTCTGGCACTAAGCCACACCTGTCTCACCTTCGCTTCAGGTGTATCAACATTAAAAAAAATTGGTAAGGCTGTAGTAAGTCATGAAAATGGAAAAAATGTTGTTTTTTTTTGTTTTTTCTGAGATGAGGCTATCAAAACACCCTAAAAACTAGTATAAATATGATGTGCATACTTATACTGGGATGAAAATGCAGTAGGGCATGAAAAATGAAAAAAATGACAAATACCTCAAATCAGAGATAAGGCTATAGCAAGGCATGAAAATGGAAAAAATTTAGATTTTTTTTTTCTGAGATAAGGCTATCACAACACCCTAAAAACTAGTATAAATATGATGTGCATACTTATACGTGGTTGAAATTGCAGTAAGGCATGAAAAATGAGAAAAAAATGACAAATACCTCAAATAAGAAGTAAGGCTATAGTAAGGCAAAAAAATGGAAAAAATTCTGATTTTTTTTTTCTGTGATAAGGCTACCACAACACCCTAAAAGCTAGTGAAATAATGATGTGAATACTTATACTGGGATGAAATTGCAGTAAGGCATTAAAAAAGAGAAAAAATGACAAATACCTCAAATAAGAAGTAAGGCTATAATAAGGCATAAAAATGGAAAAAATGTAGATTTTTTTTTCTGAGATAAGGCTATCACAACACCCTAAAAACAAGTATAAATATGATGTGCATACTTATACTGGGATGAAAATGCAGTAAGGCATGAAAAATGAGAAAAAGTGACAACTATCTTCAATCAGAGGTAAGGCTATAGTAAGGCATCAAAATGGAAAAAATTCTGATTTTTTTTTGTCTGAGACAAGGCTATCACAACACCCTAATAACTAGTGAAATAATGATGTGCATACTTATACTGGGATGAAAATGCAGTAAGGCATGAAAAATGAAAAAAATGACAAATACCTTCAATCAGAGGTAAGGCTATAGTAAGGCATCAAAATGGAAAAAATTCTGATTTTTTTTTTTTCTGAGACAAGGCTCTCACAACACCCTAAAAACTAGTATAAATATGATGTGCATACTTATACTGGGATGAAAATGCAGTAACGCATGAAAAATAAGAAAAAGTGACAAACACCTCAAAACAGAGATAAGGCTATAGTAAGGCATAAAAATGGAAAAAATTTGGATTTTCTTTTTTCTGAGATAAGGCTATCACAACACCCTAAAAACTAGAATAAATATGATGTGCATACTTATACTGGGATGAAATTGCAGTAAGGCATGAAAAATGAGAAAAAATGACAAATACCTCAAATAAGAAGTAAGGCTATAGTAAGGCATAAAAATGGAAAAAAATTCAAAAAAAAAATTCTGAGGTAATTCTACCACAACACCCTAAAAACTAGTAAAATAATGATGTTCATACTTATACTGGGATGAAAATGAAGTAAGGCATGAAAAATGAAAAAAATGACAAATACATCAAATCATTAGTAAGGCTATAGTAAGGCATAAAAATGGAAAAAATTCAGATTTTTTTTTTCTGAGGTAAGGCTACCACAACACCCTAATAAATAGTGAAATAATGATGTGCATACTTATACTGGGATGAAAATGCAGTAAGGCATGAAAAATGAAAAAAATGACAAACACCTCAAATCAGAAGTAAGGCTATAGTAAGGCATAAAAATGGAAAAAATTCAGATTTTATTTTTCTGAGATAATTCTACCACAACACCCTAAAAACTAGTAAAATAATGATGTGCATACTAATACTGCAATGAAAATGAAGTAAGGCATGAAAAATGAAAAAATGACAAATACCTCAAATCAGAAGTAAGGCTATAGTAAGGCATAAAAATGGAAAAAATTCAGATTTTATTTTTCTGAGATAATTCTACCACAACACCCTAAAAACTAGTAAAATAATGATGTGCATACTAATACTGCAATGAAAATGAAGTAAGGCATGAAAAATGAAAAAATGACAAATACCTCAAATAAGAAGGAAGGCTATAGAAAGGCATAAAATGGAAAAAAATCAGATTTTTTTTTCTGAGATAAGGCTATCACAACACCCTAAAAACTAGTATAAATATGATGTGCATAGTTATACTGGGATGAAAATGCTGTAAGACATGAAAAATGAAAAAAAAATATCCCATTGCAAGAATCAAACCTAAGACCACATTCAGGAATAGCATGCAGCTCTAGCACTGAGCCACACCTGTCTCACCTTCGCTTCAGGTGTATCAACATTAAAAAAAATTGGTAAGCCTGTAGTAAGTCATAAAAATGGAAAAAATTTAGTTTTTTTTATTTTCTGAGATAAGGCTATCACAACACCCTAATAACTAGTATAAATATGATGTGCATACTTATACTGGGATGAAATTGCAGTAAGGCATGAAAAATGAGAAAAAAATGACAAATACCTCAAAAAAGAAGTAAGGCATAAAAATGGAAAAAATTTTGATTTTTTTTTTTCTGAGATAAGGCTATCACAACACCCTAAAAACTAGTATAAATATGTTGTGCATACTTATACTGGGATGAAATTGCAGTTCGGCTTGAAAAATGAGAAAAAGTGACAAACACCTTCAATCAGAGGTAAGGCTATAGTAAGGCATAAAAATGGAAAAAATTCTGGGTTTTTTTTGTCCGAGACAAGGCTATCACAACACCCTAATAACTAGTGAAATAATGATGTGCATACTTATACTGGGATGAAAATGCAGTAAGGCATGAAAAATGAAAAAAATGACAAACACCTCAAATCAGAAGTAAGGCAATAGTAAGGCATAAAAATGGAAAAAATTTAGATTTTTTTTTTTCCTGAGACAAGGCTCTCACAACACCTTAAAAACTAGTAAAATAATGATGTGCATACTCATACTGGGATGAAATTGCAGTAAGGCATTAAAAATGAGAAAAAAATGACAAATACCTCAAATAAGAAGTAAAGCTATAGTAAGGCATAAAAATGGAAAAAATTCTGATTTTTTTTTTCTGCGATAAGCCTATCACAACACCCTAAAAACAAGTATAAATATGATGTGCATACTTATACTGGGATGAAATTGCAGTAAGGCATGAAAAATGAGAAAAAGTGACAACCACCTTCAATCAGAGGTAAGGCTATATATAGTAAGGCATAAAAATGGAAAAAATTCTGAATTTTTTTTGTCCGAGACAAGGCTATCACAACACCCTAATAACTAGTGAAATAATGATGTGCATACTTATACTGGGATGAAAATGCAGTAGGGCATGAAAAATGAAAAAAATGACAAACACCTCAAATGAGAAGTAAGGCTATAGTAAGGCATAAAAATGGAAAAAATTTAGATTTTTTTTTTCTGAGATAAGGCTATCACAACACCCTAAAAACTAGTATAAATATGTCGTGCATACCTATACTGGGATGAAATTGCAGTAAGGCATGAAAAATGAGAAAAAAATGACAAATACCTCAAAAAAGAAGTAAGGCTATAGTAAGGCATAAAAATGGAAAAAATTTAGATTTTTTTTTTCTGAGATAAGGCTATCACAACACCCTAAAAACTAGTATAAATATGTCGTGCATACTTATACTTGGATGAAATTGCAGTAAGGCATGAAAAATGAGAAAAAGTGACAAACACCTTCAATCAGAGGTAAGGCTATATAGTAAGGCATAAAAATGGAAAAAATTCAGATTTTTTTTTTCTGAGATAAGGCTACCACAACACCCTAAAAACTAGTGAAATAATGATGTGCATACTTATGCTGGGATGAAAATGCAGTAAAGCATGAAAAATGAGAAAAAAAATTCCAAAATTCAAGGTAAGGCTATAGTAAAGTATACAAACTAAAAATCCTCCAATTTAATTTTTACTTGAAGATGGCAAGGACTGAACGTAGGACCTCATACACAAGTAGCTTGCAGCTCTACCACTGAGCCACACCTGTCACACCCTTGGGCCAGGTGTATCAAAATTAGAAAAACATTGGAAAATGAAAAATGAGAAAAAATGTCACACCACAAATCCGAGGTAAGGCCATAGTAAGGCATGAAAATGGAAAAAATTTCAGGTTTTTTTTTAGATAAGTCTACCACAACACCCTAAAAACTATTGTAAATATGGTGTGCATTCTTATACTGAGATGAAAATGCATTAAGGCATGAAAAATGACAAACACCCCAAATCAGAGGTAAGGCTAAGGCATAAAAATGGAAAAATTTCAGTTTTTTTTTTTTTTTTTTGAGATAAGGCTATCCCAAAGGCACGTCGCTCTTCTGCCTCCGTTCTCATTGCGTGAGGTAACGTGTTTCCGCATGCGCAGTCAGGTCCCCAATATGACATCCATTTACGCGTAAAGGCAGCGTAGAGAGCTGCCTTTGCACGTAACTGCGCTATGCTAAATGCTATACGTAAGTTCACAGTACATTAGTGAATAGATGACACGTGACTGCTGCTGCTACGTTCTCTAGCTAGTGGGCGGGATAACGCTACAGTCATGATGACAGCGCTAGAGACGATTGAGAAACTTTGTTTTGAGGAAAAACGACAGCTTTTAAAAGATGGAGACCAACACCTGAGTTACCAGAGCTTCAGCAAAGGTAAGGTCAGATAATGTTTCATACGTTTCACAGTGAATGGTAAAAAAGGACGGATTGGCTTTGTGGATGGTCCTCACTGAGGCTGTTCTAAGTTGTCATTTTCTCTGTGTTTCTGTGTTTCCAACACAAACAACAGATGTGCTGTCGTGTCATGAGATATATCTTGTTGGGAGAGTATGGAGGCTATATCAAATAATTGTTTATGTTTCTTTAATGGTGTTTATGATGTTGATTTTGTTAGATGGTTAAATGCTTGTTCATGTGGATCTTATTGGGTTTTTACTTTCTTATTGTGAATTTTATATTTTGATAAGCGCATTGAGATGACCTTGTTGGAAATTGCTTTATACAAATAAAATTGATTTGAATTGAATTAACACTTGACAGCAGAAACATATGAAACTGTCAATGGTCTCGATTTGCAACGTGCCTACCCAACCCTAGTGGTCACGGCACGTCACTGATATATACAGTATATATAATAACCATCGGTTTGCATTACAAACCTTATCTACGGCCATGAACTTTGGATAATGACCAAAAGTACATGATTGCAGATACATGCAGCTACAGTGAACTTCCTACACTGGGTAATTAGTCTACAATATTGGGTGAAAAGGTTCAGCATCTGCAGAGAGCTCAGAGAAAAGCAGCTTCTCTTTTGTATGGAAAGGAGTTGAAGGCCCAGCCAACCTGGAGCTCGGAAGTATTGTCAGAGAGGTGTACGCTGACTGCTGAAACTCTTGTATTCTCGTGCTAATCGGAAAACATCATAAATGTTGATCTCCTGCCCCAAATCTGAAAAACTGGCAAAGCCTTTGTAAAATAGCTTTCTTTTATTTTTATTTTTTTGCAGTATTTCCAACCAATGCACGACCATAATGTAAACACAGATGGACAATCGTATACGCCCATCACAATAGTGAATTGATTCTTTTTCCCGGAGCAGTCGATCTCCTTGACATTCTCCCACACGCACATCAGTAAACGTCACAAATACGTTTCCATCTTCAATAAACCAAGACGAGCACCTGGAGGAACACGTATTCTAGACAAACAAAGGAAAATTCAGACAGCTAGAGGCTTCATGACACATGCACACCCACATGCACACCCACATGCACACCTTCCACCGACACTGCCCACTCGAGTCCAAACACAGCTGCATTGCAATTAGGGAAAAGGTTAAGCAAATAAAAGATGGGTAGCATGATGCTGGCTTTGACAAAAGACCATCAGATGGAGTTGATGGTCAAATATCAGTGGTGATTAAATCCAAATCAGTCCACTAAGAAAAGATGTCCGTCTACCTCATCATTTAGCAGAGGTGTAAAGAGTACTGATATATGCTAATCAAGTAGAATTACTGGTTTTATAGAAACAAACAAAATAAGTATAAAAATCCAACAATAACCTGTTTGTCCCACATGTCAAAACCTTTCTACTTCTTCTTTTTAACTTTTAAAAATCCCACAACTATTAATAAAACAAATTAAAAAGAACACTTTTTCATTAATGCAATGACATATTGGGATATGTTGGGATGCTGAAACCCAGAGGTGTAATGAGTACTGAATATCCGACTCAAGTATAAGTACTGTTTCCTGATTGAAATTGTACTCAAGTACAAGTAAGTGATACATAAAATACTCAAGTACAAGTAAAATGTGGCTTAATTAAATAGTGCTTGAAGTTAAAGTTACAGTTACTTTCACCCCCAAGTTTAATTTTTGGTCATTTATCTTTCCGCGGTTCCCTTGGATACAGTAAACATCTCATGTATAAATTTAAAAAGGAAGAGACCAAATCTTGCACATTTGGAATTTAATTTATTTTTCCACAAATAAATTCAGCTTTTTGTTTCAGTGCAACAAAGAACTGAATTTCAATGTATTACCACGTCACAAGTGTTTTCCATTAGTCTCACTCGCACACACCGAGAGCAACTTAAGAATTCCGAATTTTGCCGAAGGACAAGTCCATACACGAACCGAACATCCCCAATCCCACCTGAGCTACAGTCACCTTGTAACTGTCTCATTGGCAACCTTGAGATAAGGGCACCAAACCTGCGATAGTAAGGATGCTGGTTTAAATCCCCAGAACAGCAGGAGAGCAGCGTGCATTGTATGACTCACGGGGATGGATTAAATGCAAAGTAGTGTTAGAAGAATATTCACCTTTACTTTTTCACCTGATCCAATTAGACTGAAACAAAAATAAAAAGACAGAGCGCCAAAAACAAAGACTAAAATGCATGGCATACTTAGCAAAAATATGTGTGGGAATAATACGCAGAACTAGGATTTCTCGTCTGTTGTGACAGTCGAAACATGTCGGGAGATAAGAAATTTCCTGAAAAATCTTGTCTGAATAATTGAAACCATAACATAGCATACGGTTCAAAGGAACCATCAAAGGCCATCAGCTGAACTCTGACAGACACTGGCAGTTGACAGTCAAAACATGCTGGGAGATAAAACATTTACTGAATTTACTAAACAAACAAAACCTCGACTTACCATACTGCTCAAAAGAAGACAAAGTGAATCTCGCTGGAACGATTACCTGTGTTATTTTTTTTTAGTTTGTTATTCTTCTGTAATCAGTTAATCACAATGAACGCGTTTAAGCACCAGAACACCAAAGAAGACATGTCTATGCGTCTGTCTCCCACATGTGTAATATTGAGGAAACTTTCACGTATTTGCAAACTGTGTACTGATAAATCAGCAGAAAGATTATAGCTACCAAATTTCAGCCCGATCTGTTCACGAATAATAGAGGAGTAGCGATTTTAACTAGTGTACACAACAACAACAACAAAGTGAATGGTGTTTTGAGTCCGGTAGGCCAGCCTAATAAGTCATATTTCTTAATAAATTAGTATTTTATTTTGCAAATTGTTAAATATTAACCATATGTGCTGTAGTTGACTTTGGAAGGTTTAAAATAGCATGATATAGATCCTTTAAAGAATCGAGAAAAATTGAATAAAAGTGTCAAAATCAATTTAAAAAAATTAACAGAAATGAGGCAAAATTATTGGCAAAAGTATGAAAAAAGAAAAGTGTCAATTATTTTGGAGAGGAAGCAAAAATGGGACAAAGGAAGTTTTCAAATGGCCAAAGAAAAAGGTAAAAAGGGGTAAAAAAAAAAAAAAAAAGTGTCCCTCTTTTAAGGTTTTCTGGGGAAATAATATTAATTAAATATTAGGATATAAAAAGCCACATGTTGAGCATTTATGACTTAATAACAGCTTTATCATGGTTTTAGGAAATGAATCTAATAAATTGGGATGGTTGCCCTATACCCTTAGAACACCCTCACTTTTTAAAATCGCTGCTCCAGTAAACCCCTCATATTGGTCTCAGACAGTTCCACTCAGCTCACTCCTGAATCTGATCTAATCTATAGCTTCATGTATTACTTTTAGTATTTTGGAAACTTTTGCATATGCAGGTCAGAAAGGTATAATGACAAAATGAGACATTTCCATAAAGATGTGAAGGTTTTAAATCCTTTCCAACAGTGACAACAATGCCTGGGCAGCTCAGTAGTCATTCAAAGAGCTCTTTTATTCGAAACTGAAACACGTGCTTTTCTCTCAAACTGTCATTTCAGATACATAAAGGTAATTTAGCCCATCACATCTTCAATACAACCCACTAACTCCTTTGTAACCACTAAGTGCTGTGGGAGGGAGGGACAAAAAATTGTTCACCGTCTCTTATCCATCAACGATACACTTAATAAAAGAAAAATACTCAAGATCACTACAAAATACACAAAATTAACAGAGAAACATACAAAACGACATAACAAACACCAAAAAAAAAAACACACAAACACTGAGATATAATAATTCATATAATACCAACAACACACATCTATTCAGGAGGCACTAAATATACTGTTTCAGTCTATTTATTTACAAAACAACATTCTTTAAAATGTGTGTTGTCACTCATTCATTACATCATTCACCCTCTATACTTTTTTTTTCATAGTATTTTTGAGAAAAATGTTGTAGTCGGACATAAGGGGGTACTTGGATTCAGAAATAAGAGAAAGTGGGGTACTTGAGCCAAAAAAGTTTAAGAACCACTGACTTATAAACAATTTACAGCTCGACGAGACAAGAAAGATGCATCCAAGACAAGTTTAGATTCCATGTTTTTATTTAGCGCGGAACATAAAACATATTGTGGGGTTTTCACCACATACACTATGTATTCACATAATACACCATACCGCTACGAAGAGAAAGAGAGAAAGACTGAACAAAAACAGTTTTTTTTTATACATACTGCATTTTTGACCAAGAACCAAGAACAATCCATAAACTCAAAAAGGAATGTAGCTGCCAGTCAGGTCTGTTTGCTTTCCGTTCTTTAATCAGCCAATTAGGGAATGGGTCGCTTCCCCAATTTAAATAATATATTAAATTAGGTGGACGTGAGCAACACAAAGTGTAATTCTATCTATCTTCGTGTGAGCCAAAATTACATTAGCAACTTTTAGGAGAGAGTGGGTGAGTGAGGGCAGTGCGTGACTACTGGAGAGCATAAGCAGGGAGCAACTTTAATCTGGAAACAGTTAAATAATGAGTCAGCATTCAATTATAACGTGAAGATGCGCAACATTGTCAAATTAATCTGTTGGCCTCGGGTACTTGTACCGCGCCAAATGTCACACTCAGATAACCGTGTTCACACCACGTCACCACATCTCATTCTGAAAGGATTCACGTACAGTGTTAGCGGGAATAGTAATAAAATCAGCACCAGGGCAGCTTCCCATCTCACATTCAAACAGATGAGAAAATAACGTGTGTTTATACTTTAACCCAGAACAATGTTTACACAGTGAATTGTAAAGCACCGGTTTGTGACGATCACATCTACACAGGTTATGTGCAGTGGACTCACTTATGTGATTCTTCATGGTTTTAGAACGAGGTGTTTTTCACATGTTCATACTCAAGTATTTAGAAAAATTCAAAACAACATCTAAACAAACCGGGGGGGGGGGGGTAGTTTTTAACCTGATAGTCTAGCACAAGTAGGGACAAAGATTGCTTTGCTGTAACTCACTAAAACATCACCCACAAGAAGCTACGGATACATTTTGATCTCTATTGAAAAAGGGGAAATGTTTTCAATAAAGGGCAATGACATATTAAAGTTGTTTGCTGAAAATCTGGAAATGCTCCTGTTTGTGTGTGAGGGTACCATTTTTCAGTCACGCTGCAGAAAATGGAGGGAAAACAAGCAGAGAAAAGATCGCTTTGGGTCAAATGCACACAAACACACAACCTGGTTTACCTTGAGGACATTCCAGCTTTCATACTGGACACTGGAATACAAATCAAATCCAAGCTTTCCTTATTGATCACAAATTCATTTACTGCAAAGGTACTGGAAACACAGCCAAACCCTACGTTCCTCAGTCTAAATCTTAACAGTTGAACTTAAAAACTACATTAAAGTTTAAAGAATGTTTGTAAGTTGATTCTACTTGATTGTGATTATAAAGATACATTTTTTTAAAAGAAGTCCACTTTTCTATGGATGATATGTCCACGCTGGTCAACTCAGACTAAAAATGTCATTGCAATGAGAAATAAGATCATTTTTAAATAATTGCAACACGACTACTCGTGCATTTCTGTCAAATATCTAATAGTGTGTTGATAAAATAACTGTTTTGAAGTCAAAGGCACTTTTCTACTGCTTGTTTCCCCACCTGTTTGCACTTTTTGTGCCAAGCTAAAGCTGCTAAAATGTAAACAGTATAAGGCGAACTGATTTTCTAAAATTCACACGCAGAATAAGCAGCAAATACACATATTTACTCACACTTTAAACAGAAGACTTCATATGAATAATAATTTAGAACCACATAAATAACATGTGAGTAATTTTCAGGGTCGAGTATTTTGGGTTGAGTCAAAGAGTTTTGTCTAAAAACTCCACAGTTTTAATTGTACATTTAATGTTGGGAACAGAGATCTGGTACGAGTGAGTTGAGCACAGTTTAAAGGTTGTGTAAAAGTGTCAGCCACATGGCGACAGTGTTGATGCTGAGGTACAGTACTTAGGAAGGAAAAACAGCAGTGTTACTATAAAACACACAGTTACACAAAACACACTGGGGTCCCAAGTATTGTCTACAGTCGTTTGAAGAAGGGATGTCGGAGACATCAAAATACCTCCCCACTTTATTCATGGGTAAGTCACTCTCTTCACCAGTTAAATAATCTTACCTAAATAGTTTAATATTTACATTTTCATTTCTCTTTTGAGAAATCCAAAAACAAAAAAAAAAACAAAAAAAAAAAAACTAAGCTTCAAGTTGTCAATAATCAGCTCTTTTTGTCATTAAAATCAAGATTAAAAGTGCTTTTATAAATCTTTTTGTCTTTTCTATGTACAATTTGTATTAGCTATATAAAAAAGATTAAAGAAACAGAAACATTAAAAACAATCATTATCATCATAATCATAACCGTGTAGTAATAAATAAAAAGTGAAAAACAAAAGACAAGAGTGGAGGTTTTGAGCATACAACAGGACATGAATTAAATGACTTCCTGCCCTCAGTAGCAAGTCGTGATTGTGACCAGTGTCTCTACAGCGTGAGGTAGAGAGCGACAAACCCTTGGCACGACTTAAAAAAAAAAAAAAAAGCTCCTTCACAGGTGACCAGGGCTTTGGAACCAAAAACACACGCCTGCAGCTCGCGGGTCAGCTCCAGTCACGCTTTCATTCCTAGATGAAAACCGGGCGACACTCAAAGTCTCTCTCTTTGGTTTATCACTCACACAAGCATCCAACACGCTCATACACAAAGGGAGAGATTTGATGCTGATCAATTTTAGTGCTTAGTGCTAAAACCTATGCTGGAACTTTCCCTTAAACTTTCCTTATGGAGTTATCACAAAAAAACACCTCATGGATAATGGAGGCATGTGTTAGCTGTGCTTTCACTGGCCTGTACAGTGTACTTCATTGGAGGCAACAAAAACCCCCATCATATTCCAGCATAAACTCCCAATTCACAGCCAGATATCGCACCTTATTAATGTGTTACTGCATGGGGGGGGGGCTCTGAGGTTTGGCTGGCAATGAGGAAGGGCGCCCCCTAAGATGACAGCACCATGCAGAAGGATGAGTGGCTCCTTCACAGTAAAATCAAGTGTAGTAGGAGAGCACCAGAGTGTGTGTAGGAGCACCATAACATGTCTGCCGCTCACTTTCTTTTCTATCAGATGAACTCAAGTCATGTGCAAAGTTTCTCATCCATGTACAGTAATAACAATAATAAGAGTGAGAGCCCCCTCTGTTGGCCACGGTCTGTTAACGCAGCACTGCTTTTACAGGGAGCCCAAGCTTTCCTTTTGTACACACTGCTGTGAAAAGGCAATCAATGCTGCCCCCTAGAGTTTAGGAATAGAAAAGGTGGCACCTGCACTTCGTTTAGAGGCATTTTGCAGATATTTTTCTTTAGCATCAGTGGAATCAAACATCAGAATAGTCATTAAATCATCCTTTATCTGACCTGTTTTCTGCCTTTTTTCCTAATTTGAGCAAAAGGTTTTAAATGTATTCTTTTGTTTTGAACTACACTTTGGCTAAAGTAAAAATACTTGCAAAAAAACCTCTTACGAAAACCAGATTTGAGTTTAAGCACCAAAACATACAGCATGAGCACCATGAAGAGTCGTGGAATGAGCCTGAAGCCGAGCACCATTTGAAAAACTAGAGGGATGTAAGAGGGAGGAAGGAGCGCAATACCTACAGATAAGACAAGCAAGTGCTTTTTCCAGTGAGTATTTATCCCTTTTGTATCTATCTTTTATGTATTCATATGTTTACATCCCTGATTTTGTTAACTCTGGGATCATTTCGGCCTTTTATATACAATAAAAGGAAGTTTGAATAATAGCTTTTGGTGAGTTTCATTTGCTTTTTAAAGTTTTTATATGTGTCTGGAGATATTAACTCCTGTTATCTAAACACGTGATTTGAGATTGAAATGCACATCAATTCTGGGAACCAGCGCAGAATTAACCCTTTGGTTTCCGAGCTGAAAAGTAATCCTCAGTTTCCCAGTGACAGTACTGCTGATATTGAAAATTATTCATAATGGTGGCATGGATTAAAAGATAAACCCAATTGTCTGAAATCATTGGACATTGACAGTTTAGCACACAGTCGTCATTACTGAAACATTGTTTTGCTGTCTTTTCAGGTAAATAATGGCTCCTCCGTCTCCCAAGTGCAGCTTTAAGATCGACAAAAACAAAACATTAGATCGAATCAAGCACAAAGATGGGTTCAAACCTTCCAAACATCAAAAGAGCTGCTGTCGCTCAGAAAGACTGATTTAAAGGATATATTAAAAAAAACAATATAGAAAATAAAAAAAAACTCCTCCACAAAATCCATTAATAACATCAACAAAAAACAGCAACATTTAAAAAAAGTCTTCATTATATAATACCTGTAATAACAACATTGACAGTAACCATAATGATCATAATAATATTGATAATAACAATAATTAGAACCATTAAAACTCTATAAACAAGAAAAGAAGCAATGGAGTTCCTCTCCGGGTAAGAGAGGAAGAGCACCACAGGCAGTGAGTCTGGAGCCCAAACCACTGCCTGACATGAGGTAAAAACAATAAAAGTGTCCCCCCAATCCATGGGGCCCTGTGAAGAGGGCAGGAGGGAGAACTGGACTCTAGGACGGTTGAGAGGCATTTTTCCAACCCTTTGCTCCTCCACTCTGTAGCTGTGTGTCCGTCTGCTCTCAGACAAAGTTCCTGTAGGGTCCAGTGAGGCGAGTGAAGGCATAAGAAGACACAGTAACCACAGAGCTGGTGTGAAACGTGGAGGATAACCGGGTGAACGGCCCTTCCTTCTTGTCTTTAGATTGTAACGGCCCTGGACTAGCACCTGCCGCTGTAGAGCCCCATTTGCGTTTCTTGGCAAGAGCTTTAATTTCTTCCTGGGAGAGGCCGAGGAGAAGCGCCTCTTGCTGCCTCTGCAGGTTTTGCTCTGCCAACAGTTTCCTTTTGGCCTCCCACATCGCCAGGCCGTGCATCGGCTGGTTTAAGTTCTTGTGCTGGTAGAAAACCAGAGAAATGCGTGATGGGTGGGAGCGATCAGGGTTTTTCAGTGGAGTGGTGGCGTGCAGTTCCCGACGTGCACATTCAATGAGGATGGAGCCGTGAGCTGGAGCCACCGCTACGCCACCGATGTGAGGATCCAAAAAGTTGTGCTCACTGTCAGACCACACCTCGTCCTCACCCAGCTCATGTTGTGCCATTCCCTCCATGTCACTCTCCAATTTATGAGGCTCGTAGCAGGCCTGCTCTGACTGCTGTAAGGAATCAGGGAACAGGCGTCCCTCAGGGGCCGGGGAAGGAGTGCTGCCTGCCACTGAACCTCCAAAAGACTTCCACACTTTTTCTTGGAGTCCAAGTGGCGTAGAGCATCGACTCTCTCCTGTCTTACACCACAGCTTGTCTGGGAAAGCTCCTGTGGGGGTGCTGTGCTTAAAACCTGGACTATACGCTCCAGAACCCACAGCCCATGGATTGGGCTGAGGGCTGGGAGCAGGGCTGGCCCAGTGCCTTGGCGTTGCTGGGCCCAGGGACCCTGGCTGTGGAGTACCGGTGCGGGACTGAGTGGTGCAGGGCTGGGGTGTTCCTGGGTGAGGGCTAGGGGGTTGAGTGGAGCCATACATGTTGGGCTGAAGTGCTGTGCCGAGGTGAGGGGATGGAGAGGGAGAGGGAGAGAGCTGCACTGAAGGTGAAGGAACAGGAGAAGCCATCGGGGTGTGTGAGCCCGGGTAGGAAGTCCAGTTCTGAGTGTATGGAGAGGACTGCTGCCGCTGCTGGTAAAACTGCTGCTTGTCTGGGTTCATTGGTGGAGCTTCTGCATTCTGCTTCCTGTTGAGATGGCTCTCCCAGGAAGTAGGAGTGAGGCTCCCATTAGGCCTGTGCCCTGACCAGGCTCTTTGTGGATTAGCACCATGCTGACAGGGCAATGCACCATCGTAGACGGGCACATCCATGGGCTCCTGCTTGATAACCGGAGTGTTTCTACTGGAGTGCTCAGAGGAAACAGAGGAAGGACGGGACGGGTTGTAATCAGCATTCTGAAAGTATGCAGCTTGATTTGGTTGACCAGTTTGCTCTGAGTGACTGGGATTAGACTGATCCAGTTTTGACTGGAGGCTCTGGATGTCAGGCTTTGATTCTTCCTGGACAGCATTAGTGTTGGGTTTCTGCAGAGAGTTGTTCCGGCCCTCGTAGGTCCTCATCTTTGGGTGGAATCGTGCATTGGGCGAGTAGGGGGGGGCACTGGGAAGGTAACCATTGGCAGCATCGGGTGCAGAGGGCTGGCCGTTTGCAGTTAGGCCTCCTCTTGCATAGTAGGCAGGGTGTTGATATACATTATTGAATGGATCTGCAGCCTGCACATCGTATCCATCATTTGATCCAATGGACGGCTCTTTTTTAATGATGGGCTTCACTTCCTGTTTGATTCCTGGTTTTTTAGAAACAAACAAAAAAGTACTTACTAAAGATTAAACAACAACCTGTTTGTCCAACATGTCTAAACCTTTATATTTCTTCTATTCTAATCTAGGGCCTTATAATCCCACAACTATGAATAAAATTAATGTAAAATAACACTTTTTCAACAATCACATACTGGGATATATTGAGCTGCATATGTTGGGAAGTACTGTTACTTAAGTTACTTGATTTAAATTGTACTCAAATACAAGTACAAGTAAGTCATACATAAAATACTCAAGTACAAGTACAAAGTAGCTCAATTAAAAAGTACTCAAAGTAAAAGTTACTCATTACTTTCATCCCCCACATTTTATTTTGGTAATGAATCTTGCCACGGTTCCCTTGCATACAGTAAACATCTCATGTATAAACTTAGAAAGGAAGAGACCAATTGGAACGTCAAAATGTATGATTCTTTCTTTAAATAAAACACCAATGAACTAACTATAGCTACATTTTTTAACTCTAAAACTGAGAAAATATCTGGCATTCAATGCTGTTTTGGTGCCGAGCATTACATTTAATCTGGTTTGTTGGGTATAATGTGATGCATTTGATTGGCGTCTGGTCATTTCACTTTTTTTGTAGTTCCACAATGTCTGTTTATCATTTTAAAACAAAAACAAAAAACTCAGTAACGGTTAGGTGTAGAAATGTAACAAATTACTTTACCTCTTTTAAAATGTACTTAGGTACAAGTAAAATTACTGATTTAGAAATAAACTCAAAAAAGTACAAGTACCCATAAAATGTGATGTGAGTACTTTCACTTCTGCTAAAAACAATTTCCACATACTGTGAAACACATTAACAAGCGTAGTGTTGTGTTTTTCTTAGTCTGTGTGAACACAGTGAAACAGGAAGTGCTGGTGGATATAATCTCAGCAAATTCTCTATGCTCTGCATTCAGCAGATAGACTTTCAAAATAAAAGTCAGTGTCCCCCACAAAGAGTGAAAACAATAATAAAATAAAAATGAAAATCTGACCTTTATTGCTTTGGAGCTGAGAAGAAGTGGTGACGTCGATCTCGGTCTTGATTTCTTGTTTCTGTGGCGTTCCACCAGCCTGTTGTAGGAGTTTGTTCTTCTTCTTCTCAGACGCTGCCTTCTTGGCCTCCAGTCGCCGCTGTCTGCAGGACTTGGCCGGTTCGGGCAGCTTGCGAACCTCACGGCGGAAAGCCTGAAGCACCTGGATAGCTCCCGTCTGCATCTTGAGGCGTTGTGCCTCTTCGTTACCGAACTCATCGGTCATGGATAAAGTGTAAAGAGGCAACACGTGCAGCTGCTCGTCCTCAGGAATTTCTCCCACGGAGCGGTTGTCCTCTTTTGTTAAAGTACAAACCTACCAACCAATAGGAAGGAGCACAAGGTGAAGTGTGAGCTGTGGAAAGCAATGTTTCAGCCTTCTCACCTCATATTACACAGAAACACATACTAACACAGGACTGTGAGCTTTCTTACCACTGTGCACCCGTTGTACAGGTTATGCTGGTCCTTGTGAGCGTGAGCACAGAAGTCCATGCATGCAGTGACACCAGCAAAAGGACGACCCTCCTTCAAGCCCAGCCGGCACTCTGAGGCTTTGAACTCAGTCTGGCACTGAAAAAGAGGAGAGGAGAACCTCAACTTACTGTAGCTTTCACTTTGAGCTTCCCATAAGCATCATGTGACCTCCTGTTAGGATGTCACCAGAGGTGTAAAGACAGGGTTCCTACAGCTTTAGTCAAATTAAATTCAAGACTTTTTATGGCCATTTGAAATTAAATTTAAGACCAACTTCACAGTAAACATAATTAAAGAAAAAAAACACCACATCAATAACATAGGGGTAGGGTACAGTTTTTTGTGTCTCATGCAGACTTTCCGCCCCCAAAGTCAACACACAAAAAGACACAAAGTGACAGTAAAATACATTAAAAAAAATGGACTAAAATAATTAAAAATCACCCCAAAAACACAAGATGACTACGGAAATAGCCAGAAATCGATAAAACAACAAAAATACAAAAAAAAAAAAAAATTAAGAAAAATCTTTGTTGGACAGGCAGTTTTTATTAAATTTACATTTGGTTATATATATATAATAAAAAAAAAAATAAAAAAAAAATCATACTTATGTGTTAAAATGAAAGACTTTTGAAACATTGATTTAAGACATTTTAAGGATAATAAAGGCCTTATTTTTCGATTAATGCCTTTTAAAACTTTTTAAGGATCTGCGGGAACCCTGAAAGAGTACTGATATATCCTATTAAAGTAGTACTGTTACTTGATTTAAATTGTACTGAAGTACAAGTACAAGTAGGTCATACATAAAATACTCAAGTACAAGTAAAAAGTAGCTCAATTAAATAGTACTCAAAGTAAAAGTTACTAGTTACTTTCACCCCCACATTTATTGTTGGTAATAAATCTTGCCACGGTTCCCTTGCATACAGTAAACATCTCATATATAAACTTAAAAAGGCAGAGACCAAATCTTGCACAATTGGCACTTAATTTATTTTCCACAAAGGCATCTGTATAAAATAAAAGGTTTGTCAAAATGTATAATTATTTTTTAGATAAAATAACACCAATTAATTCAACTCAAAATAAAAAAAAATTCTGTGAAAATAACCGGCATTCAATGCTGCTTTGGATGGGTTCGTTTGTAATTGTTGTTTGTAATTTTTTTCAATCTGACTCTGGGACATGCACAATAATTCCATTGTACTTGTTGTTTTTAACTTATCCATATGGCAATAAAGTCTATTCTATTCATTACATTTAATCTGGTTGGTCGGCTATGATGTGATGCATTTGATTGTTGTTTGTAGTTTGTAGTTTCACACTGTCTGCTGATCATTTTAAAACAAAAAAATAATAATTTATTCAGTAATGGTTGGAGGTAGTAATGTAACAAATTACTTCTTTTAAAATGTACTGAAGTACAAGTCAAATTACTGATTTAGGAATAAACTCAAAAAAGTACAAGTACCCATAAAAGGAACTCAATTACAGTGAGGTGAGTACTTGTAATCCGTTACTTTCACCTCTGGATGCCACTCAGTTTTGTTCGTCTCTTTAAAGGCGGGTATACACTGTGATTTTTGGCCCATTTTGAGCCGATTTTTGACTTTTTTGGGATCGGGCCGAGTCTCTGCTAAATTGTGTCGTGCATCGTGTAGTATACATGGGGTCACGATAAGTGATTAACATCTCACGACTAGTTATAGACCAATGCATTGGCCGATTTTTGAGTTTCTTACATGTATCAGCATCGCCCGATACGGGCTGCTGCGTTTTTTTACTTCTACCTCACCTTTGTTAAATTCAATAGATGTTCCTTTTTTAAAAACTCTTTTTAAAGACTCGTGCCATTTGTTATCATCATTGTGTAATTTTTATGATGTAAATTGAGGGAGCAAAAGTAGTATTGGCTCCAAATATCGGCACAAGAAAATCGGCTAAGGCTGATGGAAAAAAACGGCATCGGCCCTAAAAAATCCATATCGGTCTATCCCTACTCACGACCAGCTCCTGATCAGCAATCGTATGGTCGTAAGGAAATCAAACATGTTTGAAATCCAGTCGCTCCTTGTGAGGGTATCGCACAATTGAAGCAGTGCCACGAACCGGCTTACCTCAAACTCTCACACTGCGCATGCGCGAACACCGTAGGACCGTTGTAAAACTGATGGACTGTACTGCCCACATCTGTCCAGCCAGTTCCTGGTCCATCACATCGCCGTCTTTTCTTTTTTAAAGCTCGTTTTGCTGAGATTTGAGTGTCTCTCCACTTCTGGGTTCTTCTTTTGTTTTAATAGCAACGCTTCAGAGTTCTTCTTCTTCTAATTAGTACGTTGAATTTCCAGAAACGAGAACCTGACGTGTCACGTATGGACGTATAGTGTGGGAAATCAGATTGTGTCAGAGTGTCGGACCGTACAGTGTGAGAACATGAATCGTGAGCTGCGCACATTCAGACTCTGCAATTAAGTTGCAGAGTTTGAGCTGGAGTTGAGTACAAAGATTGGAAAAAAAATCGCACAGTGTATCCCAGCCTTAAGTTTCAAATCAATGTGTGACCGTATTGTCTGGGTTTAAAAAAGTCAGCGTCAGGATCCTTAGTTCAAGTTGTCATCTTCTGATAAAAAATTCTATTTAGTTTGTGTATTTTGTTAACTTAAATCTAAAATGTATCCTGCCATTGTTTGCATTTATAGTCTAGATGGCTTCAGACAGATAACAGAGTTAGAATCTGAAATTAACACAAAGGGTTCGATATCAAACCAACCTGGTTACTGTAGGCCTGAGGCGCCAACTGCTTGTACAATGGAGCTACCTCGGTTGCCAGATTCTGGAAGTTATCCCTGAGTTTGTCCTCCTGATTAAGGAAAAGCATTGAAATGAAGTCATTGATTATATCAACAATACAAACGTTCCTTCCAAATCACACCAGTACCTCTTCAGGGTGATCTCCTTGTAGCTTGAACTTGCGTGGCATTTTGCTCCGGGCGTATTTACAGGAGTTGTAGTACATACTCCAGGAGCAGCCAAAGGAGAAGGAAGCGCCACAGCTCTCAGGGTCTTTGCCTTGACACGCACACGTACGACTGCAGGGGGAGACATTGAGCATGCACAGGTTTACACATTTTTAGAAAAGGCATTTGATTTCCAAGCTTTGAGTGTGGTATAAAAATCTAACTTTTTTAAAATGCCAGACTCACACTACAAAATGTGTCACTAAACAGAAACCATTTTGTGAGACAACTGGTTTTTCCCGTTAGCTTACGCTAAAACTTAAAAGAGGAAAAAGCATTTTCCTCTCCAAATCCAAAGCAAAACTAAATTTAATCAGGTGCACAGAAGCTTTGCAAAGGGTTGGTTCATTTATCAATGGAAATGTACCAACCTATTCATATGGAGAGAATTAGCTTCGAAATTCTGAGTTAGATATTTTATTACTCTAAAAAAATTGTTCTCAAGGACCGACTCAAAATGTTGGAGACGGTGTGGGAGTGAGGATGCTAATCATCACCACATTTTTTTGGGAATTCCCACCAACTAAACGTTTTTGGTCAGTGCTTCACAAAAAAAAGAGAGCATTATTTAATATGAAGATACCTTTGAATTTTCAAACATTATTCTCTGTCAATCACAACAGTGGCCATAATAGCGCTTGTAATAAAAACCAATTAAAAAGCTCAAAAAGTCTTCCACGCGTTTGCAACTCGATGCTGATTGGTCGATGGCATTGACAATATTACCCGTTATACTTCTCTCATGCTTTCTACTTCTACTTTTTTTTTTTATTATTCAAAGAAATTTAATGTTATATTATGTTTTTTTTTTTTTTTTTACTGATGGCCACTTTAAATTTGGTTCAGCCATTTTGAGTTTTAAAAATCTGGTCACCCTAACTCAGGGCACTTTAAAAAGTATCTATTTAACATTCTGATATCAGTACGTAAAACGACCATAACCCAGACAATGGCGGCATCCTGACGCCTCCACAATTGAAGAGTGGGAGAACATAGTTTAGGACATTTATATCATGGAAAAAAATCACATTCTCCCTCCGATTACAAAGAGAAATGTTTGTAATCTGAAAGTTTTACCCTGCTTTGGTCAAATTGGACGTAAGATATTTAGGATATCAAATGGAAAAGGATTTGTTGCTAAATTGTCTCTGTATCTATTTGTATATATCATGTCTACACACTCCGTGGTTACAGTTGTAAATAGTTATTAAAGTGAAAGACTCAAAACTGAAAAAACAAGGGAAAATGGTATATTGAGAGAAAAGTGTAAAACATCTTATTTTACTCTTTCTTTTCTACTGTGTGTAAACATGACGGTTAATGTGTAAAATACCCATGAATCTCTAATATATAAAGAATATAATAAAAAACAAACACAGAAAGACTGGAAATAAATCTGTGTGAATAACTACTCACTCATCATTGAGGCCGCAGCGTCGGCTGGTGGGACAGCCGTACTTGGGGATGGTGACGCTGAGCTCTTGGTACAGTTTGTCAGCCATAGCTCTGGGAACTCCTTCCCAGGCCATGATGAGGATGATGATGACGGCGTTGGCACAGTGGTGGCCTGCACGATGACGCACCATACACATCAGCTTCTCTTTCTCACTGCCCCGTCGGATCACCTGACAGGAAACACAGCTTGTCATACTTTCATCTTCCATTGATGTTATCACAGGGTTGTCCACTGATAATGAAGAGTCCAATATTCAACAACAGTGGAACAGCCTACTTTGACATAAACCATACCTTTACAGGTTGTTAATAATGTGCTGTTTAGCACTTCTTGCAAAAGTGGCACCAATAAATACCAAACATTAAAATAAGCTTTTCCTTTTTTTGTTGCTCACAATAAGGACATAATATGAATATGTATTGGTGGTAAACAGGGCTTTAAATTAACACCTGCCAACCCACCACACTAGCCATTTTGGCTGGTGAAGAATGAAACACCACTGCTGTGTGTTTGAATCGGCAGGCTGCATTAAGTCAATGGGCTGTTTTCCACCAAGAAATTTGAGGGTTTTTGTGTGTGTTTAGACTTTAAAACATAATGTGTATCTGGCAGCACTGCTTGTTGTACTAATCCTACATTTCCCATGAACACTATGTCGTTCAACAATTGGCTACATGCTTACGTTAGCGCGTTATGGTTTGGTATCGGAGAAGACAAACAGATCGGCGCAAAACAAACGATAGGATCTGAAATGAAGTTGTAAAATTATCTGGGAAAAACAAACAAACGTGGAGATATTTATCAGGCGTTAAAAAACCTGAACTACAAAAAAGGAAGTCTGCTGCTGACACAGGGGAAAATATAGATGAAAGAGGATCTGAAAAAAAGAAGAAATTGAGGAGTTTTATTACTAAATGGATGTCGGGTCATGAGTGGCTGGTATTCCACCATTTGTTCACCTTTAAAATGTGCACTATACAGTTTGTGGGGAGTGGGATTTGTTTACATTTGAAGAGCATGCATGTTAGTAAAACATTTTTTCTCTACAGTACATGTAATTCTTAGTGCTGATTACTTCTATTCTTTCTAACTTCAAACACAGGGATTTAATATGTTCCATACTGCACCTTTTAGGCATTGTTACAACATTGTTTTTAAATTAAACATGAACGCTTAAATATATTCTGTGGCACTCATAATGTAGTTTATTTATTTTTGAAAAAAAATTGGCTGGTGGAAAATCTGGTTGGTTGGTAACTTTAAGAATCTACTAGCCATGCTGGCTGGTGATCTAAAAACTTAAATCAAAGCCCTGGTGGTAAAGATAGGAATGTTACATCCAACTAGTTGACTGTTAATATCTTTGCAGTAATTGTCATCCTTTTCATATGAACTGTTTAAGCAGAATAATAAGACTGCCAATCTTCTATAGATGCATTTTTCTATTCTTATATCTTATATCTTTTTTATTTTTATATTCAAAGTTTTAGCAAACAAAAATGTTCAATATTCAAATGTAGTGGAATCTAAAGGAAGGCTAGATCATATACAGTATGTCATATATGGCGTTAATAGAATGTCGTGTTTGTTCACATTTGATCAAATTAAGATTTTTTAGATTTATTTTAATTTATTTTGAATGTTTGGGGGTTTTTTTCAACAAGTCGTTAATGTACACACACAAACACGCCCGTGAAGTTGTTTTGAATCCATAAAGTCAGTAGCAGGTAGTGTCAGGGGTGACACTGGGGAGACGGCAGTTGTCACAGAGAGAGACCTTGTTGAGTGACTGTTGTCATGTGGGAGCCACTCTCACTGTTTCTACTGTCAGTCACAAACAATGTCATGTAACATAAAGAAAGCTCTTCACTATTTATCTTTAACTGGCAGTGATGTAAACGTGTAATTGATCTCCATCCTCCTATGAATGAACTGGGATGCCACTTACCCACTTAGCGATGGGACATCCACGGGAGCTCTTTCCCTCTCTGCCTGTGTAAACCGCCTTCTCAATCCGGATGGCCTCGCCCTTCTCCCCATATCTACGGGGAAAAAAGGTGGGTTGCAATTTAAAGCACATCATTGTAAATCCTCCACTAATAAATGTTTCACTCACAAATTAAAATCCAACATCGTCATATAAAAAACAGGGCCTCACACATATTTAAAAACTTCCTAACCTGGTGTTTTAGCCACATTAGTTGAAAGAGAGACTTGACCAAGTTGAAAAAGTATCAGATTTTTTTTATATAACCACAAAGAAGAATTTACTCAAAAATTAAAAATAAAAAACATTAAAGAATCACCAATAATCACATTTTAGGAACAGTTTTAATAAACAACAGTGGAAGGAAGTTAATACATTTCCTTTAAAGCACAACTTTTTGCATTCATCTTGGTGAAAGTGAAAGTAAATTAAAAAGTTGAGTCTATTTATTTTTTAACTAGAAGCATAATTTCTTCTAATCTAATCTAAAACGGTGTCTTTAAATATAGTCATTTTTAAATATATATTTATATTCAATATATTTGTTATTTTATGGTTTTTGGGGGAGTGACCTGAGCTTTGTGCTGCAGCCTAACTTTAACAAAAGCATGCTGTGGGAAAACATGCAAATTCCACAGAAGAGAGCTGCCACACCAGGAAACTGGTTAGAACCTATCCATGCTTATGCAGCTCAAAAATCCAAGTACAACCTTCACACGTTGCCAGTTAATGAGCGGGGGATGTTCTGTGTACACTGACTTTACCTCCATAATCAAAGCCTGTCTGAGCCTCCAAATGACTACTTAAGTGACCATCCCACATGGTCTCATCTGGGTCTCAAGTATTCATTACCAACTAGTCCTACACAACAGATGATGATTGGGAAAAGTAAATTGTGGTTTGCATTCAGTAAGGACGTTCTCACAATCTCAAAAACCTCCTGAAATTCCACCTTTATTCAGAAACTGCTGCTTTAATAAATAATACAGTGTGTTGTGTCGCCTCCTGTAAATAAAAACAACAGAAAGGAGACTGACCTACTTATTTTTAGTTAAGGAATATGTCAGTACTGATCACATGACCACTCAGTGACTCTTTTACCACACTTTATTAGCTACGGTTCAGCTGTCCAGACTTTAATCAATTTACTTGGTGGAACTCTGCAGCTTTCACACAACTCTGCTTACTCCAGAACAAAAGCCAAAGCTGTTTCCTGGAGATATTTCTGTTGTTGTTTGCTTTGGTGTTTGCATTCTCCTGGTGTCATTTTGCAGGGCTCTTGGTTAGTGCCTAGTCATAGAGAGAAGTCAGAGGTGGACTTGGGGCACGGGTAGGTCATCAGGATTTGTCAGCTGTCTGCTCACAGCTCAGATCAGCTCCTCCTGCGATCTAGATACCTGCCATTGTGGAAGCTTCAGCCCTGAGTAGATGTGGCGTGACAGCGAACGCTAAGGGTCTCCTGCTGAATGGGATCCACCCTGAGGTGTTTGAGAAAGTGGGAGGGGGGATGGGCTCCGTCACCACAGGGGGAGGGCGGCTGAGGTCAGAGGTGTGTCAAAGGTCATCCTGGGACTATGGGGTCTTAACATCTTGCGTCATCTCTTAAACAACAAAAACTAGCCAAACATCCCCCTTTGCTTACTCATCCTGTGCTCTCTGATTACTAATTACTTTGGGCTCTGTGAAAAAACCACAAGCTCTTTGACAAATGCAGTCACAGAGGAGTGTAAAGTTTCAGGACTGTACATGAAGCATAATGCACGGATGGATGGAATCGTATGTGTATTTTCTCTGTTAAAATGATAAAACCTGTGATTCTACAACATTTATTCATCACAGTTGACCCGATTATTGTACAGGATGCCTATTGGGATGAAAAACTAGAAATTCAACATTGAAATCATGCCTTTGATACACTAAGCTTGATGTTTCCCAGACAGCACGCATTTTTCCCCCCAAATCGGTGATACCACTTGTAAAATTGTAGAACTGTAAAATGACACTTCCATGAAGCTGTTTTTATGCTGGGGCTCTTTTGGCATTGTTGCTGAAAATACATTTATGATCATGAACTGTGTCTTTCTATATTTTGTCCACACATAATAAACTATTTAGTGGTAGTATTGTGTTTTGTTGTTGTTGTTGTTGTTGTTGTGATATTGCCATATTCCTATCAGATTTTATTTATTTTTGTAATTCTTTATTTATGAGTTTTTATATTTTGACACAATAAAATGTACAGAACATTGTGGAACAGGGAGTGACCAACAGATAACTAGTTTCTCAATTAAAGATCATTATCATTAACAAAAGCTGTCAACTCTTCCATTCTATAGATTTCCAATGTGGTTTCCCACCAAAATGTTAAAGTTGGTATGTCCAAGGATAACCATTTCTTAGTTATAGTTTTTTTGCTTGCAACCAGCAAGGCATCAAGCAAACACTTATCTTTTTTTCTCCAGTTGTGTGGTACACATCCAAAAAACAGAGTTTTCATTTCAAAGGCAAATGTACAGTTAAATATGTCCTGCAGTGTTCCATGAATGTCTGTCCATTCCTATCAGATTTAAGTAAATACTCGACTATGGACATGGAGATATTTATACTAATTGAATGATCCGAGCTACATAAAGGTTAATATAAGCTGTAGAGAGGCCGCGCTGAGCATCTTCAATCCATCGTACAAACATCGGCCAAATGCCGATGTCTCTGCGACATCTGCCCAATGAGCAAATGCTCTCCATAATACGTGTCGCCAACTTCATTGCAACTTCATTCATCGTGCCGACATCGGCGAGATGTGCGTGTGCTATCAGGGTTCATACTGTAAACTTGGATTTTTGTACACTCATGGTTTGCAGGTGACTTCTTATTTGTCTATTCAGATAATATTCTTTGCCTACTGCTCAGTCGTAACAAAAACAACAACAACAACAACATAACAAACAAAAGAACTAAACAAGCAGGACAATACAGACGGTTTTT
Source organism: Gouania willdenowi (assembly GCF_900634775.1). Classification (NCBI taxonomy): domain Eukaryota; kingdom Metazoa; phylum Chordata; class Actinopteri; order Blenniiformes; family Gobiesocidae; genus Gouania; species Gouania willdenowi. Next base: position 13,854,160 of record NC_041052.1, on the reverse strand, counting down.
ATGTTAAAGTACATGCTGCAAATAGTGAGACATTATGCTCAAAAAAGAAAAAGGGGACCAAAATGCTTGATGATGGAAAGAGGAAATATAGGAGTGAAAGTCAACCTGTACAAAAAGGACGTTACATGGGCAAAACCATATATACAAAAAAAAAAACATAAGCAAAATAATATAATAATGATAATTCCTATACATCAGTACACTTTTCAGTTCATATACAGTATTCATCAATAACAAGTTTAGGAATATAGAGGAATCATTCTCTGAAGTAATGTAAAAAGGGGGACCATGTTTTCTTAAATGATGGTGTGTCTTTATGGAGGCTGTTCATTTTGTAACATTTAAGTGGTCTGTGAGTAACCCTAACCAGATATTTTAGTTCGATCTTTTCAGTTTAAAAGTACAATGGTTAATGATATTAGCATGAATGGTATGGAGGGATTGGGAATGGTTAACGATGAAATATCTCCAAGTACTGCAATAATACCATTTTCTGTTTTCTGCTTCTACAATGGTTCCTGTTCTGTGATGTGCTGACGATGTTGGCATATTATTAGTTTCTTACTGAATTCTGGGTCATAGATTCCCTGAGGACGTAATGTGAGGAGGATAAGAGGTACAGCGAGAGAGGGAAGAGAAGAGAAAAGCAGAGGAAGGATGACATACCTTGTCTCCATCAGTGTCCTGATGGAAGCTACTGTAGGTCCAGATCCCAGATGATTATAATAGGGCCCTTCATCTTTCTCCAGGATTTGTTCTTGAGAAAAAAAAGAAAAAAAAACATTTTTCTTCACGGCAGCATCCAGAGCCCTGGCTATTAATAATTCAAATGTTCTTAAATTATTCATCACCAAAGTTCTCTTTAGATTTCAAGTCTTAATATGATTTTTTTTTTTAGCTGAAAACACCACAAGAGGTCTGCATAAATCATACATCACAGGTGGGAAAATTCAAATCCAGACTGTGGCATTGTTAAATCCTGCAGATTTCTGTGCACTTATCTTACAATTACTGCATAATTGTCTGTAAATACTGTTACGTTGGACATTTCAACTGTTGGCAATGTTGAGGTGGCACCACTAGAGGGCAGAATATTGGGGGAAATAAACTAGTGGCATAATATTTAGCTGATAAAACGCTAAAACTGTGCAAAATGTATTTTTTAAATGACTGCATGACACCTTAATATCTCAACATATTTATTCATTTCACCATGAACAATAATAACGTTTCTGTATTTCTGTATATTCCCTTTTGTCCGACGACAACATTTCGCTCAGAATACTATGAAAAACAACTATAGAGCACAGTGATGGATGAATGAGTGTTAACACACATTTTAAATAATATCATTTTGTAAATAAGCGGAATAAACAGTACTTAGTGCCTCCTGAATAATATTATTTCTATTGTTTTTATCATTTCCCTCGTGATGTGGATTCAAGTATGACCCTTGTATATTCAGTTTATGCTCTAATCAAGATCACTTTTTAATCATCTTTATTACTCTTTATATGAATTTCTTCCAAATAATTAACATTATAAAACCCCATATTTTTAATTCTTTCATTTGTTATTTCTCCATTTTATCTCTTTCAAGTACCCCCTGTAGTGCCACTGCGTACCCCAAGGGGTACACGTACTCCCATTTGAAAAACAGTCACATGCAACATTAGGTAACATTAAACCTCTATCATTTTAAATCCACACATGGCTCAACTTACTATGCACACTTAACCACACATTGCAGTGTGTTTGTAAGGCGTGGCCTAAGAGCAGACTGACTACAGTCATGATGAATGACTCAGTGTGTGACACTAAGGGGAGGGTGTATATTTGTGTTATGTATCTGTATATTGTCCTTCAAACACACCACGTGATTACAACGCTGTCTGTGTGTTGTGCTACTTTTCAGCCTACAGTTAAAAAAGTGCACCTCAATGCAGTTCTATGCCCTTCATGATGCAATGATTTACCGTCTAATCTTCAATGCAGCAAAAATGCTCCAGATTGTCAGCAGCATGATGTAAATGTTCGGAAGATACAGTAAATGATTCACACATCATCTGCTGACAATGTAAAATGGTGTTTATTGCTCAGAGGCAACATGAGGACACATTATCGCTTAGCTGGGCGTGGCTAATGGCAGGAAGTGGATGAGTTGCGCTAATTTGTCATGTGGTTGTGTACGTGCGTGTGTGCGTGTGTTATCTGATTCCAGTGCAGTGTTGATAAGCAAGCAGAGGGATCTGTTGCACTTTGTTATGGTAGCAACAGCACAGTGACCCAGTGTTTACCCACAGTGACGCTTCCCCCAAATGTAAGAAAGGGTTTGTAAATAAGATCTTAAGTTTAAGCCTTCACACATCTGCAGTCATCAACTGTGAGAAACTTGGTTGTGTTTTACTTTGAACTCTTGAGTTACTGCATTAAATTACTCAACTGTCACTCAGAACAGCAATATTGATTTATTGAAAAGATAATGTAAATATGACGTATTAAAAACAACAGATATTTTTGTGTTTAAAGCTGCTCTCAGACAATATTTTTAGGATATTTTGTAGAATAATTTGAGAAAAATTGCAGAATTTTGTAAAATAATAATAATAATAGTGTTCTTTCAACAAATTGTGATTAAAAATGACTGCAGTCAGAGCAGCAATATGCGTGATTTATTGAACATACTACATATGTTACAGATGTTTTTTGTGTTTAAAGCTGCTCTCATGGTGCAGCTTTATGTTTCATCATTTCTAACTAAGAATGATAATTATACTGTATCTGATTGAAGTCATGTAGCAAAGATTGTCTGAAGTTGGTGTTTCTTTACCATTTACTTTACTACACAAGTGGATGCCAGGTGTTATTATATTGCTAATTTTTAATTGTTGAGAGAACCACACCTACAAAACAGTAATAGTGCAGATACAACAGCATAAAGTCAATTTAGGCACAGGTGATGCTGGATTCTTTTTTTTTTTTACACTAGTTAAGCTGTTTTAAATTGTGTTACTGGGTTACCTTTTCATGGTACTGTTGTTCACATTCTCTCTCTATCCCTTTTACAGTGTTGTTTCTCTGAACTGTTTTGTTCTCTCAAAATCAAACTAACCCCAGTATAGTTTCTCCTCTTAACCTTGTACTTAAAGTACCTTGAACTGACTGTGTTGTGATTGAAAATGAATAAGATACAGTATAAAAACTATAGTCTATTCAAAAAAACAAAACAAAAAAAAAGGCATACCACAGGCGAGTTGCTATACCATATATTTGGGTCATCACCACTGAACCAGAATTGCCACTATTCTATAGTTCCTACTTTTGACCTCCACTGCCTTTCATTATTTATATGGAAACTAGTGCATTAAGTTGGAAACACAGCCTCAGTCAATCTCAATGCAAGTGAGACCAACTAAACTAATTAATAGTGTTTCGTAAGTGAAATCAAAGGCTTGCAGAGATTAAAAGGCTTTTATAGATTTTTTTTCTACTTTGATCTGCATCTGCTGACCTTTACTGTAATCTTTACTGTGGTGTGTACATTATAACTTACCAACACAGGTACAGGTTGGGAACTCGGCCTGCAAGTCCTTGGAAGGAGTATCCAGCAAACTTTTGGTGGGGCTGTCAAGGTATCGCAAAGGAGACTCTAGAAATCCCCTGAGAGATGGAGAACAGGGCAGACCTTCTTTTGTAGGTGTGTCCTCTTCAGAATAGCAAGTAGTGGATAATACTGCTATATTACCCGAGGTCTCAATCTTCATGCGCTTAGGCAGGGGAGAGGATGGCATGCTGAATGTGTTGTCCAATGTCTTTGGTTCCTGTTGCTGAACCGCTGCTTGTTGTTGAAGAGCAAAGAGTTGATCTTTTTGCCATTTCTCCACAGGGGTTTCAATGGATTCATGGCCCAAGGGAACTTGACTTTGGGGTCCCGACACATCTTTGCTGATTTCCATCTGTTGATGATCTGATTGAGGTGCAGCACTGGAATTTGAGGGCACAGACTGGGAAGTTGATGATGTTAAAGATGAGGTACTCAGGTCCTGACAACTGACTTTACCCCCTACTTTCGTAGCAATACCCTCAACTGACTGATCAGCACTGGAGTTTGGAACTGACTCTCCAAATTCAGCCTCAAACTGGCGGATAAGCTCTTCATATTTTGGGTCAATGTTGATGAGGCCCGACAATTTAGAGGAGCTGGATGGTGATGAAAATGTCACAGCTGTGGTGGTGCTGGTGTGACTGGAAATGGGGCTCCCCACTTCTGCCAAATTATCTAAGGCTGAAGGAACCATTGGTTGTGAGGAGGAAGGGCTCCTGACAGCTGGAGCAGTTTCAGAAAAGATAGAAGGAGTGGAAGGAGTCATTAAAGAGTTGGAAATAAATACCTGAGATTGGGTTGGAGTGGGGAGGCCTGCAGCAGCAGCCTGAGAGGAGTTACTTAGGAGGGGCAGTGTCGGCAGGACATTTGTTTGAGTGATTGGTGATTTTTGCATCGTTATTTGAGACTGAGGCAAGAACGTTGGCATGGATGCTTTCTGCTTAGTTTTCTTAATGATTATTTGCTTGGGTTTGGGAAGTGGAGGCCCTACAAGCATTCCACTCATGTTTTTAATGATTGGAGAACTGTTCTTTTTCTTTTTGGGTTCCTTGGGTTCCCGCTTCACTGCTATAGGTAGCAATCCTCCTGTTTCCATTTGTGGCCACCATTTTTTCAAGTTTTGGCATCCTGAAGGTGCACGTGGACCTGGAGCTCCAAAGCCAGGGGAGTGATTGGAGAAGAGGTTTCTTTTGTAATGAAGGTGCTGTTGCAGAGCTGCCTGAGTAGAATGACTAATGGCTGCTTGATTAGGAGACAGTGGTGTCCCAGAGTAAATCTGTTGACCATTAGCAAAACTGTAAGGTCCAGTGGAGGCATTGTGAAGGTAGTTCTCACCTAAGTCGGACTCTTGTTTTATCCTAGTCAGCGCCAGGTTTTCCTGGGTTTGAACACCTCCGTTCTGGTTTGAGCTAAGTTGCTGTGCAACTGGAAGTTTGAAAGACGGATTGATGTATTTGTTACTGGTGTCACCAAGTAGCTGTTTAAGCTCTGACATTGGGTCTGAGCTACTCTGAAGAGCAGTGGCAATATGAGACTGGGGCTCAGACTTGATTTTTCTCCACTGATTTATTTGTTCAGAGCCTCTATTTGAGCTCTGCTGCCACTTCTGGAGATTTTGGCTGCAACCAAGCGGTTTTCCCTGGCTGGAGTAGGGTGAGGTAGAGGAAGAGACAGGGGAAGCATGTGGTGGATGGCCCTGGGATTGGGGTCTGTGATGCTCACATGGAGCTTGGTGCTGGTTGTTGTGTAGTCCTGGAGGGACGGACTGAGAACGTGAGGAAGATGAGTGAGTGCCAGGAGTGGATGCAATCAAGCTCGAGCCATTGTAAGTTTGAAACACATTTTGTGGATGTTGGTGGTTATTAAATTTATTTCTGTAGGTTGTCTGACCTAGAGTACTACCAGGATGTGGACTCGTAGCAGATAACTGGGTCAGTGCATCTATAGCAATAGCTGTTTGAAGACTGACATTCTTCTCCTTAGCAATGGAAAGTACCTGCGGGGAGCATGGAATTGGGGGTTTAGAGCAGCGCCCTTGGTCTCGAGGAGGGCCTTGGGTGATTTGTTGTGGTTGAGAGCATGGTATTGATAGAAGGTGGTTTCCATTTGACTCCTGAAAGGACTGGAGCTGGTGCTGTGAATGGGGTTCCTGTAATTGAGGTTGTACATGTGGGTAGGCATTGGGCAGTTTGTGGGAGTGGGAGCCCTGTTCCTTACTAGTTGCTAACTTGATCTTTTTCTCAAGCCACTCAAGGTAGTCTGGACAGTCAGGCCCATCACAGTTGCAGTTAGGAGGCTTGTTTCCATGTTTGGCTTGGCTCAGTGCTGCCTTTAGGGTATTTAGGTCCTTTGGAGCTTGGCTGCTTTCCTCAGGAGCCCCCACCTCAAGTCTGGCATGGGTACCTTCCACACCAGTCTCCTGAGCAAACCTCTCATACAGTTGGGCAGTGCTGTGATGTACAACAACACAGGAGGAGGAGGAAGAGGGAGGCAGGGAGCCAGCACTAGCAGAGAAAGCCACCAGATTTTGGGCATCCTCCACATCTGCATGGTGGGCAGGTTCACTTGCGGTTGTACCACTGCTGTTGCTCCAACATGCTCCCTGCTGTTGGGTGTCAATGACCTTGCCTTGTCCTGGCACCCAGCATTGCCTTCGAGGCACACTTTCTGCCCTCTGTTTCTCTGTTTCCATAGATGTGTCATCATCAGTAGGGTAGCAATTCAACCCATTGGCCAGTTCCAAGCTCAGCGCCCCTTCCTGGAGGCGGTCATGCGACCCAATTTCCATCTGACCTCCACTTTTGGGGCCATCCACTGATGTGACTTTGTGAATAGTCTGAAAGGCAAAAAAAACACAAAAAAGTTAAAAAATATTAACACCACCGGATGTTACTAAGGTATTTTGACCTACAATAGTTATTTAATAACAGAGGTTAACATCTGGATTTAAATGGCTTTTCAAAACAAGTGACACGGTTTACAAAATATCTCACTTCCTCTCTTGGTCAAAATTAGGATAGATACCACATTCATGGCTACACTGAGACATGAAAAACATCACATGATCTAGTCATCACCTACAATTTTTCAAAGCAGTCTGCTTTATTAGAGGAAGGATAACAGTATGTATCTCAAATTTAAAGTTGAGAAACTTGGTAAGTTAATGCATATTTAATTAAAGAGTAAAAGTTCTATGAAATTCCCCTTAGCTAAGTTACATGTAGTTTATCACTAAATGGGTCTAGAGGGAAAACAAATAATCCAAGGGCAGGTTCAGAAATCATTGACAGGGTTCATTTTCTGGCTCCACAGTGCATTGCTACATGTTTACTGTGGAATAACAATACATTTCAGTGTTAGATTGGGTGAAGTTAATAATCTTAAACTCTTCCCTCCATTTACTTGAAACAATCATAGTTAAACACCTACTGAATAGGCAGCTTGTGGCCTGGGACCACATACGGCTCTTTAACAAATTTTGTGCATCCCCCAAAGTAAACATGAAAAATGACGCAAGAAATGACAGAAGAAAACAACTGCAACAATACAAAAATCAACTAAAACACACACATTTTTATATATATATATAATACAGAGAAATACTCAAAAGGATATCAAAAATACACAAAAGAGCAACAAAATAGACAAAATGACAACAAAAACTACAGAATTACTTCAAGAACACACAAGATGACACCAAAAATACACAAATTAACAAAACAAATCACAAAAAACGACAAAAACAAAGTCAGAGAAATATAGAAAATTTGTCCTAAAATACACAAAATGACAACAAAAATACACAAAACGACTATGAAAACACCCCAAAACAATACAAACACACAAAATGTGAAAAATAATAAAAAAAGACAAAAAAAACCCAGAAATTATTTTTTTTTTTTTTTTTTTTTTTTTTTTTTTTTTTTTTTTTTTTTTTTTTTTTTTTTTTCCCTTGTCTGCACATGCTTTCGAAGGTTAACACTACAAGCAGTGCAATCTTTTGACAGCAATGCATATTTTATTATTGCAATTAAATAAATTTATTTATTTCATTGCATAATTGTGACCGTCACCAGCCCTCCCTAGGGAAGGGTAAGAAATACTTTATTAAAGGGAGGATGTAAAAAAGAGAGGGCAGTGTTACACCAAGGTGAGGGGTTGGAGGGGGGTGGGGAAGTTAGCAGGGAAGAGGGATACTAGATAGGATATGGAATGGGTGAGGAATAGTTTTAAGTGATGCGATGTGAAATTGTGGTTGTGTATATTGTGTTTATTGTTGTGTTGTCAAGCCAGTTTGGTGACCAGTGTGTGGTTTAGGAATAATGGTGGTGGCTGTGAACAGAGGAAGAGGTGAGTGGAAATTCCATAAAACAGGTATTTGGGAACAACGTGTATAAGGTTGAGCACAGTATGAGTGTTATCCCACAGCCCAAGGCCAGTGCATCCATGACAAATGTATTTCCAAGTACCGCCACTGCAAAACCCAAGAGCCGCCCCCGGGCCCGAAGAAGCAGTCAGGCCAGCAGCAAGAGCAGGCAGCCTAAGGGCCCCCGGCGACCACCCCACGGCCAAGCAGTCCCCCGAACGCCCCCAAGATCCCAAGCCGAGAGGCAGCCATCGCCCCCCCATACACACCCGAGAAAGCCCCAAGGAGCCAAGGACCCAGCGCACCACGCCACCGATCCCACCCCCAACCCCCAGACCCCCCACCCCATCGACCCCCCCACCCCCCCCACCCCACCCCCGCGCCCAACCCCCCGAGGGGAGGGCCCCGAGAACTCCCCGCCCGAGGCCCCAGCGGAGGAGCCGAAGCCCACACCCAGCAGACGACCAGAACCGCGCCGAACAGGCAGCCAGTGGGCACCCGCCGGCGAGCCCAGAGCCAGCAGGGGCCCGACCCCAGGCCAGAAGGACCCGGAACGGATGCAGCACCAGGAGCAGCCCGCCCAGGGAGGACGACCACACCCCAAGCCGCATAAGGCACCAGGGGGCCGCTGGGAGTCTCCCCGCCGGCCCCCAGGCACCCCAACCTAGCCCCCCACGGCGCCCCAGATCACCCTTCACTGATGCCGCCCGCGCCACGAGCTTCAGTTCTTTTTTTTTTTTTTTTTAAAGCCAGGGCCCCCTCCAAGGGCCAAGCCAGACCGCCCCGCCGGGATGTGGCCCCCTATTCGACTATGAAAACACCCCAAAACAATACAAACACACAAAATGTGAAAAATAATAAAAAAAGACAAAAAAAACCCAGAAATTAGAAATTGACAATAAATACGCACAAAATGTCAACATAGACACACATACAAACTACAATAAAATCACAAAACCAATTGTTCTTTCCTGGATAAATGCTCAGATTGGTCATTATTCTAAAAGCTGACATGAACGTTGATAATATGGCCACAATCACATTTTTGTGGCCCCTACTGTGGTAAAAATTGTCCATCTCTGCGTTACACTATCCACAACCTTTCAAAATAAAGGACTTACACGTGTTAACACAAAGATCTGATACTAAATATTCAAACACAAATTGAAGGTAAATGTTCATTTAAATAAACACCAGCCAGCCTAAATTCCAAGAAACGTTAGTATCGGAGAGGACCTATTCTGTTCACAGCAGTAACGAGATAACATCTACATCAAATTATAGGAATATATAATGAATACTCAAACAAGTACTCGATCATCACATCCAGAGGAAAAAAACAATGGCTTCCATTCCTTCATCAATCTATAGAAGTGAGGCCGACGTCCAGCTTCCCCATCATTTGAATTTCATTGAAGTAACCTTTGAAGTAGCTAATTACTGGAGAGGCAGTGCACTCTGTTCCTTTGAAATCCAAACCTTGTGTGTTGTGAATATGATAGAAGTTCCCAGGAGGTGGCAACAACATCAATGGTTGAGGTGATGTCAAAGATGGTGTGGGGTTCAGAATAGGGTGACAGATGAGTGACTGCGTTGGGCGCTGAACAGCCGGTATGCAATACATGAGAGGCCCAATGTCTGTGATATCAGCGGCATTAGACAGGGAAGTGGAGGGGGAGGATGTTGGGGGGCATGTGTGCGGCAGTTTTGAGAACTGCAGTGTGATGAAACAGAGCTCTAAGACAGCACAACCTGGATACCCAAATAACATTAAAGTGTACCTGTAGTGAATTTCATTTCCAAGTTCTATCAAATAATCATGTATAATACTGGAAGTTTAGTCAGGTAACATTTTTAAAAATTCCTCAGCAGCAAGGAGTAAGAAACACCTGGCCATCGAGGAGAGACAGTTGCTGTCATTTCACTCGCGTCAAACTCTGGAAGTGACATCAAGCCATTGCATTAGCTTTGCGCGACAGGTGCTTTTCTAGCTGACTTTCCTCATCTAAATTGCTTAAATGTGTTCCTGAGCTTGTCCCCCGGGAAGTCCACTCTCTCTCCTACTCACTCGTGTCATGCAACACGATCTCCGTCATGTCTCCTATGTAAACAATGCAGCCGGATGCTTTGATACACCACAGCCTAAAATGAATTTAAAAGAGTTGTCCGTCATAATAAACGATTTTTAAGAAAATGTAGAGAAAAGCACAACAAAAACGCAAATAAAAAGGAAAACCCAAGAAACCAAGTATAAGCCAATGTAAACACTGCACCGGAATTAATGACTTGATGTCACATCCGGCCGAACATGGCCGCTCCGTTCAAAAACTACTTCAAATGTGTTTTTCAAATAAATGCATATATTTTGTTTATTGGTAATACATTATATGTTATGTTATACGTGACTAGTAGAGGTACCATTTATTTATCACACTCTTCCTCTTACCTCCCACAATGTGAGTTCTCCTTCTCACCCTCAATCAAATATATTCTGAGAGCCAAGTATGTTTATAATAGAAACATTTTGTCAGACAAAAATACTTCTTTATTATTTAAGCTTCGGTAAAGCTTGACATGACCTTTAAGAAATTAAGCCCCAACACCTGCAGCCCTTTGTGCCTATCAGGCTTCACCTGACCATGTGACATGAGTAATATTTACACTAGACAGGGTCAATCACCTTTATCTTCTATCTTACTATTTCATTCTCTCCCACAACAAACAAACACACCTTTTTACAGGTTTTACACAAAGCCTGCCCCAAAAATATACACACACCTAACCGGAATCGGATCTGGCAGAACCTGGTTGACCAGACTATGAAGTGTGGGAGCCCTTTAAAAAAGATAAGGCTTTATAGGCTCTGTGAAGACAAACAGTGAGCTGTTAATTACTGACAGCACACAAAAAAAACCTGGAGGGATGAGACAAAGCATGTGAGCATAGTAGCGGCAGATGTAAAGAGTAGACAGCTGAATCTAAATCCCTGATCCACAACATCCACCCAATCTTCCCTCTGGTTTTTCTCCTTCCCCCCCACCCCTTCCTTTGCAGCCGTGCTCAGCAGGAACATGAAGCAGAGCCCCTGACAATATCTGACAATATGAAGCCGGCTTGGAGCCTTGGCGACCAATGATAGATACTTACATCGTCCTAGGTGTCCAAACAGAAGTGCCGCTTGAAGAGTAAAAAGCAGAAGAGGAGATAGGAAGAAGCATGGGACTAGCTGCCGGCAAAAGCGTCCTCGAGAGATTCTGTTGGTTGTATTCCTTTTTAATGTCTTCCAGCTTGTGCATAGCAAAGACAGCCTACGACTAAACACACACGCACACATTCAACACACGCAGCCAGCCGTACACACAGAACACACCTCCCCCCACCACTGCACACCCGTTCCTCATTCTCCTGTCTCTCCTTACGCTTTGCTATGCTTTCTGTTCTTTCCTTTTTCCTTTCTCATTATCTCCTCCCTTCCCTTTTTTCAATATCCTCTTTCTTTCTCCTCACTACACATGCAGTCAGCTTCCCCCCTCTTTCTTTTTCTTTTCCTCCCTCCCTTCACTCCCCTCCCTCTCTAGCAGCCTCTCCCTCCATCTCCTCTGCCTCTCTCACTTCAGCGTGTGCAGAGCGAGAGGCCATTATCTGAGCCACAGCGGGCACGTACGATGGAATGGAGCATGCAGTGAGCAGAAACAGAAAGAGATGTGGGGGAGAGTCGCTTGCAGCAGAAGCCTAGGAAACAGCACAGCCAACCAAGGTTTACCAATGGGAGAACAGGGCTCAGTTTCTTCGATCGCCCTTCAAAACCACTGAGTTACATAAAGGCTTTCGGGTTTATTTGTTTATTCAAATAGCATGCAATGTTGTCAGTTTTTCTTGTGATCAAGCTACTCGATTTCGAAAGCAGAGGTGAACCAGCAGCTTCCAAGCGACAGCGCACCTGAAATGAGTTTGCTCAATGTTTAGATCTTCTTGAGTTATCGGTCTCTTGCGCCAAATGACAAGCCTGCATTAATAGTTCGTTCAATGTCCGTTTCTGATTGCTTACTCACACTTGGAGTAGAGAAGTAAAGCCTCCGCGGCTGATAATAGACCATCTAGCAAAGCCGCACAACTGAGTCAGAGGTTGGTAGGTATGCTGGTCGCTGAGCACCTGCTAGCTTGTGAGTCGTTCTTTAAAGATCCAAAGTAAGAAGGATCACTTGACACAAGTCAAATTTGAGTAAAGAAAAAAAGGAATGATGGAAACAAAAGTCAAAAACACAAAGGTGATGACGCTTTGATATCAACCACCCCAAATGCAATCAGCTCGTTACATTCTGCGAGACTTCCGTCCTCTCATGTCCACCCTTCTGTCGCATCTCTTTCCTGACAACTGCTTTGCCTTGGTAAAAGTGCCAGAATTAGCAGCAACGCGCTCATCATTGTTGTGTGTTTCCTCTCGCCCGCTTGCCAGCTGACCAGTAATGTGTTCTAAGCTCTCCTTCAGTGCTGGAGTTATGGAGTAGGTTTACTCGGGAGGTAGAGCAGAGGAGAATAAACGTCGCTGCCGAGTGCTGTCAGTTAGTCCTCGAAGGTTTTTCCTTACACTACTAATCTTGTGATGGCTACATTATGTAACATTTTGTGGAGAATTCTGGAGCTTGATATTATTGGCTTTTGCGATTCTTCTTGGTCTTTCTTGATCTGTCATTTTCCTTTGCCTCTTTGCCTTCTGAATTTGTCCTCAGGTTTTGTCTCTGGAGCCTTTTCTCCTCCTAGCATAGGTTTTTGCTTTAACGCTCTCACTGTGTTACAATCACTCTGGTCCTGGAAACTGCGTGTTATCTGTCTCGCTCTTAAAACACAAATTCATGTATGCACACAGATGAGCGTAAATCTGAAAGAGGAACAGAGCACAGACAAAGCTGTCTAAGGGAAGGAGGGAGGAAGTAGAGCATTAGGTCACATGATCAAGTAATGCCATTGAAAAAGGGGGCGTGGGACGCAACAGAAGAAGGAAACGTGGCAATGACATAGTAATGTCGTCACCACCGGTGTCTCCCACAGGACGTTTGAAGAGTGGGCACAGTTTTCTTATGACACATGTTCCCGCTTTCTTCGCCATCACCTCCAACACAAAGCGGACTCTCGGAATTACTCTTTGGCATGTACTAGGCTCGGCCGTGCCTTGTGTGATCTCCCCTAGCTGCAATGACACAGCTTTTCTCACACAAGATTTGACTCAGCCTCTCAAACTACTTTCCTCACACACACTAAGGTACCACAGATCCTTGGTCTGACTAAACGGCTTTATGACACTAAATCAAACACAAGGATTTAGAGTACAATTAAATATATAATACCTTAACATCAAGTCTTAACTATAACAAATGTAAATATATTTCTAATGAATTGTAATAAAACAAAAATTAAGAAGTACTGTAAGTGAGGGAAGATGAGACAACTAATAGAAAACTAACTTAATTGTGTAAATGAAAACAAGCAAGTATGCTTTTACAACAACAGCCAAGTTCAGCTTAACCACTTCCACTGTCGACGACAAATAGAAAATCACTGGTACCTCATCAAACTGATAACCATGAATACAACCATGAAGTCATTTCTCAGAGCTAGACAACACTGACATGAATGCACATTACAAACAAGTCTAAGTGCTGATTTTGGGCATCAGTTTAAGATTTAGCCTCAACATTATATCTACTTTATTTATATCTACAAGTTGTCTTTTTGAAAACAGTGGGGATTCATGTCAAGTTATGTTAGGAAGCAAGTAAACACATTTTCAATGCGTTCTTTGCAGAGAAAAGGAAGAAATGTGCGTGGCCAGAGAACTCAACTCAGTAGCCCTCATTATGTGGATAATGAAAATAATGGATTAGGTTTCTACGACATCTTTTTTTTGTAATAATCTCATGTCACAAAAAAAAAACCAAAAAAAAAAACCAATACAAACAAAAAAAAAACACACTAGTTAGGCACTTCATCCTACCTCCAATTATAGATCATATTTCAATATGATCATAATTTCAATCAGGAGTTTTAAAACAATAATATTTCAGGTACAGTTAAGACATGTAATTCAACAAATTAAGCACTCAGAGTTTTGTAACAATATTATAAATTTCTCTCTATATCATCACTGGGTTAATGAGGGTGTCAAAGCATTTTAAAAAGTGGTCAATGTTCAGTTCTACTTTAGTTATAATGCTATCTTGTTGCATATAAATAATTTTGTATTGTCTTGAATTGGTTTAAAGCTTTTTGATGTTTTAGAACCATCTAGAAGAGTATTGGAAAAGCACAACTAAACAATTCAATTCAAATTTATTTATATAGCGCAAATGACAACAATAGTCATCTCAAAGCGCTATCAAAACATAACATTCTTAAGAGAAAACAGAGAAGTTTTTCAAAGAATGAACTGAAAAAAGATCCTTAATCCATAAAAGACTTTCTTTAATCCTTCAGAGAAACTAACCAAAGAGCAAATTCGGATAATCCTAGTCTCACCCTCGATTGAAAAGGGGTTATTTCTCCATAACCCCACGAGACGGGATATCTGTGCAACCAGCTTTAGTCCTGAGTCAGGAGTAAAGCTGGCTGTCTATCCAAGGAGTCTATCCAAATTGTTTTAATGAAATAAATCACACTTACTGATATCCTGCTGTAACCTGGCATAGTTGAAGACATGAGGAGAAACGACGGCACCACTCTCCTAATCGCTCTTCATCTCACACAGTAGTCACATTTTCATCCAAAAAAAAGTTGATTTACGCCCTCGTCTTTCTCTCTCTTCTCGACCTCACTGTTTCTCAGCAGTATGGAGGTTTCGGCTGTAGGAGGATGAGTGACAACAATAGTTCAACCTCGGCATGTGTGAACATTAGTCAGCCTCCGTAATGACTAATCCTGTGTCATTTTATCTTCTCTTCTCGTCAGTCTCAACACCAAATCTTCACATGACACAGGCTTTTCCTGCCCAACATAATGGGTGGTCTGTGCCTGCGTGTGCGTGTGTGTGAAACAAACAAAACCCAGTAATATCCAAACTCAGGAGGTCAGTCATTGAAATGTGTTTCTGATTTCACTGTGGGACACTGGAGGATGTGACAAACCAGCTGACATGAGCGTAACGGTCATCAAACGAAGGTCCTTTCCCCTCCTCCCATCAGCTCCTGTCAGATGACTCCGCCTCCCACCACAACTGTTCCCATTTACCTTACACACACACACACACACACACACACACACACACACACACACACACACACACACACACACACACACACACACACACACACACACACACACACACACACACACACACACACACACACAGTCCTACAGGCATGAAGGTCATCTGATCTGACACACTGTGCTCTTCCGCTCTCTCTTTCTTTGCACCCTTCACTTTCTCTCCTACTGCCTCTACCATCAAACACACACATACACAGGGACGCTAACACCTCCAGCAACACACGCGCACACGCACGCACGCACTCACCCACACATACACACAAATAAGGAATGCAGAGGAAGATTTTAACTATTCTTTTCCCTCCACAAACATACAGTATGAGCTAGCATGCACACTGGAATGGATTCTTAACTTAGGTTCACTGAGTTTATGAGTGGGTGGGACATGAAAAGCTGCGAGGCACATCATATTTAATGCAGTGATTCAGTCCGACTGAACGCAGAGAAGAAAAAGCTTGCTTTCACTCTTTTTACTCAAAAACACAAAAATAATAAAAAGAATGTGTTTATTTTCCTCCAAGGCGCCTATATGTATGTATGTATGTATTATTGTTTTTAGCACTTTAAAATTCAATATTGTATAGTGCATTGCAAATAAAAATACATTGTTATCATCATCATTATCATCTGAAGTTATGTTAATGGTTGGATGGATCGATGATGGATGGATGGATAAATCCAACATTCTTTAAATAAAGTGTCTTTTTTTAAAGCAGCCTATTTTGAGCAGGGTACAATTATTACCAAATGTAAAACTCAAGTAAAAACATAAATAAATGAATGTAAAGGAAAAATATCTTCATATTTTGGACACTTTTACAGAGATCTAAAAATACAGATTTCCTAATTACACGATTTAACACACATAACTAAACAGATTCATGGCTACTTAAAGCTACTAGATCTGTCTGTTTCCTCACTGTGCCACTTCTTTTCCCTGCCTCACCTTACCACAGCCAATGCCAGCTCTGAGCCAGGGTGGTGTTATATTCAGGGTGGTATTGGGTGCGCATCATCTGAGTCATACCTTCTGACATTTGGCACGTGCAAGTCAGCACGAACATCCCAGCTGAGACAGCCGTACCCCAACCCCCTCACTATTGCTCACAAAGAGAAAGGGAGGAGGAGGAGGCGGGGCTTTTGAAGGGAGGGGGTTAAAATTGGAAAGGTGGGGATGAATGCGCAGTTGTGGTGGGTATATTAGTATTATCCAGGGTGGAGCCACGCAAAAATAAAGATGAAGAGGCGGAGATTGGTGGGAATGAAGGGGGTTCCAAGTTGCAGCTCTTTGTGCTGGAGATTTTGGACACGAAAATCAGCACAGATTGTGTTTACAGTATAGAAATATAAATGAGTGTTAAATGCAAAGACGAAAGAACAGAGGGAGAGGAAGCGGAGGTAAAAACAAATAGTGGTTAAATACAGTAAAGGTACAGTGTGTACTTCCATCTGTCAGGGAAATGTGTGCCAGCTTATGAAAAAGAGCTCAAGAGTCAGAAATGATTTGGATGCTGATGTAATCACTGTATACATCCCAGGTGAAAAATTTAGAACAATTTTGAGTAAAATCACAGCCAAAAAAAACAGAAAATATGGCTTTTTGAAGTGGATGTTTTTTGTGTGAAATCAGAAATGTGAAAGTGAGATAGAGAGAAGAAAGACAGAGACCTTCCTCAGTTCTGCACGGTGGCTCACTGCCAGCCTTGTCTCTCTGAGGACCACGGCTAAGATTAGCTTCCCATATGTTCAAGTCAAGCGGAGCCGGATTTAAAGGGCCAGCACATGTCTGTGTCAAAACAGTCCAACCCTGAACAACGCTCTTTGAAAATGTAAAGAACATCAATTTAATACAGAATAAAATATAAGCCTCATCCAGCTGTTGCACTGTGTTATGTAAGCCCTGGCAGTGCTGCCAGCAGCAGGATTTAGGACTACAGGCATCTCGTGCCTGGCAGGAACAGCAGAGTTAAAGCGCTCCAGCAGCAGCAGCTCAAGGCTCCGCCCCTTGCTCTTCCTATTCATTTTTTATTAACTGCGGCACCAGCTGACGACCACTCGCTTCAATATCAAAGACAGATATTACCAACGAACCACCAACCATAAAATCTATTATGTCATGTGGGATATTGATACTATGATATTGTCACTCGTACACGGTGGATAAAGGAAGTATCGCAGATGCTGTAAAGATGAATTTCATTATTGGAAAAATGAACAGAGCTTGAGAAAGCTCTTCTTATTCCATTATTGCATGGAGAAGCGGCATCTGTTGCTGACTCTTTACATTCACAAGTCAGCTGAATCCCCACAAGGCAGTAAAGGAGGCAATGCTTAGAAATCCTGTGGTGAAAAAGTCCCTTTAGGATCATTAAAGGATGCCTGTGTAAAAAAACGAAATGAAAAGTTCAAGGAATGAACAGAAGCACCCTCGTCTCATTTATACACCTGATAAATAGTTCCAATACATCAATCATTATGACACACTGAAGGCATGAATGAATCCATGTTTTGCAATATCACACTGCATGATTTTTACAGACAGAAACAATATTTTTTTTAACATATTAAGAATATAAATATGTTTTACTGTAAAAATAAAATGACACATTTACTATATTGCTTAGTTGTGACCATTGCCAGCTAAACATTATTAGAGGGAAACATATAAAAATAGATGGCAGTGTTACACCCTAGTGAGGGTGAGAAACAAGGGAGAGGGAGATTGGGGAGGACATAAAAAAAGAACTTTGGAACATCCACATATCACACGCATGTGTTTATAGTTATAGATAGAACCTTAAAGAGATCTACTGCAAGTCTTGAGTGAATATTTGATTAACTTGACCTCATATAACCTATAAATAGGCTGTTTTGCTTGATTTGCAACTCTAGATACTGTAAGTGTATGATGGATATGGCTTAGAAGTATTTAAGTTAAAGCATTTTTTTCTGGGCCAAGCCAAACCGGTTCCATCAGATTTGGTAAATTTGTGCATAAACCTTAAGATTTCCTTCGAGTTCAGGGTTACCAAAAACCCACACACACAAGAAGAGTGCCAATACATTGATTGTTAGGGTGCTTTCACACATATAATCCGGTGGACTCGGTGCGATTCAGGCAGTGAATCGCTAACATTGTTGCATTTTAATTCAGTCCAGTTCGCTTTCACACATTCTATTTGCCAAGCGCACCAAACTTTCTGAACAATGTCACGCAGGCGAAACGGTCGGTTGGCGATTGGACAGAATACTTTAGCCTCCAATGCCATGACGATGTGGCGCTGCCCTGTCACTACTAACAGTCGTGCCGTCGCGCCCTATAGTTGGTCTCTCTTCCTATGTTTTCCAAAGGAAATCCTAAAACTATCCCCGGAGAAAAGTCATCAATAGTAAATAACCCATAATCACACGATGCCACAACCGGTGCTAATGCTCTACATAAACACAGAGATGACTACGCTCCGTCTCCACCTGTCAGCGCTCAGAGTCCTCATGTCACCGGTAAATGTAAGGTAAGGTGTGTGTTGCTGCTGGACCACTGGGTTGTGAGTGTGTACTTGTGCCTGTTACCGTGATGGCAGGCACGTAACAGCAGCTGCTGCTGCGCTGTCACTGATGGAGTTGCTCCGTTACAATTGCGCTTCAATGTAAAGTCCTGTGTTTGGTCCTGTTTGTTTTCTCACATGGTTAAAGACCGCACCATGCTTCGCTTGAGCCGAACCGAGACCTACATTTTTCAGAGGAACAGAGTTCCCTTGTTTGCACCGCACCAGAGTTCCAGTGACCTTTCACAAAGACCGGAGTATCCGAGGAAGCAAAGCATCATGCGGAGAAAAGAGGCATGTGTGAAAGCACCCTTAGATTATTTGCGATGTGAATGTTCAAAAACGATTCATTTCATAATAATGAAATGACAGGAACATGACCGCTGCTCGCAGAACCAAAGTTAAAGTTCCGCATTCTGCCTGGACACATGAAGGAACGGACCAGGTAAAGGTGGCGATGGAGGCAGCTAACTCTTCAGCTACAGTTACTGAGCGTGATATTCACTCATCCGAATTAAAAGCTAGCGTTTGAAAGAATCAACTACTGTTTCCTTTGATTTCAAAATTGGCCAACAGTGCATTCCTGGCACCAGTGTCTCAGTGTAGATAGGGTTGTTTACAGTAGTACAGAGACAAAGTAATTGCACAGCAGAGCATGTCGGCCAGCTGCTTTTCTTACACAAGAACTTGAATGTTTACAATCCTGAGACTGATGACAGAAATTGTGACAGTGAAGACAACAATTATGATGAATAGCTGCATATTTGCCTCTCCACTTACATGCCCTGGCATGATTTAATAATTCATTGTGTTCTTTTATGCATACACCATTTATTTAAAAACCCTAATTCCACAAGTGTCATGAGAGCTGATGTTGTAAGTTTGATATATTTTTAAAGTTGTGGATGGCAAAATGTAGTTTCTTGTAGGATTTATGCTGCTCATTGAGGATTTTATTTGGAAGTATATCTATTTTTACTGAATAATCTGATTGAAATGGCTGAATTTGTAATATTTTATAATATAGTTCCTGTTGGATTTGGTAATATGACAAAAATAAAAGACAATGGAGACAAATGGTTACTTTAATTAATGTTTACTGACACATGCACCTTGTTCAAAAGTATTAAATAAATCTCAAATGGGAAAAAAAGATGCATTAAAAATGGTTGAATAATCAAATCGTAGCACCCTAATTCGTAATTGAATCAAATTGTCAGGTTGCTTAGATGACACACCTCTAACACGTGCGCGCACACACAGCTGAAAGCCACAAGACAACCACAGAATGTGGTATGAACTGAGTAAAAACAGCACCTGAGGGAGAGCAGCCTAGATCTGAAGGAAAATAATGAGTTATTACATCAATCTGTGGGTGTACCAACAACTTGCTAGTAAGAAAATATGACGAGGACAAAAAGAACCGAGCATTGACACAACAGCTGGAAGAACTTTAAAACCGTAGTTGGATTCCGAGCAAGAATGAGGTCAGTGTTTGCATCATGTGATGCCACGTGCTGTAGCTGCTGTCCTGAGATGACTGAGAGGAAACCGAAACACAGCCAAGAACACACCGAATGCTCGCACTGAGTGGAAAAGGTAATGACACCCTGCTACTTCCTGAGTCTCATTGTGCTGGCTGGTGGGTCATGTGACCAACCTTGGCTGTTCAGAGTTCAGGGCTAAAATTAAAACAGTGATGTCATGAGACAGTCAGCGTTTAATAGAAAGTAGGTCAGCGTTAACGCTTTGAGGCCAGGGATTCCACGCGCTACTTTAGAAAGTGTGATTACGACACGCAATCAGCCATTTGTGTTTTTTCCGACACTTTGTTTCTCATGCATAGAGAGCAAAGCTCAACTTGTGTGCAAGAAGGAAATCCCGCGCATGCACGCGTGTAGAGAACACACACGTCCGTGAGTCTGCCGAACAACATTTTCGCTCCAACTTGTCAAAGAAATGTTTGACAGGGAAAACCCGTCTAGCTGAGGTAAACACTCTATCCAGGACACGCACGGCAACTGAGACCCTCTACAAACAGAGCTCAGCGCAGCCACAGGGCAGGGAACACGCTGTTTAAACACAGGAAAGGAGAGGTTAGTATTCTCCTTCCCTCCGAACCAGATGGCTGTAGATACCTTGCAGATAAAGAGACCCTCTGCATATAGAAGGATAGCAAAGCAGGCTTAGGGTTAAGCTGTTGGGGGCTGTAAAATCAATTTGAAAATAACTCACTAATAAATGAGTTATTTTCACTGTAGCACTAACTCTAAGTGTCACAAGTGAAATGTAATTTTAAGAAATTTTGATCAAAGCCTTCACACATTGTTCCTCATTTACATACAGGTATGCCCCAACTTTTCAGTCTGCAGAACGACCACAGCGTTTTCTCAATGATCAAAACATGTACACGTGCGTGACCCACTAACTTTTACTCTCTTCACCTCATTTCACTGTACAACCTCGAGAAAGCAGGACTGCCCCCATGGGTCCTTAACCAACGTGCTGCGTTTCTCCTCCTCCAGCTCCTCCCTCCTTCATTCCCTGGTCTGTTGTATCTACACACGCCCGGCTCTGGCACCAATCAGAGGGCAGCGTGGGACGCTTTAAACTGAAAATGTCGCGACTACATCAGCAAGGCGCTCAGCTCCTGAGATAACACGATGTAGAATTTCTCAGGAATTGAAACTGGATACAATCTTTGAAGAAATGAAGGAATGTAAAGCAATTGTAACACATAGGGGAGAAAAAAGAATGCTAGCTTTCTTTGGAAAATCTTACTCGCGGTTAAAACACTCACACACATAAATACACAAATAACTCTCAGCTGCACAATCACAGGTCAAATATGAGAAACAAAGTGTAGATCAAGTCTTAGCCTTGTTGACAAACCTTGACATTTACATTCTAACCGTGCAACAAGCCAACAGCTGTGGATCACAACCCAAGAGAATGACGAACCCAGTGCCCTCATACCTCAGCTGCCAGTTCAGGATTTCCCAAAGAGCCACGACTGCTGTCTTCCAAAAACTTCACCTTCACATCCAATCGACAAGAAACAAGAATAAGAAATGGTGGTTAGAGAAGAAAGAAGAAGGGAGGGGCTGAGAATAACAATCAATAGTATATTGCGACAGGGGCTTGATTGAAAAGGCTTGTTACTGGATAGGAATACAGTTGCTCAAATGAATGAGTGGGCAACACATGATCTGCAGCAACAATGTAAAGGAAGGAAAGGGAGACACTTCTCTTTGATTTGAGCTCAAAGAGTGCGCCGGCACTTCCCTCTACCGCCAAAGCTGGGACTGAGCAGCGACAAATATGAGATTCAATTTCAATCCCAGGATTATGTTATGTCTGCACTCTGACCTGGTGCAGCCTTCTCAAAGTGTGCAAAGATATTTTAGTCGTTAGATGACTTTGGAAAGGAAGATGCACCGGTGTCAGAAGATTAGTAGGATGGAGGTAAGATGGGTTAGATTGTAATTACTGCTGGTTTGTTAAACAATACATTCCTCATATTTCATATTTTGTACAGAATACCCCCCGACCCCAAAACGCAGCCCCCTCCCCCACTGCCCCCTGCACTGCCTCGGCTGTCTCAATGTTAAGTGATGTGTTTTGTCTCGACCCGTTTAACCCCTATTCTCGGCAACCTCCCGTTCTGATCTCTAAACTCTCCTACACGCCCCTCCAACCACAGCCACCCATCAATTCTAAAATAGTCTGGCATGGTGAGTATTTACCCTCTGAGCTTATGGGCTGCCTCGGTTTGCACTCCTCCGTCCGCCTGACGAATCCCCATCAGAATACTCCGGCTCCTTTTTGTCGCTCCCCCTTTCTCCCCCACAATGTGCCCTTCTTTTTTACTATCCTTCTTCCTCGCTCACCCCACTGCTTCTCTCTCTCTCTCTCTGTCTTGTCTGTGCACCGGGAGACCATTCAGGAGGCCATCTTGTGTTTTTAATCTGCTTTTACATGAGCCCTTGTTCATAAGCACTCCTCTCTCTCTCTCTCTCTCTCTCTCTCTCTCTCTCTCCCTCTGTAGTCAACCCCCCCCCCCCCCCCCCACACACACACACATACACAATTGTATGCCAATAGGTCTCCTGCACACACACACACACACACATGTGATTTTTTTTCTGCAAACCCTCCTTCCACCCACTCGTTAATTTTTTTCTCAAATGTTGCAAATGTCCTCTTGACCAGCACCTCCCCCTTTTTTCTTTCTCTCTCTTTCTCTCCTTTACTCCTCCCTCCACTTTGTAAACACATACACAGATGAGTGTGTATACACACACACACACACACACACACACACACACACACACAAAGCTCTCATCGTGGAAACGTCACGCTAGAGATGGCAGACAAAGGCGGAATGTCCACCAATCAGAGGCCAAGCTGGGCTCTGCTGCTAGGGTGAAACAGTTGGGAGAACGAGGGAGGGTGGAGAGAGAGAGAGGTAGTAAAGAAGAAGGTGGAAATACAAACCAAAGGGTGTGCGGGAACGAGTCTGTCTGATGGTGTGTCAGTGGAGGAGCATTAAAGAAAGGCTGACACAAAGAGACAAAGTATAGGTGGGTGGGAGGTGTGCGCGTGCGTGCGTGCGTGCGTGTCCATGAGTGTCCATGAGTGTGCATGTGTGAAGAACGGTGAGGGGAGGGGTTATGGGTCCTCTCTATGCCTGTCAATTATCTCCCTCCAACTCGCCTTCCCTAAACAATGCCTCTGGTATGTGGTATCACTGAGCACCATCTGTGTCCGGCTGCCTGCAATAACTGGACTGAACTACACAGCACACACACGCGCACGCGCATACACATACTTCTTTGAGAGGCATAAGTGTTACACAGCACACCCAGCTGTGCAGTTAAAGTCATCAAATGTCATTAAAAGTGCTGAGTAGGCAGTTTACGCAATAAAAAGTTCACAACTTTGACAAAAATTATTATCTTTGTACACTGGTTGGAACCACATAATCGTGCACGCAAAGTCAAAAAGAAAAGCTCTCGCAGACAATAATATGGATTTTTGCAAAGTCGTCTTTAATATCCAAATTGTTTAGCAGTAACAAACGTGTGCCAAATCTTTCTGCTCCGAGAAGGTAACAAGTCAGCGATCGTTCCAGACCAGGCCAGAAGAAGTGAGCGAAGACACACAGCGAAAGGAAGACCGAGGAACCAGAGTGAATCCGAAAGAGTGAGTGAGCGGGAAAGGGGCAAGCTGAGGCGAGGCAGCCACACAGTGACACAGCATTTCTGGAGTCTGTCTGACACTCACTGATGGCACGGGAAATCCCCTCTGTTGACGTCACACAGGGCCACGTGTGTGTGTGTGTCTGTGTGTATATGCGTGTGTTTACATCTGAGCAGAGGCGGGTTTCAGGTTGAGCTGGACTGCAGGAGCGGCATCTTGGCTGCACCGCGTTTTACTCAAGGTAAGCCGGGCAAGCTATACCGCTGGGAAAGCAGCATAGCGGTACAAAATATCTGCTTTATCTTCGTGTGAAGAAAGCCTTTTAAAGGGAAACAGTTACCTCAGCTCACTAAGCCGTATTGTATAACCTAATGCGAGAAGTAGCAATCCAACAAAAATGTGGAACAGGACATAACATGCGCATCGTAAAGA
Organism: Gouania willdenowi; assembly: GCF_900634775.1. Lineage (NCBI taxonomy): Eukaryota > Metazoa > Chordata > Actinopteri > Blenniiformes > Gobiesocidae > Gouania > Gouania willdenowi. The sequence continues at coordinate 13,829,751 of NC_041052.1, read as the reverse complement.
AGATCTTGCCTTTTGACACCTGGCAATACTTGAATGAGTGTAATGAGCGCAAATCGTGACAGCGTCATGATCTCGACACGTGCCTTCATTCAGCAGCATTTCATTCACACGCGTCCTTCCTCCTCCTACTCACACATTACTTGTCATTGATGCAGAATTCAACTACAGGAGAAGGAAAAAGGTTCATAAGGGTGTCCGTAGAGTTTACCTTCACCTGCTTACAGCTAATGTTACTCAAACAAGGCAGTTCTTGTCTAAACAATGTATTCTCCACCTTTACTCAATACTAATCTTACATTTGTTGCACTTTAACCCCTGTAGTCCACTGTATTGAGCTCGAACAAATGACTGATAGTAATGAATCGAAACCAGGCTATGAGTGAAAAAGGAAACTAAAAGCACAATAGATCAATGTTTTCTGAATGTGTAAATGTAATATTGTGCCTTGCATTAAAACACCACACATACATTTGCTAAATATACCCGTGTGCAGAGCATTCAAAGAGCAAAGCTGCAGCCCATAATCTTATTGAACGCCGGTGAGCCGCAGTGCAGTTGTCATGGGAGAAGATGGAGGATGTGGCCAGCAGCCAATGACGAAGTGAGCTGGAGAGGTCAGAGGACAGAGATGGAGGCAATGTGGGGGAGGAATATTGATGAATTGACGTAGACTCAGTAAAGAGCAGTTCGGGGTCGAGGAGCAATGACTCCTGGGCAGTTCCCTCCCCTACTAACGCTAATATAATTACAATTTGTATATATTTCTTCAGCTTTTTAAACTTCACATAAATTTAGCGACAATCTATAGGTAGTTTAAGTTTGGCAACAACACAGTTGGCTTTTTGTATGAAAAATAAATGATGTATCAACTACATTAATATGTAATATAGTACATAGTAATATTAATGTATGGCTCAATACTGATTTACTCATTTTTGAAGAAAGGAATATATAAGTAGGCCCAATTCCACATGCACATATTTTGCCTAAAATATTGTTTATATTCTATGATGTATTTCATACAAAGTACAACTTATTTAAAACATTCCTCTTGGAATACACTGCTACGTCATCATAAAGATAGGAAGTATCCTATCGCTGAGTCTCTGATCTCCACACCAAGTACTAAACAAAACTAATTAGACATTGGAAAATCTTGGAATTTCTATCCCCATTAATAACGATACAGTAGGTCCAAATGGATGAACACCCCCGTTTCTTTTTCGGTTAAAAAATCATGATAAAATGTGGAGCCAATCTGGATGAAACCCAGTGGGGTATTTAACTCATTGAGTGCCATTCACATCTATAGACATTAATTGTGTTTTTTGGCTGGGGTTGCTAGGAGACAGTGTGACGAAGCTCTCCCGGTGAATATCTAACTTGTACCATGATGTAGTGACCAACTGGTGACATGTAGGTGGCAGCAACGCACCTTTGGATGAGGGATCAGCTGTGATGAATTCATGATGAATTCATGTTGGGTGTGGGATACATATGTATGTGTATATACGTATATATGCATATGTGTGTATCCATAAAATGAAGAGTCCGTCCTCACAGCAGCGCACACTCGACCAGAGCATGTGTGGAACCTAAGTGGACTATTGAGAGTGTCGCGATGGTGAAATAAAACGATCAAAAAAACGGGGCAAGCGCTGACACTCGGCATGTCCGGGATGAGAAGGAAGTTGTGCGTGTGGGAACTAATAGGGGGAGAGACTTGGAAGACGGCCAAAATACAGTAAGAAATCCATTCACCTCTGAAATAGATAGCAAAATAATAATGTTGCCATCAAAAGCCTGGTCTCAGTGTTCTTTTTGTTGTTTTATAGAAGGAAACCAATGTTGAGGTGTCACTAAAAGAAAATAAAAATTACTTCAAAGTCACTATTAGGTTTTTTTCAGAAAAAGCCGTTTTTCTCAGCTTTTTGCCACAAACTGGCGATTTGTGTGAAACTTGCCTCTATTCAACTGCTGATTACAGAAGAACAAAACAAGCTAGAAACAAAATTCTGATGAAATTAGAGATTTTAGTAATTCAGAGTCTGGTGTCAGACTTTGGATTGTCCAAGTACAAAATATTCTGTGGGTCTTTTAAAAATGAGTCAAAATGCTCTAAAACGGCTGGCACTGAGGGGGTAGAAATTTTGAAAATGGCTGGCACTGAATGAGTTGAGGAACCAACCGGACATAACTGAATCATATTTCATAAAGATTGGTCATTTAAAAACTGAAATATGATTTTCTGGATTTTGGCAATAATAAGAGATAGGGATTTTTCAACTTTTGAAACTGATCTAGAGTAAGTATGTTGATCCGGATCCCCCAATTCATAATGTCTATCTTTGGTTTAATTTAGTCAAAAACTGTTGAAGCACTTTTGACATAATCCTGTTCGCCGATATAATAGAAATAAAACAAAATTGCGTAATCTGGAACTGGGTAAAACCTAAAATACAAGTTGTGAAAATTTTAAATGGACAATCGGAGGCCTCTACATTTTTGTACTGGAGGATAATTTAAGTTTTTGCACGTGTATTACGTATATCTGAATGGTATTGTCTCAAACATGAAGGACAATAAGCACTGGCCATATAATGATGTGAAAAGAGTTACAACAATTACAACCTTTGCTATTACAGCTAATTTGGGGTAATGACTTCGGAATTGGACAATTTTTTCTCATGGATCTAATCCTTCAAACTTATGTAAGATGAGGTACTGATTGTGCGACAAAACAATTTAGTTAATCAAACAAGTCAGACCAATGTACATCAAGGTAACACGAGTCAGGGATTTTTCTGTTGCGTACTTCACTGATGGTGAATTAACAAGAGTAGCCTCCGATTCAAATCCACTGGAAGGCTGTTCATATTTCCCGCACCCTGCCTTCTTTTCTTGACCAAGCTTTTGTGACTCTTTTTGATTCTTCCAAGTCTTTTCCCTCCAACATTGCTGACCAGTTACTCTGTCTTCCCATCCTCCTTCTTGACTGTTCGGCCCTTCCCCCGACCAATCCCATTTAAAGACACTGGTGCATGTACAAAGACACACAGCCACACGCCACACAGTGAACACTTTAGGAAGCCGCACTCTCTCAACCTTTCTTTCCACACCCACACCAAATACAAAACGGGCTAAGGTTAACCCCCACCCTCAACCAAAATCTCAGGGGTCAATGGACAAAAGCACAGGCAACTGAAGGAATTCTCCACTGCTGCTGTTTGGAAAGCCTCTTAGCCATGTAAATGCTGTCCACTCTTAAAACATTTTAAAAAGGCAAAAAACCCAATGATAACCTAATCATGCCTTAACTGTTCTACAAGTTCTATTATGATTTAGAATTGATCAGATTTGAAATCACACAGTGTTTTCATAATGGGAGAAATGTCTTCTATCAGTTATTATTTGTTTACAAAAAATCTCAGGAAAAATGTCACATGGGCGTATGTAAAGAAAAATACATCAAGAGGCCATGGTATTTCTAAGTCCCATCATATCCCATTATTGGGATATTTGAGAAAATTTAAAGTAAATAACATGAGTTAAACAAACCTTCTCATAAAGATTAGACAGGAAGTGAAAATGAACTTAGCAGTGTCTGACACAGAAATCCAACATTGAGAATAATGGTCGATTACTCACGTCCCGCTCGCTCCGACTCTTCTTTAACTGCTCACATTTGCGCAGCTTGCATATCTGTTTTCCAGTCCGACGATTCTGACAATTAGCACAAGCACCGCAGTTCTCTCTGCGGAGGCAGGGATCGCAGGTTCCACATTTCTTCCTTCTCTTTTTTTGGAGATCAAGAGTTGATTCTAGGGATAACTCAAAAGGAGATAGAGGAAACAGTCCTGCTTGCTGATGTTCAGCCTCGATGTATTGGCTCAGAGGGGAATCCATCTCTGGGTTTTTGTGATGCAACTGTAGAGACTGAGCATCATCTGCATCTATAGTGGACTTATAAAAGTCCTTAGATGGTGGACCAGGCCCTGCCCTTGACTTAGGCATGATTACTCTTTTTTCCTCTATCCTAAATATGAACTAAGCAGTATGATTAAACATGATTGAACTGCTTATACCTTGAAAAGTATAAAGTGTAAAAACCTTAAAATTAAGGATGAATTAGCACTGAATGCTTGGCAAGTGGTTTGGTTTCCCAGATCTCTAATGTCCATGAAGGTAGCTTCCAGTTTTGGAGTAGCTCTGAACTAACTACCCCGATGGATTGTTGGTGGACCACCACTTTCTGAAGGGACACCTGCTAGTTGGAGCATCGGGGCTTTGTCAACCCAACCTGGGTTCTGACTGATCCTGTGAGGGCACAAAATTTAAAAAAAAGGAAATATCTTAGTACCATAAATACTCGTGTTTCTTTTAATAACAGAGTAAAGAGAATGCTGATTGTGTTGCCTGGACTTTTAGACGTTCATCAAGATTCACTCTGAGTTCAGTCTGGCTCTCCTACTGCTGTCTGGATATCGTCTGGTTTCTTAACACAGCTGTCAGTGCAGTGTATGCGGTTGGCTGGGAGCCACGCGGCTCTACGTGAGCGGCTTGCCGAGATATTGAGGTTTAATGGCAGACCCCACATGGTCAGCGCGGAGGCGTTTGTCTCCCTGAATAAAGGCGGGGGTGATAAGTTGATGCCTGGGACAGTCCTCTTTGTCTGGTGGTCTCACCCTCCAGTCAACCGTCAGTAAAGTGAACCATGATGACTATCGCCTATTTGAACATTTGGCCAGCAAACAATAATTGGCTGAAAGTTTGGATTTGAGTTAAATGACTGGGAAAAAGGGGGCCAATGTGCTGGTACATCTCCAACTCCTGCTTATTGAACGTATTTTAATGTTAATTAACAACATTACTCTGTTACTTGCAAACATTTGAATCATTATTGATGCATTTAGGCACTTTTCTTGGCACATTTCAGGATTTGAAAGGTAGGTGCTGAGTTGGTTTCAAAAGCTCTTTTAGTTTCTGATGATAAGATTTCCCTCTGAAAATATAAAATCATCATGGAAAAGAAGTTTTAGTAGCAGATGGTCCATTTAAACCTCATTGTAAACACAGATTGAAAACTAATGATGCCAACGTCACATGACTGAAGTCATTGCCTTCATTGGTTTAGAGCAGTGGTTCTCAAACTTTTCACAGTCCTGTACCCCTTTAGACATTAAACCTGAAGCCATGTACCCCCTCCTCCTGGACACTTAAAAAACATAAAAATGTAATATGATATATAATGTAGACCTACAGTGAATTTTACCTATCCTGTTGAGGAATAAAATATAATAATACCCACAATACATGCATTTCCTGAAGAAAATGCAAGTGAGGATGCAGGTGCTGGCCCGCGTCGTACTGCATCAGCTAGCATTAGCATTATCGAGCATTAGCATTAACCTAGCAATAGCAAGAACCTAGCAATAGCATTAACCTAGCATCAACATTAACATTAGCGTACCAATAGCATTAGCCTAGGATTAACATTGACCTAGCATTAGCATTAGCCTAGCATTAGCATTAGCCTAGCATTAGCATGAACTGCTCTATTTATATTCTAGTTTCCAATATTTTTAATGTTCATTCACGTACCCCCATGACAATTTGCATACCCTTGGGGGTACCCGTACCCCACTTTGAGAACCTAGGGTTTAGAGCTTGAGTGACTATGACAGAACAGAAGTTTTATCGTTAAAAATTAAAACATTAAAATTTTAACAGATTAATCAACCGTGCTCTATAATATAACTGACGTATCAACTATTTTGCTGCATTATAATCTACCACTTTTGAATGGACAGTAATGTTTATTTGTTTACAGTCACATTTTGCTGTTTGTTTACTATTTGTGATTTAAGCAACTATATTTTGGATTCTAGTTTTCTAAGCAAAATGTTGTAATCGGACAAAGGGGGTACTTTGATTCAGAAACAAAAGAAAGAAGGTACTAGAGCCAAAAATGTTTGAGAACCACTGGGTTTGGAAACTGAACCTAACTCTGGATTGAAAAAGTGGATCAATAATTTCTTTAATGCTGATGCAACAATTACGTTTGTTAGAAAAGTGAAAAGCTGCTGATCACTTTGGTCCAATGATTCATGCAAATACAAATAAATAGACTTTTGGGGAAATAAGCCTCAGAACTATTGTCATTCACGAAGTCTGTGGAGTGGGAAAAAATGCAACATTCTAACAGTTAGTGAACAACTAGTTACTAGTTATATATATATATATATATATATATATATATATATATATATATTCCTGTTTTATGCAGCAGAGGCTAATGTACTAACAGGTTTAACACCATGCAGTTTGACACGTGCTCTGGCTTTCGCGCTCACACACGCACGCACACACACGCACTTTTTCTGCTACTGTTTTTACAGTTACTGTATGTCCACGTGCTCACCTGCAGGGATCCCCGCGGGGAGCCGCCGATGATCAAAGCGCTTACATTTACATTGGGATAGCACTGCTTATCTGGCCCTGGATACACAAAACACACACACACACACACACACAGGGGCCACACATTCACTCGCCCATTCCCCTTGTGACAAAAACGACACTTTCTAAGGGTGCCAATTACACTTTTAGATTTACGACAGCGCGTCTGTTTATCTGTTTAGAGGCGAAGCATCGCTTAGCAGCAGCAGCAGCAGTCATCACCCATTAGCCCTTAAATTAGAGACTCACTGACAACACGCTTCACGTTGTAACGTTACACATCTCACACCGCATTAGGGGCATTTAACACATTATAGTGCAAACTTTTTGAATGAAACACCTATTAGAATATGTAGTCTGTTCAACCGATTTTTTTTGTTTGTTTGGGGGTTTTTTTGCATTCAAAAACGTATATATATAATTCCTAATCAATACGCATATGACTAAACAATAGAAGTAAGAAAGAAATCAAAACTTACCACCAATACGGCTTCGTCTGACATCCCTCAAGACAGATTCATGGATAAATTTATACACAATTCATTTCTATAGAAGGATAAATGCAGACAAATTCGTGCACAAGAGGAAAGTAAGAGAGTAAAGTTGGAAACCAGTGACATTAGAGAGAGAGAGAGAGAGAGAGAAAGAGAGAAATGTAGTAACTATCTGTTAAAGGGCTGAAGTCATTTGAAAATTATGGACTGGACTCCAGCCTGCTGGACCTAAAAGAAGAGACTGCTATCTGTCGTCACCACGTGTAAAAAAAAAAAACCAACCCCCCATTTATTAAAAGAAGAAGAAAAACATCATGAATTAAGCTGACATTTCCACGCAGAGGCCTAGAATAAAGTTCACACATCTTCCTTTAAATACAAAAGCAAAAAGTTTACTAAAAAAAAAAAAAAAGATAATAATACTTTTTTTGTGGGGTTTTCCCGCCGGGCTTTAAAGCCAGATGTTGTGATGAAAACAGTGAAAAGTCTGCACACCCCCACGTGGACACCGCTGGACAATCTGCGATGAACAGAAGACAAACAGCGCCCTCTGGCGGACAGAGTTTAGCTGAATTTTCACTTTCCCCAATATTTATTTTCTTCTGTTCCCATTCTACGTAGCCCTTTTCTTGTTCTAATAGTTCCTTTCTTTATCAGATACAGTTTCTAGTGATCACAGTGGAGAACAGTGTAAATGTTAGTGTAGTACTCAACATAGAATTCACTAACCAAGACCAAGACTAGAGAGTTTTGGTAGTCGAGACCAAGACTGAGACAAGACGAATACAAAGACCATAAAAATTGTTGATGTGAATTATTATTCATGGTTTCTTTTTTTGACATACTATAATTATATATCCTTGCACTAAATATTCTTATATCCAATAGCCCTGATTTACCCATAATAAAATTAATTCCAGTGAACTTTTTTTAAGGCCTATTTTCTCTAAAAAACAGAATCCGAAAACATCTGATTTGAACTTAATCTAAATCCAACAAGAACACAAGCAGTATGTAAGCAATGAGACAAATTAGAACAACTGGTGTAGTCAGATGATCACTAAGAGACAGTTGGAGACCAAAATAAAACAAATAAAAAAAGTTTGCTTTCTCTTTTAATACACATTAAACAACTAATATACATATAGCAAATAAATTAAACATGTATATCAGTGATAAATAATAAAATTAATAACCTTATACGTGATTTCGTTTGCTTTAAATCAGCAGTAAATGTCTGCTGATTGTTTCATTTCTAAATGTAAAACATCTTCTAGTTAAAAGACTATTGTTAGATATTCACTTTTTAATCTATTCTAACTCAAATAACGTGTGCATGTCTTTATCTCTTGATGAGCTAACGTTTGCAGCCCGACTATCACAAATGTCAGTATCATAACAACAGAACACACATGGATTTACATAGTTCGCATAAAGCAAAAAACGGCTCTGCATGAATGTTTGAAATAAAAAAATCCAAGAATCATAACTGTGGGAATGATTCAAAGCTTGTATACTTACGACGGTGCTATCCGCCATACGTAAGTATTTCCTAACAGGTACCATGGAAACTCACAATATGGTTTATAATTTATTATAAAACTTTATTTTAAGCAACAAACACATTTAAACACTTGTGGTTTGAATCCATCAACCTTAAGAAACATTTGTCTCAATATGTGTATATACACTGTCATTTACATAAGCCCTTATAGCGATGTCTAACAATGACACACAAACACACACCAATAACCACATAAATCTTCATTTTTTTTTTTAATCGTTTATTTACATATTTATTCTTTTCCACATCAATCTTGAATTCTTTCAGTCCAAAATACTCCGCTGGAGGCCATTGAAAAGGCAAAGCACATTATTAAACTAGGTTTCTTCCCCTCTGTGCAGATCGTCATACGTTTCCTCTGTAGAACTGAACATAACGTACACAGAGACCCATTGGATCTTTGTCCCAGCTGTAGGACACTAGTGCGTGATGGTTGGGCTGGTTTCTGCTCTGCTCAACACCTCAATGCATCACATCATGCTGAGTTAAATCCAGAGCAGCTCCGTTACCACGGCAACATTCATAGTGTTACGTTTACATGATTTATGCAAATGGGTGATTAAAATGCACAGTGTGCCGCTTTTCAGGCTGTAACAGCTGTCACGTCCTGGTAGAATTGTTCTACATTTCTCTGCATCCAAATTGAAATGAATCGGTTGAAGACATTTAGACACGTTTAAAACACAATCGTAATATGTGGTGTGAAAGGAACGGGTCATTTATAGATAAAACGAGGATGTGACAGTACAAGAGCAAATAGATGTTTCACTTAAATAAATAGGAATTCAAATAAATATGAGGACACGGACCTTCATTTTTTTCCACATCAATAACCAAACGGCTTCAGCCGCTCGTCACACAAATCATCCTTACATTTTTGGTCAGAGTGTTGACTGCAGTGCAGATAATAAAAACGTTACACAACACACACAGGAGCAAGAAAAACCGACGAACAGCTGGAATAAGCACAAAAGTGAATTCTGTAAGCTTACCAGCACAGGCAACCCACATTGGAGAGAGTTTAGTTACAGTTAGGCCATCAAGAACTTAAATACGTTAAATTAGGACGGATTATTTGCTCTATGTCAATGTTTTGGTGACGACGTGATTGAAGAAAGTCAGTTTTAGTGGCATTTTTACTGCTAAACACCGCATTTAATTACCTGAAACTTCATTTACTCACCAAACCAAACCTTTAATAAAAGTTGGTACAGTGTAGAATAATAATAAACATTAAACATCTGAACACACAGATCACAAATCAAAACAAATCGAGTCAAAAATTGGAGTGTGATTGATTCATACCAGTACTTATGTTGAAATGTAAAAGTCTGACTTATTTTTGGTCAAAACAATAAAAAAAAAAAAAAAAAAATCAAACTAGTTTATTTTTACGTTAATGAGCTGTTCATATCAGCTAAAAAGGAGCAACCAATGACAGTAGATTTTACAGGTGAATGCATACACAGAGGGAGCTCCACTTTTCCTGTCACCCCCCCCCTCCTCAGTCCCATAATGGTTTGGTCCGATAGTCTCAGAGCAGCAGCAGAAATCTCAAGTCCGGACCTGAAACTTGCCGGCCTTGGTCATGTATTTAATGCCTTTGAAAGGTTTGTACTTCTCACCATACATGTCCAACCGATTCACCTTTAGTCCTAAGATGGAGAAAAAGGATCATATTTGGTTAAATGAAATTCAATGTAGTTTTTAAAAATTATTTGGTTAAATTATATGGAGGAAATAAGGGAAGTTTCAAATAATTTTCTTGGAACGGTACCAGAACTTTAAATTAGGGGTGTTAAAGTCCTTTTTTAGGGGGTACATAAACCTTTATTTGATCTAAAGTGGATCAGACCAGTAAAGTCATAAAGACATAAAAAGAAATAAAGACAATCACGATTTTTTTTCTCTTTGTTTTCAAGCAAACAAGTAAAAGTCTATTCATTTTATATACTTACAAAAATATGTGCACGTGTGCTTTACATATTCCAGATCCTAGTGGATCAATAAAAACATTTATTAACAGTCATTTAAATTGAATAATGTAGTATTATTTATTTTAACTTATGAAGGTCTAAAAATGAACCGACATCTGAAGGGAAATGCTGAACGGACTTAAGTTATTGCTCTGCTTGTATTTATTGAAAATGTACTGTATACATAATAAATCAATTTCATTTTGCTATTTAGTTTTTGAAATCTTTGATCTCTCTTTTAACATTATTAAACCTTGTTAGATTTTCCTGTTTGCACTTTTCTTCAGCAGCCTGAACTCAACAACTGCTATCGACTCATTTTCCCTTCAGCAAATGACACAGAGGTATCATGTGGTCTGAGAAATTGTCTCTTTCTTCCTATTCTTTACCAACTTGAAGGGAATTATTAATGCTATTCATCTAGATATTATAATTGTTATTATTGAGATTGATCATTCATCTTAAATACCCATACATCTTGTTAATACAATATGAACCCTCTTTTTTGGCATGAACTGACGGGTACCCCCTTATATTTAACAGTTCTAAAGCATCTCCTTTTTGCCACTGACTATTTTCTGTTCCTTTGTTAGCCATTGCTTTTCTCTTTTGTCGAACAATTGTGAGGTTTGTCTCCTTTTGATAAAGTATAGGTCGGATAACAACAACCTGGACATCCAGAATGCAGTCGCATCGGACACATATCCAATTTATATCCGCATACTACAGAAGCCTGGGTCGGATTTGAAAAAAAGTCGGAATCGTATTGTTCACATTGACGTGAAAAAATACATGTCAAAGAGATTAAATGTGTATGTGTGTGTACCTGAGATGGCCATCTGCTGGATCTTTAACTGGATGTTGATGGTGGGGTTTTCGTCAGGTTTGGAGGCCCCTGCCTGGAGGCTCATGGTGCCCTTCAGACTGGGAAGCTTCTGTGGGTTGATCTTGCCAACATCCCACGTCAACAACTTGATTAAGCACAAAGAAGTAAACAGTAATCAACCTTTGGTCGTTTAAAAACTACATCCAATGAGGATGGTTCCGTACCTTGGTTACTGGGTCAAAGGTGTATGTTCCCTGCGAGGGGTTGAGGTTGGCGTTGAGGACCCCACGGGGCAGCTGACTGCTTACCAGCACTGCTTCCACTGCCTTGCCCATGGTCTGTTTGGGACCCAGCGTCAAGTCGAAGCGTCCTTGGGAGCTTCCCTCCCGGAATGTGATGTTGTGTTTGACGTAGACTGGAATGGCCACCAGGCTGATGAGGAAAGAGACCAACGCACAACAGAAAATTAGATCTATCCTGAGGCTTTTAATTTAAAACTTAAGCTTTTAATTTGATGGACATTTTTGTGTCATTTTCACTCCTTTCTACTCATCAGACCAATAATCACTTGAACTGAAAACTAGGCTTTACATCGATTTGATCGGCTATATCGGATGAGCTGATAACTTGTATTTTATGTAATGTGATCGGCTGTAATGTCTTAATTTGCCGATTCGCTCAATGACGTCATTGTCGTGATTAAACGTTTTGCAGACGCTCCAATTGCATTGTTTTATCAAGTCATTTACACCGAAGATGTTCCACACCACGGACATCTTTGCTCTACGTACATTATAACACATCAGTGAGATGTTAGTTGGGTATGAACACAGCAGGTCTCTCAGATCTATGGACACAAGTCAGATAGTGAAGCTAAGAGCTCACAGTAAATATGGTGATGCTGCATTTAGTTGTTATGCTGCAAAGAAGTGGAACAACCTGCCTGCAGAGCTGAAGTCAGCATCCAATGTGAACATTTTTAACCGTCCCTCCTCATATGATCGGATTGGTTTATTTAAACTCACTGATCGGCCAAAAAACTCTGACCGTGTAAAGCCTACTGAAAACACTAACTTCTGTGAGCTGACGTGGTAAGAGAGCAAGCGAAAGTTTCCATCGGGCGGGATGAAGGAGAGGATCCGCTCAGCTTCCCAGCGTTTGAACCGAACACATGGGTGAAAACTGACATCGTCCAGCAGCCGAGGATTCTGGGAGAAACAGGTATCAAAACACAGTGCAAGTAAAAATAATGACAAAGATCCAAAATTGAACAAAGATTCACCCGTTGCTTTCTTTTCTTTTTCTTGAACTCACCATAAACGAGAGCGTGAGGTCTGGCATTCCCGTCAGTTTCACACAGGCATCAATCACTCCCTGGATTTCTGCTGTGATGGTGGAGCCTGAGGAAGGAGATGGAGATTATACAGGAAAAGTGATGATACATAGTGGAGATCAACAGGGTTTTACAAACCTTTTTGTTTGTAGTCATACCTGATTTATCAATGATGGCATCGATTTCCTCCACCACGTCAAAATAGGCTTCATTGTTGGTGTATTTGACACCGGTGCGTCGCCATGGCACCACTGACAGCTGGCCTGTGGGGAGCTGCTCGCCTACATTGGTGCTGCCTAGCATGAGGACAATACCCAAGCGTTAGCGAGAACGTGTTCAAAGGAATAGGCAAAATGTACAAGATGCATCTGTATCAACACCACACAATGATTAGTTCTGTATCACAGGTTCAATAGCATTTAAATCCACCTTAGAAGAAAACCCATATGTGCTTCAGCTCATTCCCAATGATCAGAAATTAAGTCAGTTTTAAGATTAAATAAAAACGCCTCCATTTCATCCAGAAATTACAGTCATTACAGATTCCTCCTGTAAAGCAGAGCTCTTAAAGTCATTAGTTCAGGGGCAAAATATGGAGCAGTTTGATCCTTATGTGAGCCAAAGATTTTAGGAGTGAACACAAGCAATTTCAACATTAATGTGCCCTAGTCTGCACTTTCATGTATAACTGCTATATACAGTATGTAAGTCACCCACAATATCTAGGTAATAAGTGACATATCAGTTCCTGCAGGAAAATCCTTGATTTTGAGACAAAGTTTTTGTGTAATTGAAAAGAACTTTTATGGATTGTTTGTAAAAAAAAATTGCATGATTTTAGAAGAGCGGAGGGTTCTTTTGACCTTTTTAAAAATGACTGCAGTCAAGTGAAAAAAAAAAATGGTAAAAGAGTGAGACCTGAAAATTTTAATATGTGTATTTGCAGGGACTGAGATATGTACCACTGACTTATTTGATCAGTTACACAATGATAATAGAAAAAAAAAGTCTGCTCTAAAGTAGCGTTTCTCAAATGGGGGTAGGCAATAGTAATACAGGGGGTACTTCATAGAAAAAAGTTTAAAAAAAAAATACAAATTAAAGCATAAAAAAAATTGGGTTTATTATGTGTATTTTTGGTTTAAAATTATAATCATAACAATAAAAAATAAAATTATCTTGATTAGAACATGAACTGAAAATACAAAGTCAGTCTTGGTCTCACACCAGGTGGGAGATGACCAGAAATTATAAAAATCTATTCATGAGGCACTAAATACTGTTTCTTTTGAACTTATTTACAAAGTGAGATTCTTTAAAATGTGTGTTATCGCTCATTCATTCATCATTATGAATGAATGAAGTATTCTGAACAAGATGTTGTAGCTGGACAAAATGGGTACTTGGTTTCAGAAATTTAAAAAAACGGGGGTACTTGAGTTGATATTTTAAGAGCCTAAAAAACAAAAATCCTGTGATGTGTCTTAGCAGAGGTAATCATGTTTTTGTTGTGTTTTTTAATGAATCCAACATCACTGTTGGTGTGGATAAAACAGAGAGGACCTGTGATGGTGTTGACCATGGTGCGGAGGATGGTTGGAGGTTTGATGAGCTCTTTGAGGATGTTAGACTCTGTGGCCAAAGGGAAGCCGTTGTCCAGCATCTCCTCCAGCAGTTCATAAACCACCACCACATTATCCTTAATGGCAGCCTCTGTACAAACCCCAAAATAGTCCTGAAAACAGAGAACAACACAAGCAGGATTTGAGACTAAAAAGACAGACTGGTTGTTCAGACTATTTGTAGATGTAGGAAAAGGAAGAGGAGGTCAGGACCTGGAAAGTGTCGACGACTCTGTGGAGGAACTCGATGACAAACAGTGGGGGCACCTCGCTCTGGATGACTGCTACGAAGTAGATCCGATGTCTGAGGACGCTGATAAGGTAGTGATGTGGCGTCGAGATGACTGGAGGCACGTTCTCTGGTTCGGTGGCGCGCTCCTGTGCCTCAAAGAAGTAGTCGCAGACTGAACGGCTAACCACGCTTTTCCAGTGCTTCTCCAGGAAAATGTCCCCAGAGGCGTTGACCAGGAACAGGCTGTGGATCATTGTGGCAGGAGGCTGAGAGAGGGAGAAGACCATCACAATTACGTGTTGATATAAAAAGAATCCTGTTTTTTTCACAGGTCAATAAATAAATAAAAAGTTGAGAGACAAACCAACATGAAACTAAAGTTGTTTCTGAAATTTATTCAATAATACAACCTTGAAAGTATAGCAGTTATTTGATATTTTTCCCTTTGAATCAAAGTTTCTCAAATGGGGGTACGTGTGCCCCGAGGGGTATGTTATGGCACTAGAGGGGTAACTTGAGAGAGTAGAAAATTAACAAATTGTCAGTCTTGGTCCCACCCCAGGTGTGATATGACCAGAAATAAGTCTATTCAGGAGCCACTAAATCAGTGTTTTTTAACCTTGGGGTCGGGACCCCATGTGGGGTCGCCTGAAATTTCTGAAACATTACGTATAATTTAAAAAAAATTTTAATTCTTCTTTCTTTTTTTATTGCAACATTACACAATCTTAAGAAACTGTATTTTATTGGAAACCACTGCACTAAATACTGTTTCTTTCTACTTATTTACAAAATGAGATTCTTTAAAATGTGTGTTATCACTCATTAATTCCATCATTATGCGCTATAGTTGTTTTTAAATAAATTTCCATGCAAAATGTTGCAGTCGGACAAAGGGGGTACATGGATTCAGAAATAAGAAAAAGGGATTATGTGAGCCAAAAAAGTTTGAGAACCACTGATCTGGATAACGTTCTTTTGTATGGATAAAACTTGCTTTATCAACAACAAAAAACACAAAGTGGAAGACAAACAACTTGTTTACATGCCTTTAGCAGTAAAGAGCTTATACAGAACTTTAAACCGGTTTGTTACATCTTATAAATTATCACCAAAAATATCACCAAATCATCTATGATGAACTTGCCTTAAAATGTAATGAACTGTTCTGTTTCAAAAGTGGAAAAAAAAAAAGATTTGGCAAGAAAGGAAAAATTGGAAATATAAACCTTATGATGCTCATGTGCAGTGAAACATGTTTACTTCTGTGCTGTAATAGTTCTTTTTTTTCCCCATTTCTAACTCCACTTCTCCTTCAATGAAGACAATTATTGCTTCATTTGGATGTGTGTGTTTTGTAGGTTGAGGGTCATATAACTTTTATGAGATGGTAAGACAAGCCAGGAACTCAGTGCTACTCACATGACACAGACTTGGTGGATAAAGGCTCGTTTCAAGCTCTGGACAGTTTGCTTTGCACACAGTAAATGTGTCTGATCTTAGCACTCACGTGACCGCAACGTGCTGTGTTGCAGAGCTCATTTTCAAACACTGGCTATCTCATATTTGTGTATTTGATTGATTTAAAGGGAGACTGTTTAGTTATTTAAACTAGAGAACAGACTCCTAGCCACATATTGTCCAATAACTCAGCATGCGTGTCATAGTGGAGGTATACATTTTAATGTCCACATCCAGTTAAAAGATGTGAACATACTGTATGTGTCTCAGACTGTGAAAATGTGTGATATTTTACGGATCTGTGACTGACAGAGGATCATCTATATGAACAATGCACCTAGTTGTAGATCTAATTTTAATCAACTAAATGAAAAAAATACACAAAAAAGTAAAAAATAAAATAAGAAAAACACTACATCCTGCCGTACTCTCTCTTTACTTACACTGGCTAACATTCTGGTACTGACCGATTGATCAGCTGACAAAGCGATGACAAGAAAATGTGTCTTCTCCTGTACCGGGTAGTGTTAGGAACATTACTTTAAAAAAGTAATTAGTTATAGTTACTCACTACTTGTGCTGGCACATGAGTAAAAACACTGGCTCTGATTGGCTACCATGGAACATGACGCCGCCTTAGCCAATCATAATTGCTCACCTTGTTTTTAACCCACCTCCTCACTACAGCTGAGTAAGAAGCCAGGGGTGCTTTCGGACAACAGTTTATTCAATCACTGCATGTAACGCACCGCATTTAGCGTTGAGTAACGATAACAGCATAAAAAGTAAATAGCTAGATTACCCCGTTACTGAAAAACAAACGCCGTTACCTAAAGCCGTTATTTTAAACATCGTTATTCCAAACACTGGTAACGGGTTCCTTCAAAATTAAAACATGTTGGTAGGTTGACTCTGGTAGCTTAGTAAAAGGGTAAAGGCACTTTTATGCCAAACATGTAGCCTCAAAGTGCTTTACACTGATAGGTGCATTCACCCATTCATACACCCATGGAGACTGATCTGTTATACAAGGCGCTAGCAAACTTGTGTTTTAGTTTCTTGCTCAATGACACTTAGGATAGCTTTTTATGTCCTAATACATTAACACTACATGGAGTACAACATTTTGCCAATAAATAAATACATTAATATATTGCATAACTAACGGTGACCATCCCTCTCAAAGGAAGGGTACGTTAAAGGTGCGGTATGCTATGTGTCTATGATGCAGACTTCATGCCTCAGTGATCACTAAAGCAATTTTATTTTGCTATACACACACACTGTTATTGTTTTCAGCCAAATAACTGCACATTACAGTAAAACACACGACTATTTAAGAGGCTTTTGTGATTGTGAGTCCATCTCAATGTGTCAGGGCATTTTTATCACACCTGCAGCGGAGTAATTCAGCTGCTTCAAACACTCACCGGAGTGTTAAGCTGCTAAGTTACTTTTTTCTCATGCTCATCTCTATTAACCACAGGAATAGTGCATTATGGTGATAATTATCTGTTTTGTCCAACCGCTGCGTCACATTGTGTCACAAACACGTCAGCTCAAGTCAAAGGTGATACGAGGCAGTATAACGGATACTAAAAATGGAACTGGTCTCGGCGCTACACTGTGGCTGCCCACTGCTCCTCAGGGAGGGGTTAAATGCTGAGAATACATTTCCTGTATGTAGCTTTACATACTGTATATGACAATAAAGTATAATATATATTATATATTAAACCAGTGTTTGTTTTAGCTGTGAGGTAATTTGAGAGGGAGGAGCTCACATTCTTAAAGGGTAGGCGGAGCCAGAATTGTCAGGAGGAGGAGTTTCCGCTAGGTGACATCAAATAGGGAGAAAAATCTGACTGCCCCTTTTGGAGCTGATTTTTACAAAATGCTGAATAACAAGGGAGGAAACAGAACTTTTTCAACTTTGGCCCTCTGAATGAGGCTAAATGAATGTATATCACTGTAGCAAAACCATTATAAAGTAATTTTTTCATAGCAATGTAGCTCTCATCATATTGGCGCTTTTTTAATTTATGAGATAGCTTTTCTCTCACCATGGGTAGACTTACAGAGTCAATTTGTAATTTGTGGCAATGCATGAAGTCTCCTGACTGCTGGTAGATTTATATTATGGTTTCCAATTATTATTATTTTTTCATTCACTGTACCACCCATGACAACTTGCGTAACCATGGGGGTACCTGCACCGCACTTTGGGAACCGAGGATGTGAAAATTGGCTGTGCCGGTGTAGTGATATATGTAGAAAGAATATTAGCGGGGAATCATCCCAATGCTCAGACACTAAAAAGATCAGAGTAAACAGAGGGATGGAGTGTGTGCTTGCACGAGTGACAGAGCTATAAGTTATGTCCCACGTAAGCCACACACACGACTGGGTTCACAACTGAAATGTGTGCAACAAAATTAGGAGTAATGGGTTTAATAGTGTTAGGTTGTACAGAAAGTCAATTACTCTAATCTTAAACAAATATTTTTTTTTTTTTCAAGTCTAACGAATATGTATTGAATTAATATTAGATAGAACAGAGTCACGTAATTTTTCTGAGGACTTGAGCTGAAAAAGTTTGGGAACCCTTGAACAATACGAGGTGTAAGTAATTGCAATTTAAAGCTTAAAATGTAAGAAAAGAAAAAAAGTCGAAATAGCTTTATTTTTATTTTGGATTTTCTTTATAAAGGGGGGACGCAATACAAACCATTGAGCGATTTAAACTGTGAAATGTAAATAAGCAATTGCTAAAGTGCAGCAATCGTCTATAGAAAAACTGATCATTCTGACCCTAGAATGGTTTTAATAGCTCGAAACCTTATGGAGGAGTTGTACAAAACGGCCTGTTTATCAAACGATGAGTATGAATCACTGGCCAATGGTCACTATAATTTAGGAGAATATTTATTTATACCATCAGTAGCTAACGGCCTCCATCAATGAACAAGATGCTACATCAGCTCCTCCTTCCCCAGTCTCATGACATAAAAGCCTCGTCACCCGGTGCACCGCAAAAAAATACCACACAACGACACTGCTTATAACTGTTAAAATATATGTATCAAAAATGTTTTACTTACCAGAGACAGTTTTTCTAACGTTGTCGTTTATATTTGCACCGTTTCACTCAATGATAGATTATGCTACCAATGTCGCTTCTTCGAGTTAGGTGGAGCAGTGGATGCCAACTCTGGGGGGGGAAAAATATGAGCCAATCACGACCCTGTTACGCTACTATGTCCCGCCTACTTCGTTAAACCGTTGGTTGATAATACGGAAGCTTACAACTCGTGAGTTCCTTGTGATTGGTTCTTGGAGGGAGTAGGACCGACAACACCTGCGTAGCCGGCCGCTGATTGGCTGTGGGAGGAAACCTCGTCTGACATTTTGTGTATCTGATACAGAATACATTCAATCAGACCAATACCGTAGAAAAGGGTAATTATTTGTTTTGCGTTTGACGCTTAACAAATAAAACTCAAACTTATCTAAAAAACAAAATAATAAAAGCTGTTCTCTAAGCTATTGTTGAATCAAACCTTTAATGCTTTCCGTCGAGATGCAATGTACACGTGCTAGTAATAAGCTAAGGTACATTATAGATGTGTAATTTTTTAAAAAAAATATAGTTAGTTAAACAAATAAAATTCCCATCAAGGATATATGTCTGAGATTTTTCAAACTTTCAATTTAGTTTGGCATTTTTACTTAAATCCTTACATTCCTCATCGACATTGCATCACATTATGACATGAAGACTCCCAAAACTCTTAAAAATACTACTAAGAACAAATCTAGTGACTTTTTTATGTTAAAAAACATTACTGCGAAATTTGAATTCCCATACCAATTTTGCTTGAGAATTACATAAATTCAAGAGATTCAGACCAATTTAAGTAAAATAATTGTATTGCATGTAGGAATACATAAAGTAAATACATAAAGTATTAATACATATTGGTCAAAATTAATCATTTAGGAGTATATTCTTAGTATTTACAGAATTAATCTGACAACCAAATGTTTTGAGGAGACAAGGCTACCAAACTCGTTTAATGTTAACAAAGCTAGATGATTGAAATAGTTCATTAAACATTAACTAGGGACTACTAAACCTCTTTTAGGACAATAGTGTGTAAGCATGAATAAGGTTAAACTCAACGGCAACAAGAATGGCTCAACATAATTTATTTTCATTTTATGTTAAAATGTACAGAGTTCTTTGAAAGTACTTGCTAAGAAAGAAAAATAAAAAATAAAATAAAAACAAATAAATGGAAATACATACAGGGACAGAGGAGTGAGCCGAGGCAGCTGAGCGCAAATGGACCTTTACTGTAGGCCCAGCCGTCATCTCGCTCTCTTTAGTTTGCGCTCTTTCAGCATACAACGCAACATGTACAATTACAAAGGATACAAAAAGGGAAGCAATATAAACAGACAGAAATATACCGAGCTCATTTTTACATGCCTCTTGAATGTAAGGAAGTCATCCTATACACACACAAGTAAAAAAAAAAAAACAAAACAAAAATACCGAGTGACCTTTAGATATTTGTAGTCCTTTTGTTTAAAATAGCATTAATATACTACACAAAGATAGAAAAACTCTAGACATGAGATGGAATGGAGAGATTAAAGGCATCTTAAAGTCACTAAAAGTGAGTAATAAATTTTTTACATTTTGAATTTCTTAGTAATCATTACCCAAGAGGCCAACTATAAAATATGTTGTTTTTTTGTTATCATTTGCTGAAACATAGGTGGGGAAAAAATGACAGTACCAATATTAATGTCAGAATTTCCTTTTATATTATAGAAAAAACAATTTTTCTACAATAGGTGTCTAAAGTCAAAAAGAGTCAGCTTGTGTCATAAAAGAAAGCTGCCCAATCTGATAAAATTCAGAAACAAAATGAAGCAATAAATACAGAACACAACAATACACACATGTAAAGTATGCACGTCACGTCTGTAGGAAAACTTCTCTCTTGACTTTTGAATACTGGTGCATGTAGCAGCGGGGTCAACCATTCGGATGGTGCCTCCAGCAGGGCGTCCGACTCCCTCTGACCCTGCTTTAATAGCCGCGCCTCTTTTGGAGAATGGAACCAACACTCCATCAGGCTTTTAGGCACACCTTCAATAAAGGCTTACTTTTTGCTGCCATAGTTGTAGCCAATTTTCCAACAATCAAAACCAAACGTACAGTTTTAACGACATACACCATCCAAGGGGACTCCTTGTCTTCTTTAACACTTGGAAAGGCAAGGTGGCTGCTAGTTGTCTAATTTTCCATTAAAAGGGTGAACTGAACAAGCACTGTTTGCTCTGCGTCCCCAAAAAATGCTGGAAAAGGCTGACATTTAACACCATCGTCAGTGGAGTGTTGACTAAAAATGACTGAATGTTGCACTTGTTTATTTAAGTTTGCCACAGATTGGCAACAACCGGTTAGTGTAAGTTTGCGTGTGTGCTAAAATGGGGAAGTACCAGAATATTTACATTGAAATAATTCAGAGCCGTGAAAAAAATAAAACATAATGCTACTTATTTTATGTGATATATAACAGACAGTAACAAAAACGTCTCTGATGTGTCTTTGCTGTGTTTTTGGTGCAGCACTGTCTATGTAGGAAGACAGAGACTTTTAAACGCTCACCACCTTCGGATACTGGCAGATACGCCGACTGACAAAGCGGCCGGAGACGTTTTGAGTGTTTCAGAAAGCGAGATGGTCTGACCTTTTTCAGAATGCCACACGTATAAAAACTAAAGCAGATAAGAGGCTGGACTGCACATGGATATTTCAAAAACGGTCAACAAAAACAACAACAAAAATAGGATTCAACATTATCTTTACCAAAACAAAGCAATTTGCCTACAACGTTTAATTGTCTCTTTTGTCAAGATAAGGCTTCCTATATCAGTTAAAAGATTGTGTGCATGGTTGAATATATTCAGTTTCCTCACTGATATTTCATTCGCAGTCTGACAAAGGAGGCAATTCCTGCTTTTGTCCAAATGACGTTTCCTTGTCATTTTCATCCTCCACGTCTTCCCAGTTCATTGCGAGGGCCTAATCTCCAGGTTGGAGAACTGCGAAGGCCTGGCCTGAAGCAGCACGGCACAGTGAGGTCCTAACTTGATCTCACCACCCAAATGCTCATATACACAGCCAACTGGGAGGGAAAGGATGGATATGAGCCCAAATAAAATGGGACATGATGACATAGAAAAACAGGAAACCCAAAGACCGTCTCCAATTCCCCACATACTCGAGCAGGAGTAATGGACACTTAGATTACAAGCTTCAGCTTTGGCCCCACGTTGACTTGGTTGCTCATCTGCTCATGTAAGGTGATTGTTTCGGGACACCAGCGTAGCTGTGATGGGAGGGGCCAGTGTACATCATATTCCCATGGTGATTGGGCTGCATAGGCTGCTGTGGATAACCCTGCCCCCCCATCATACCCATCTGCATCTGCATGGGGTACTGAGCTGGCTGATTCATGTAAGCAGGGTTGCTGTGGTAGCCGCTGTTCATCATGGGCTGAGGCATACGATAGCCAGCGGACATGGCGTTCAGAGGCGTCATGTTCATGGAGTTGTACGGTGCTGGCGTGGGCATGAGGTTCGGCATCATGCCCCGCTGCACAGCCAAAGTGCGCGGCGTGCCCTGCATAGCCACCGCCCCCGAGCTGCGACCGTACAGCTGCTGCTGATGGGGGGCCGGGGCAAGCTGCTGTGTGGCTTTAGATCGGATGGATATGTGTCCTTTTACAGCCATTTGGCCTTGTAGCCGCTGCGTGTGAGGTGGTCCCAGGCCAATGTTAGTGCTGGGCATGTTGCACTGCAACTGAAGGGAGCCAAGGTTCATAGAGCCCGAGCTGAGGTTGGGAGGGGGGGTCATAGTTGGTTGACCCTGAGGCAGGGGAGTGTGGGGCGAAGGTGCCAGTCCAGGATTGGAAAGCGAGACACTGGTGGCATAGGAGGTAACTGAAGCTGAGTGGGAGTAGGGCATGGCATGGGGGTCCATGATGGTGTTGGTCAGCTGCTGGAGTTTAGCCAGGCTGAAAGTTGCTGAGGGCTGAGGATAACCCCCCGTACCAAAGTCCTGACCCATGCGCTCATACAAAGTACGGCCCCCTCCACCACCTCCACTTTCCGGTATTTCCATGATCATGGGGGTGGAAGCAAAACCATTACCCATGCTACACTGAGACAGGGCCTGTTGAGGCAGTGGTGGAGGGGCAGAAGGTGGAGGTTGAGGGTTGGGAGCTTGTTGCTGCTGGGGAGGTTGCTGAGGAACCTTTTTCTGGGACTGTTGCTGATTGGTACTCGGAGGTCTCTCAATTACACCACAGCTCTGAGGAGACTTTATGCCACAGCTTGGAGTGTTGGACGGAGGTGGTGGGGGCTGTGGCACAGCGTTGCCTACTGAGCTGGCACTAGGTCCGTTGTTGGGACCTGGTCCTGTTTGCTGAATGAGGCTACAACTGCCCATTCCTAGCTGGGATGTTCCATTTCCAGTTGAAGATGTGAGAGTGGGGGCTGGTGCAAAGGAGCAGCTGTTGGACTGAGAGGAGGATGACGACGTGGCAGAGTTTGAAGAGGACACAGCAGATAACAAAGCTGTGGAAGCACCAGCGACAACAGTAGCTGATATTCCTCCTCCATTACCGCCATTTCCAGTTCCGTTGCCTCCTCCCCCCATTGTTGAGTCATAGCTGCTTGGGTTATCGTAGTTCTCTGTTGTACTTTCTATGCTTCCCAGGTCACTAAAGCCACTGTCCACAACCTGCTGTGAGTGGTCGGATACAGACGGCACATCCATCATTGGCGATGTTTCTATGTTCTGCTGGGAGGGGGCAGACAGCGAACTGGGATGCTCTGGAGTGATTTGGCTGTACCCCCCTCCTGCACTACCACCACTGACCCCTGTTCCAGTGGGGCCTGGTGTTCCACCTCTTTGCACCCCTGGTGTGGTGTCCAACATACTGGACGGGATCCCCGGACTGTTGACTGATCGCACTGACTGACTGGGCAGGGGTGGCACTGGGGGATTGGGAAGAGGGCTGCTGTGCTGGGATGCACCGCATTCCTCTACTAGAGTAAGTGCTTCTTCCTCAGCATCCCCCGAGTGACTGTAGCTCTGTAGGGTACGGCAGGCGGCTAGTGTCTCCTCGCAGTCCTGGTAAGCCCCATGGTGTTGCTGGGGCTCAGTCTCTTCATCCTGGGCTTCTCCCTGAGTCAGGGATTGAACAGCCTGCATTGTCTCCAGGTCTAGCTCATTGGAGTGATGATGGGGGTGGTGTGGATGATGGTGACCCAGTTCTTCCTTGAAATCTGTGTGCTGGTGTTGGTGTGTGTTTTGGGGCTCCATTAACAGCCTGACATCTTTGTCCTCTGGGTGCAGAGGCTGCAAATCAATGGGCTCAGAAGGTGCAGATATGGCTGTGACTGTCTCTACCGCTGCGGCAGCAGCAGCAGACTCCTCCTGCTCCCTGCGCCTCCGTTCTTCCTGCTGAGGGTCAGCTGGGGAAGGCCGACACTTTGGCTCATGCACGTCTTCCTCAGCCTCCTCCCCCTCCTCTTCTTCCTCCTGCTTGTTGACACAGTCCCGCGTCACGCTGTTCTCCATGTCTAAAAAAGGCTCTCCGACTTGTGGTTCTTCTTTGACCGGAGGAGAGTTTGCACGAGAGGCTGGTTCATCCTCCTCATCGTCATCATCATCATCCTCCTCTTCTGAGTCCTGATTTTTTCTCTTCTTACTGCTGTTGCTCTTTTCCTCCAAGTGTCCATCCCCTTCGTCGTCTGCATCATGGTCCTCACTTCGTCTACTTCCTGAAACCGGTGTAGGGTTAGCAGAGCGCCTGTTAATACTACCTCCGCCACTACCTGTGCTGCCACAGTCTTCTTCCTCTCTCTCCTCCTCATCATCCCCATCTTCTTCTCTGTCACCCATGTCCGTGTCCCGAGAACGAGACTGCGGGGCCCGGGGCCCTGATGTAGAGGAGGAAGAGGAAGGGGACAGCAAAGGACGGGATGGCGGTCGACTTGGTTTTTCTTCTTCCCATGTTCTTTCTACCTCCTCCTCATCGTCTTCTTCTTCGGGATCAGAGGTGGGAGGGGGTTTGGGTGCTGGCTGTGGAGGCTGGTGGAGCGGGCGGTTCTTGGGTGGCCTCCCTCGCCGCTTGGGCACTTTTTGTTCGACAGTCGTAGGAAGATAGTCATCTTCTTCATCAGAGTCTTTTTCTTTGCCGTCTCTGTCCATACTGGTTCTACAGACTCGCTTGGCTTTATGGTCGTCTGCCTGGAGAACATCAGGATTTTTGTCCAGCTGTTCCTCCATTAGTCTTTGTCGTTCCTTTGCCTGCCTCTCTGCCTCTTCCTGCGCCCTTTGTAAGTACCAGCTTCGGGGTTTGCGTCCGGGCTTCATCTTGATTTTCGGTGGCTGAGGGTCTTCACTTTGAATATGACCATCTGTAGCTGCGCCACCAGGGGGTTTGCCTGGTCCTCGTTTTTTCCAGTGCAGGGGTTTTCGGCTTTTTCCTTTGGGCCAGCCCTTCTTCTTTTTGACAGGGACTTCAGGGTTGGCTGCTAGGCTTTCTGATGGGGGAGCTGACAGGACAGCTATTGGTTTCAGCACTGGTGTCAGCTCTGTGGAGGCAGACAAAACAGTCAGGCGAAGCTCTAATGCATATCTACGCAATTCAATGTCTGAAGGACCTCAGTCTTTCTTATAATATATTCAGTTTACTTTGTAAAGGAAACTTCACTTATTTTAGAACCTAACAAGTCTTGTAAGGGAAAAAACCCCAGGCAAGTCCAGCTTCCTTCACAAAGTTTACCAAATACAACCAATGAACCCATCTGACTTTTATAGACATTTGTTAACACTGCCCATGAGAGACGGTCTGCTTACCATCCTCCTCAGAATCAGAGAGATTTGAGGGTCGGCCCCTCTTCGGAGCTAGGTCAGACAATCTCATTGCTGATCTAGCTGGAGGGTACCGACGTAGGGGGTGACCCAGGGGTGTCTCTTCCTCAAGCCGGGGCATCTGTCTCTCGGAGTCAGAGTCTACAAATGGCTCATTTAACACCTCAGTGGTCTCAGAAATAGTCTCGGTCACCACACTGCTGTGAGGATGACTGCGCTGGCGAAAGCGGCGCTTCCTCATAGTCTTCTGTAAAGAAAAGGTCAAGTAATCAGCTGTGCTCAAGAAAAATCTCATCTAATCCTTAAATTGTAGATGATATCTAGGTTCTAAGGTGAACAAACCACTAAACCACATTTTAGTTGAAACTTTTACCTTGCATTTTAGCCCCATTGCTGGTTTGGTTAGGATGGGCGGGGAGCATGTCCTCCTCTCATCATCGTCATCATCTTCATCCTCCTCGTCTTCACTGCTTTCACTGAAGCAGCTTTTCCTGGTAAGAGGGACGTCGTTTAACCTGGACATTACTGGAAGCTGTGACAGGTTCTCTGCAGACCCTTCAATCAGTCTGGGCTTTGGTCCCCTCTTTTTCCTGGGCGGCCGGCCTCTCCGAGTGGGGGTGATAGAAGGGTGCCTGGCCATTTCCAGGGAATGAAAGTTTGTTGAGTCCATTTGTCTGTCCAGGGAGAAAAGGGAAGGCAGGCTGCTGGTACTGCCTGTTTTTCCTCCTGTTCTCTCGTCTTCCTCATCCTCTCCTGGAGGGAACTTAGGTGGTCGCCCGACCCGAGGACCGTCTTTCATTTTGCCCCAATGCCAGTTTTTAGGTGGGCGCCCCCGTGGCCTTCGTTCTCCATTTGTGGGAGGCATAGGTCGTGATGTATCAGGGAGGGGTAGTGGACATCGAACAGCAGGACAGACTGGGGAGCTTTGATTGACAGGGAATCCCAGAAAAGCTTTTCTTTCGTCTTCATCTCCGTCGTCGTCCTCCTCATCCTCCTCATCCCTTCTTTTTACATTTTCCATGTGCCAGGACATTTGAAAGACTTTGTGACTTGGTTTAAACTACAATGACAGGAAACAAAAAATGAAGTTATTATTCAGAGAAAATTATAAAGAAACTAATCATTAATAATTTATTGACAGTATATCAGAATAAAACCACAGATCCAGCAGCCAATAATGATTTTAACACATGCTGTTTATCAAGATTGGGATAATTGACTGGGTATTTTTAAGACACAAATGTATTTACCTCCTTGTTCTCTTCCCGATGTTCTTCGTCATTGTCATCATCGTCGTCATCATCATCTCCTTCAGCATCAGAGACCACGGTGTTTGTTACAATGACAGGTGTCCAACGAAGGCACTCGGAATCAACCTCTAATTGCCGGGGTCGGGCCTTGAGGCGAGCCATGTGATTGGATACCAGCTTTTCCCTTCGAACCAGGACGAGCCTGACAAAACCACAGGCAGATCAATAAAAGCTCAGGGATGAATCTTTGCCAATGAATTTGTGTAAACAACATGAAGAAAAATAATTTCTTGTATTTTTAAAGATTTTCTTTTTATTGACAAATCTATAAAGAAAACTTTGATGCATATTTTTCACAAATGAAAACTAACAACATGCATATAAGTAAGAGGTTTACAACAACCATACACTATTCCTCATGCTGCTCTTTTTTAGATGCCATTTTTTGTAATTGGAATGACCAAAAGATTTTGAAATGTAACACACATTGTGACATGGTGTGACGTGTCATCTTTAGTTGGTTTGACTTGGCTTATGGCCAATATAGTTCCTAATTTCTAGCATAAACATCTAATAATGAGTAAAATTCAGTATTAGGATGTCCTTTTCAGTACTAGTGAACAGTGAAAATAGTGATGTGTGTTTAGTGCTTTCTCTGACCTCTCTCCTCGCTGCTCCAACATGTTGAGACTGTGCAAGGCAGTGGTTATATCCTGCGGGCAGATTCCTGTCAGCTTGCTAAGGTGCCGAATGGTGATCTGCCGATCGTGGACTTCATGGAGACATTCCAGCACTACGCTACGCCAGTACGCCATGTAGGACAGCCTCCCAAGGTCTGACAGAGGTTTTTCTGGAGATCCTGGTTGTCCTTCTCTTTTTGACAAGAGGTAACCTGCAGAAAGGAGAGACACATTAAGGTCATACTTAATTAACCATTACAGAATTTGTACATTCATTTGGGTTCAATGATTTACACAAAAAAAAAGTAATAAAAAAACACATTATTTATTCTTACTGAAGTCAATGAGAAAACGTCCAAAGCCCTGGCGTTGGTACTGTGGAAGAATCATGATGCAAGATACGTTGTATTTCTGTTGACAGTGTTTCTCCTAAAGAACAAAATGGGGGGGAAAAGGTTAGGGTCAGACAACATTGAGTCATAATGAGTTCTCTTTTGAACGTTGGTTCTCCATCTGAAAAGGTCACTTATTTCCCTAAAGTTCATGACTTGATATTAGATTCATGTTTACTAGTTTTGCACCTAAATATTTTTTTTGTTAAGACATTTACTTTGTAATATCACCACACAACACCTACCACATTTTCTGACTATAAGTTGCTACTTTTTACTAACAAATTGAGGCAGTGACCTATGGGCCAGAGCAACATATTCATAAATGACGTATTGCGTGTATACTAGGGGTGGGCAATATGAAAAATATTTCACAATTCTCTTTCTTTGCAAAATTACAATCACACATTTATCAATTTCTTTACCCCCCCCCCCCCCCAGACTCCATAGTGACACCACGGTGGTGAGTGTAACTGCAGCCATCAGCCAAGCCACAGCGGCAAAGCGTGTTTGTTTATCACCGGCGCTGATACTGTGGTTAGAGGATAGATACCCGCCCGAACCCTGACGGGGATCGATGTCAACTGACGGGTTGGATTCGGACAGATATTTAGAACTGGTGGTCGGATTCGGTAACAGTGTCGTTTGAGTGCAGTAGCAGCCACAGCTGACAGCCCTGAAGAATGCACAGTGAGAGAGAGCTGTGATCCACGGGGCAAGGAGAATGGAGCAGAGGACAGTTTTAAAGGAATACACCATTGAAACATTCCTTTTACTGCACAATAACATGGATTATCTTTAATACATGGATTATGTAAATAGATCCGATGGGTCTCTTGCGTGTCTCTCGTTTGTGTTTCACTTTCGCTTGTCACCAGCACACTGATCTGATGTCTGATGTTGACATTAACAGTTGTTTATTAATAAAATCGGTGCTATCACTAATACAAACATACATATGACATTTCTTTGAAAAAAAAGAGAATTTCACTGTCGGGTCGAACTCGGATGACAAAATTAGGCTCAATCCGCACTTTAACTGTGACACGGTTATTTATTTACTCGCCGTTCATGTGATTGTTCACTGCAAGACCTGTGCACATGCCTCTGCATTCATCTGTGGAACCAAACAATAGTTTAGTCTCCAGCCATCGAGAACGCACACCAGCGTCATTTGACGTCACCATCAGCGGAACTGTACTGCTGTTCGTACCCGTAACAGCAGTACAAAATGTATCACACAATCTTTTCAAGGCAATAAATAGAAATATGTGTGGACTCATTCTCTTTAGATACGAGCACTTCATCACCCATTAACATTAAAAAAACTTAAAATTGATGTTTATTTTTATTATTATTTATATTTGATCAAATTTATCCCTAAGCTTTTTTAACAAAACCAATTTACTTATTTAAAATCATAGCCCAAAATGGGAAGAAAAAAAATATGGAAGAGCTTTTACGTCAGGGTACTTCTCGAACATTTTTTTTAAATTTAGGTACATAATTTAGCAGGAGGAGGAAACCAATAAATGCGAGTTTAAAACTACAACCACACAGCTAATATATGGTCATCGTTATGACACACTCCCTTTGATGACCTGTAGGGGGAGCAACATGCCTCTGCTCCATTTAGTCTACAAGAAGAACATCAACAATAACGAAGGGCCAAAAGAGTCAGCATGTCGGACTGAAAGGATAAATGGCACAAACAAAACCTCATAAAAAGCAAGCAGCTTTTACACTGACAGGTTTCTCATGTCAGTTTGGAGGTTTAAAAACCTCAGTCTCAATGCAAACTAAAACTAAATAAATCAGTCTTTCACTTAGACACGCGGCTTATAGCCCGGAGAGACTTAACTGTGGAACGTTTTTTTGAAATTTTTTGTGAAGAGCGAACAACATCGTAGTACAATCTTTAATCCAGTGAATACAGTAAAGAACTGATGTTATCCTATAATCAAACATCTTCCTTAAAAGTTATAGAATGACACTCAGGAGTTGTTTGCTGGATGGACTGAAACCAACCATACCTTGGAGAAATAGCCGACAAGATGGCAACCTTTGCTATCATTCTGTGTGAGGACATAGAAAAGGAAGGGCTCCACGTCGTAGTAGAGGGTCTTGTGGTCCAGAAACAGCTTGGCCAGCAGACAGAGGTTCTGACAGTAGATTGTGCTCACATTTCCATCCACCTGTTGTACGATAAATCAGAAAGCAATGGTTACTGAAAACACAGCAGTCTATAGATCTACACTTTCAATACTATTCTTCAGCAGTGGAATAAGTCATTGTGAGGCAGTGGGCTGTGCTGTGGACATAGAGAAAGGTCGTCTTCACTGCTTCAGTAAATTTAGGGCCCAACATTGTTGAATTTAACACTCACACTTGACACTACATAGATGAAAGAAAATTGGAACGTGTGAGTGTTTGAGTGACATGTAGCATTTTTTGTTTCTCTGTGTTTCAAAAAGAGAAATAAAGATATCAGACGAATAAACAAATTATTATTATTGTCATTTTAAAGGGATCCTCCCGTTTTTGCAAATGTGGCCTAAAACCTTTGAAATGTCACATTATTTTGCACCATATTCATTTTATTAACTTTTTAAAATGGGACTACTTTACCGTTTTCAAGTCTGTGCGCCACCATGTTGAAATAACATCATTGATAACACAAATCGCCCCTTTTGTCCATTGAGTTTTATAGAAGTAAAGGCATTTACCATTTAGCAGCTTTTTCAGTCAAAATGACAACTTGTGCTACTTTGGGTTGCTCTAAAAATCAGTAAAAGTTAAAAAAAGTCCATTTAAACCTCTTTTGTTTACCAAAATGTCATGAACAAAATGCGTGACCCAAAAAACTTTACAAGCTACCAGATTTGGACTGCTGCTCTGAGCTCTTGGGATGACACCATCACTTATACTGCTGCTCAGAGCAGAGTGTATTTACATGCAACCAGAGTTCTTTTTCTCTTCTTCATGCCGTCTACGAAACAGCAGAGTTAGAACTGTCGCTCACAGCGGTCACAGATTTTTTTGGGTCATGGATTTTGTTTATCAAATTTCGGTAAACAAAAAAGTTTACATTGACTTTTTTAACTTTTACTGATTATTAGAGCAACCCAAAGCAGCAGAAGTTGTCATTTTGACTGAAAAAGCTTCTAAATGATCCTGAATACCTCCACTCCTATAAAACTGGCGGAGGTCCCTCATCAATATCTAAGATGTAGGGTGATGTAGTAACCAACTGTGCCCTGAAGGTCGCAGTAGCGCACTTTTAGATGTGAGATTAGCCACTGATGCTACCATTAGCTAAGGAGGAAGAAGCAGGGACAAGGGAGATTATGGCGCTACGGAGTTACATTGTGGAGTATCCAGCAGCTCACTGCTCCGCATACTAACACAGAACATGGACTTGAGCGGATTATTGATAATGTTGCGATCGTGCGATAAAACCATCACCTAACTGGGCCAAACGGTCAGCTCTGCTTGTCGGGAGGAAGAGGAAATTACGTCTGTGTGATTGACGGGGGGAGGCAGTCAGCAAAACATTGAACTGTGAGCCAGATAGCAGCACACGTGTGGATGAGAGATGATCCATGATGGACAGAGTCAGAGGCAGAGAAATGAGTTTACGAGACATAAAAAGGCACTACGAGGGTTTATGCTGAAGTTCCCAGCAGCTCACACCCGACCAGAGCGTGTGTGGAACTCAGTCGAGTATTGGAGAGTGTGGCGATGGTGAGTGAAAAATATTTAAAAACGGGGCGAGCGGTGACACTCATCATGTCCGGGAGGAGAAGGAAGTTGCGTGTGGAGAATGACGGGAGGAGAGACTTGGAAGAACGTCAAAATACAGTAAGAAATCCATTCAACTCTGACCCAGATAGCAAAATAATAATACATTTGCCATCAAAAGCCTGGTCTCAGTGTTGTTTTTGTAGTTTTATAAAAGGAAACAATGTTGAGGTGTCCCTAAAGCAAAAAAAAAATTGCCTTAAAGTCACTAATAGGTTTTTTCAGAAAAAGCCGTTTTTCTCAGCTTTTTGTCACAAACTGCCGATTTGTGTGAAACATGCCTCTATTCAACTGCTGATTACAGAAGAACAAAACAAGCTAGAAACAAAATTATTTTTTCAGACAAAATTAGAGAGTCTAATCTTTCAGAATCTGGTGTCAGTCAACAGGCCAATTGTTGCGAATATGAGAACTGTTTAAATTGATCAGATCAAATTGTTCGTTCACCAAATATAATCTATATTATGAATGACTTAACGTGAACTATAGGATTTGCAGCAGCTGATAACAGCTGTTAGAGTGTGTCCTAACGGGTTGACCATGGATCAGTGGTAGAGTGGGTCATCCAATAACCAAAGGGTTGGAGGTTCGAATCCCACTCTATCCAAATAATTAACCTACATTGCCCTGTATGAATGGGTATGAGTTGTGCATGAATGTTGGTGGTGGTCAGAGGAGCCGTAGGCATGAAATGGCAACCAGTCTTCTGTCAATATGCCCCAGGGCAGCTACAATGTAGCTTACCACCACTGGTTTGACTTATGTGAGTGACTGGTGTGAATGAATAATGGTTTCTGTAACACCCTTTGAGTCTTCTAAAAAAAAAAAAAAAAAGCGCTATATAAATCCAAGCAATTATTATTTTTTTTTATTAAAACCATCCTGACCTCAAACACAGAGATGTCGTCCTTCCTGTAGATCTCGTTGGCTGGGGGGTGGAACCAGCAGCACTTGTTCATGTGCTGGTAGAGGATGCTGCGACTCTTCATGTAGCGCAGGCAGAACTCACACAAGTAGAGCTTTGGTAGTCTGGAAGCAGAATTAAACAACACCAAACAGTTAATGCATAGAAACATGTATGTTGTTTTTCTATTGGTCAATGAAACAAACATTACAGCTGCTAAAATATATTTCAGAGCATTTTGCGAGTGATGAAGTTTAGAGAGACGAGATTTATTGTTTTTTTCAATGCATTGCTTTTAATTTTGAAAGGTAAAGCATGTATTTCCCAATGGGATCAAATTGCCTTCACACAATAAGTTATTTGCTTTTTTTGTTTCAGAATTGAGCCTGATAATGTCTTTATCACTACCAAAGTGTTACAAAGTGACTGAATTCATAGAATTCCTGTAAATAAGTTAAAAAAATGCATTGCATGATTTCTTGTCTAAAAAGAGATTTTAATCTCAAAGAGGTCATTAATCTGGGTAAATAAAATGTATCGTTAAAAAAAGTATGTACATATTGTGTCTATCATTGTTTTATCAGTTTAAAAAAATTACAATTTACATCGTAAATCAAGTTTTCTGTTGTGCTTCATACATGAATGATACAAAGTTTCTTCTTTAAAGCTATTTTAGTCATGATATTTAAAGAGTCTCAGTTAATTTGATTCACTCCACTGTCCCATTCAATAAGATATAAACAAAAGGCAGAAAACCTTTGAAAATCCTTCTGAGTTTGTGTTGTGAAAAGGAAAAGGAGGAATAAGGAGCTGAGGTAAGCTACAGCCTCTTCATTAGCTCACCTGCTGTACTCCTGTGGGTAGGGAGATGAATACCATGTCTGGATTTCAAACTTGCCAAACTCAATTACTGATGGACACCGCATCTGAGGGTCAGGTGGACCAGTGACCCCCACTTTCTGTAGCAGAGAACAATGACAATGTAAAGGTTAAGATAGTGTAAAAACAATATGTTTACTACCGGTAAATGAGCAGATTATGTCAGCATGGCGTAACCAATTAAACAGTTAATCATGAACTTTAAGTACAATAGTAAAACCCAGTTTCATAAAAACATAAGCATCTCCAAATACAGTCAATATTTTTTCTTTCCACCTCTAAAACACGTGTCATGTGTACCTGCAGTGCCAGCTCCTGAATGTGTCTGAACAGTTCAATGTCTTTTTCTGTCAGGTTCTCGTGACCAGGCAGTTTTTCGTCTTCGTCTCTCCAGTCGCTGCCGTCTTGATTGTCTGTGGGTTGAAACACAGAGTAAACATTAATGTCGATCTAATGAGAGAGAGACAGACTGGATGGAGTGCCAAGGTGTCTGCTCTAGATGTTTTGTCCTTTCAGTGTAAAGGCACAAACAGCAGCCACAGAACACAGGCCTGTGCTTGCCGGTGTCATTAGTTTTGTGTTGGAATGGTGACTTAATGTAAAGTGTATTAAAAACAGAGAGAATACAACATGACAAAAGAAAACAAGTATGACAAAAAACAATAATTACTGATAAAACAAAGCAAAAAAAACCTTTACATTTGGAAGAAGAGTGAAAAACGTGATTCCTCACCCCCTCGGTCATCTCCGTCTTCTTTACGATTGGCTTTCTTTCGAATGCGGCACTGTTGAGAATAGTCCACAACTTCCTGCCTTGCCTTGCGGCCTTCGGGCGACGGTGTGAAGAACTTGGTGAGGGCGTCGATAAGGCCCTTGGTCTTGCTGTTGAAGCGTAAGCTGCTGTGCGAGAGATCGTCGTCATCACGCATTGAAAAAAGCAGCCGGTCGTCGCCGGGGTAACCCTCACACGAGGAGCTAGAAGACGAGTTGGGTGAGGCGGAGCGCTTCCTTCGTCCTCGCCCTCCAAGCTTCTTGAACGGCCGCCCAGGCCTGCAATGATAGTGAGTTGCTGATTAAATAATTGTTTATTAGGAAATTACCTCGCTGAGTCAATTATGAACCAGGCAATTTACAATCAGCATGTTTCATTTTAGAAAAAAAAAAACATGCGAGTGCTAATTCTTCAAAACCTGCATGTTTATGAATAACAATTATGTGCAAAAACGTGTTAAACAACAGGTAATAAAGGCGTCTTCTCTTAAAACTACTCCAGAAGCCACTTTAGTTTTAAGTCTAAAAATAAAAAATTAAACTCAGGACAACAGTTAAAGCCATTCATAGTAAGTGTTGGCCGTAAGCATAAACTGGACTTGTTGCAGACAGCACTGTACCTGTTTTTGGGACGCCCCAGTGGTGCGTTATAACGCCGTTTGATCTGTGCCGCTTTTTCATGTAAAAGCTTCTTTCCCTTTTTCCGAGGTTGGCAGATTTGACAAATCCACATGCCTGAGATAGAAACAGAAAAGATTGTGTTCACGTATGCAACACTGAGGCGGATTAAGCAAGCTTCATCGTTGATACCAGCCCACTTTTGGGAAGTATCGAGTACATTATCACTTAGTAGTAATTTGCTCTGCACAAATTACAAAGCAAAATCATTTCATCACTCCTGAAACCGCAGTGAATTGAAAAATGTTGGTTCTCTGTGAAAACTGAAATGTGAGATGAATAGGTAAGTTACAAGTAAATGGTATGACTGCTTACCTTTTGGCATCCGTGTGAGGGGAGGATCACAGCACTCCATGTGAAATCCCCGGTCACAGGAATCACAGAATAACATGTTGTCCTGCACGGGCATAGGAATGAATTATTATCATTTATCTGACACATCTTTAGGATGGTAAAATAAACAGAAACAGGTAAAAAAAAAAAAACACATTAGGCAAGAATATAATTTATTTTTTGAGCGAACGCAAGGATAATCCCTGCAATAAAGCTACAAAAAAAAAAAGATTGGATCAAAGTCCTGAGGATTACTTAAGGTATGAATTTAAATGATGTCTCAAGCTGACAGTAAAAAAAAAAAAATTGTGCAATCAGAAAAGAACTCTACCAACAATTTCAGTATACACTTAAATGAAGAAGAGGGCGTTCAGAAAAAGTGTCCATCTTCAAACGTCAACGTTTGTGCTCGTCCACTCACCGCATTCTTTCCTTGATCCTGACAGCTGCTGCAAGTCTTGCACTCGATACACTGCCACCAAAGAGCCTTGACTCGCACTGTGAGCTCTGGGGAGAACTTGAGGCATGATGGGTGACCTGCAGGTAGACACAGTACATGCATGAAAACACAACTGGGACCATTTCTGTGAATCTTGTCTGACAGTGGTGGTCGACTTGTATCCCCATGTAAAGAAAACATTGACTCCTTTTGAAAATGACAAGAACAATTACCAAAAAGTGAGAGCGTTGAAACATGTCAGGTCACGCTTTTAAACAACTTTTAAACAACTTTTGTTTCGTTTAACAAGCCGACCTTTCCCCTCTGTGCTAAAATAAATACACACACTTTCAATAAGCAATGACTGGCTGGAGCAGGAATAACTTGTATTAAAAGACAGATTAGACATTTTCAGAACTAAGTACCTATTTCCCGGTTTGGACAAATGCAATCACCGAATCCATTATTTTAAACAAAGGAAGTGAAAAGCCACTTTATAAACAAACAGCCTGTTAAAGTATGAGGAGAAATGATTTCCTTGTTTGCTTTTGTGGAGATTTATATTTTAAGATTTAGTCTCGAGGCAGTTTAAATATTGCTGTATTCACTTGTTTTTAGCTTTTTCTTTCCTATATTGTCTTGAAGAAAGCTTACTTCTTGGAATTATCACACACAAATAAAAGTTGTTGCTTTTGGATGCATGGTTCGCTTCTTCATGTTAAAAAGTTTCTCCTCGTAATAGTAAGTTTGAAACAATTGGATTTTAAAGAAGCTGTCCAGTAAAGTATTTCTATAACCTTGTCACAAACGTAACTAGAGCTGAGAGAGGTTTACGGCACTTTGAATTTTGAAAGGTATGAAACAGCACTCACCACTGTTGCCACAGTCGGCACAGGAGATCAGCTCCTCCGGCTTCTTATCCCGGTTCTGCTCTTTGGTCCCCAAACAAAAGCTGCAGATCGGGATGGGTTCGGCCACCGGCTGGTAGAGAGAAAAAGCAGAGAAAAACGCTTGATTTAATTGCTTTATTTTACACTTTTTAACCACAAAAATGACTGTGTGTACAAATGAGCTAACTGGGCACAGAGATTAGAAAGTGTGTGTGTAGATCTGTGAGCTTTGAGTTCATAAAAAAACTATAATGGGAGAATCTGAGAAGCACAGACCCTTGTATACATGGTGAGTGCGTACATGCACACAGTGAGAAGCAATACAGAATATTGAGCTCACTGTGCAAAACAACAGGAAGTTACCAACTGTTGATTAATACAATTGTAACTAAATCAATGCAACTGTACATTTGAGAGAAAGAGGTTTTCCGCAATTAATAAGACCGTATTAGGCAGGTAACATGTTAGGGATGAGATAGTGAAACCATAGTGTAGAAGTAAAACATATTCAAAAGTTATAATGAAATTCTTTCTGCTTGATATATTTTTAATTTATCTAATTTGATGAATATTCTGTCAAAGTTCTCTGAAAATTTGCTTTAGTTTAGATACAACAATATTGTTGAAAGAAAGCAGATCACTTGATAAAGCCACACTATTGGTGGAGCTGCCTCACAGGAAGTTCAAGTGACAGAGTAAATGTCAAGTCAAGAGCAGACGTCTATAAACAGCCACAGTAAACAAGGGAAAAATGATTTTATTGTAATGAAAAAACTCACTTTATTGGTCATTTAAGATGTTATTTAGTTTGTCCTGTAGATTATTGTATCATCTACCCCAAACCCTGTGGTTTTCTATATTTGTTAAACCAAAATACTGCTGTGCAGAGCTGAAAACAGGTCTGCAGTGTAATCTGATGGACAAGTGCAGTTGATGAAAATGAAAGGCTAAAAAAGTGATACAATTTAGTAATTTAGCAATGTTCTAAACTTTTAATTTATTTTTGAGGTAACTACCTCATGTGCAATTAAAACATGTTTGTATTGTTTTGTGGATATTGTTCAATGTTTTACAATAAAATAAGATTAGAATATTCAAGGTGTATGCTCTTAAAAAATAAAAAAATAAAATAATAAAATAATCGAGATCGGCAAAAATCGGAATCGGCGGGTCAGGCATTTAAAAAAAAAAAAAAAAAGAACATTGCAATTGTTGCACCCCTACTCAGAATTATATTTCCAATTCATAATGTGAGTTCTGTTTTTTTACGTCTGTGATCACAGAAAATCAGAGGTCATGCCTACACCCGTTAGTGTATGTTTGACAGATTGCATAATCTAAACATCTGTGCAACCTTATACATAGCTTCCATACAACCAAGGTTATAAAAACACAAGGAATTACATAATTGTATGATGGTAAGAATGGTTTCAAACAGCAGGCCTCAATGAGTGTATAGATGCAGAGAGCTGGTGTGGAAGTTTGCCCTAGCAGGGAGGAGACAGGGACATTGGCTTGATTTATTGGGTTCATTTCCCTCTGACTCGTGCTGCGTCCAACACGCTTTGCTATCCCTTATGCACCAAACTGAGCGCAGGGAGTGAGGTAAGAGAAACAAACATGGTAGAATAAGAGAGTTAGGGAAAGTGGGAGGTGTAAACAGTGAATTTGGAGGCAAATAAGAAGAAACAGTAAGAGGGAAGAGAAAATACACACATGGATGAATACACCAACGGAAGCCTTCTTGAATATATATATATATATACATATATAATATAATATAATCATCATTACAACAACAAAAATCATAATAAAGGAGATCAGTGCTGCGCTATAGAATGGAAACAAATGCACATAAATTGTGTAAAACACATCTCGAGAGGAAAAACCAAAAAGAACGACAAAATTACAACAACAAAAAGAGAGAAAGGCAAATATGTAATCCCAAAAGTTTCAGATCAAAGAAAATGAAAGGTGTAAAAAAATAAATAAAATAATATAAAAAATACTCTGCAGCAACCCAATGCTACCTCAATCATTCCTGATGTCCAACCCTTTCCTCACTGGAGGAGGTTAACGGCTCCCTCTTGACCCATGAGTGCTTGAGTAAACACCAGCCACCGCTCCCGAATGTAGCCTCTCACAGACACCTTGCATGGATGCTCCCTACAGTCAAGCTTCAGTTACTGCCTGTTCCTTTAAACTAATCCCCAAATGACACTAAAAGAAAAAAAGCAAATCTTCTTTTAATGACAACGGATATTGGAAGAGCAAAACAATTCTAAAATTCCTCCTGAGAGTGATTTTTTCCTGCTGTTTTCAGCTTTTCCTGTATCAGCCAGTGTTGCTGTACAAAAACACTGCTGAACTACTGCCCAGCTCTAGAGACTACACCAGGGTCGCCGCCCAATTTGGAGCCGGTGGGCCAACTTGATGATTGGTTTTGGCCCGCTGCCCATATTTGAAATTGTTATTTAAAAAAAAGAAAATCCCCCATTTCCAGCTGGTTTTTTTTGGTGCATTTCCTCCCCATCACCACAAATTGCCATTGTTTTACATTAGGAGTAGGGTGGCACTGTTGATCTCCCATCAGCTCAGATCTATAAGCATTTAAGTGAGAGGATGTTGGGGTTAGAACTGAGATGGAGTGCGTAAGGCACTGGCACACTGATAGCAGAAAGTTTAAAACTAGTTGGGAACATGTTAGTCTTTGAAAACGCTTCCCCCTCCATGTCTGTGTAACAGCGCTCGAGATTGCGACCAAATTGGTTGCATAAGCGAGTATTTTTTCAGTGTGTGCGAGTGAAAATCTCATCTGGTCACATCCGTGCGAATGCGTAGGGTGACCTTATTTTGAAAATCCAAAAGGAGGAAACGGGAAATGTTTCCTGAGGCGTCCGGGCACGCGTAGCAACAGAGCGCATGGGGGGTGC
Source organism: Gouania willdenowi (assembly GCF_900634775.1). Classification (NCBI taxonomy): domain Eukaryota; kingdom Metazoa; phylum Chordata; class Actinopteri; order Blenniiformes; family Gobiesocidae; genus Gouania; species Gouania willdenowi. The sequence continues at coordinate 13,789,870 of NC_041052.1, read as the reverse complement.
GCTTATCAGACCTGGGGCGGGGAAGAGCGCACCTAGCGAAGTGAGAGAGCATACAGACGTCGCCCAGCTCCTAATATCAGCTGTAGTCTGTGAAAGAGGCTTCGCAGCACAAAATTGAACCTCATCAGAATCAGCATCAAAACCTCATCAGAATCAGCATCAAGGGGCCAGAACTGATGGACTATGATGCCAGGCCAGATATTTAGCTGTGATTCTCTCAGGGCAGGGGTCTGCAACCTGCGGCTCTGGAGCCTCATGTGGCTCTTTGACTCTTTTGCAATGGCTCCCTATAGCTTCAAAAAAAAATTCAAATAGAGAGTTGTTCTTTCCTTACAGAGGCTATTAATGATTAATGACAAAATTAAGATATAATAATTTGTTAACCTAAAATACATCAAGTAGCGCAAAGCCTTGGCTACCTTCCTACTTCACCTCCTGCAACATCTACAGATGGCTAACTTTAAGTTTGAAATCCCTGGTAAGATAACTAAACCAACAAAAACACTATTCTGGAAGAAAATAGAGATTTTAATTGTGTGGGGGACAGATTCATTTAATCGCCAATATCCCCGTTAAATATGCATGCTTTATGTGCGGCAAGAAATGAGCAATTAACATGTGTTGATCACATGACCATGCGTTGTCAAACTTCAAGTTACTTTTTGTAGCCCTTTAAATACATTAACTTAAAAAAAATATTCTTTATATAACATTGTGTTCATGTAAACTGAGATGCGTAAGAATTTGAAGATGCAAGATACTGTTTTTTATTATTTTATTTTAAACAGTTTTTTAAGTTTCCATTTACATGATCAATATAATTTAAATCAAACATTCTATATAACTTTAAATGTATATAATTTATTACACTGCATTGTCTTCATTGAGAAGGTATTATTCAGCTCCAGGAGGACTTTAATCCAGGTGAGATGAGGTTAAATGATTCCTTGTAGAGTAAAAGTTGCAGAACTCCTTGTTGCACAAAAACTTAATATTGACGCTAAAACATTTTGCAAATATGATATCTCGAGTCATTGTCAATCGCTACTTCTAACAAAAAAATGGGACGCCAGTTAAGTCAACTATTCATTAGCATGCATGGCTATGCTGTATATGTTTCGCCATGCACCAAATGTCTCTTTGTAAATAAGATTTTTCCTCATCTTTTTCAGTAACGTATAGTTCATATTTCAACAGTGATTTATGAGAAAAGAACTCTAAAGCCGATGTCCAATTACATTATTTTTCTTGAGCTTTATAGGATTGTTTCAAAGCCGCAGAAAATGTAGTGTTTTGATCATTTAGGCGGGGTATGTGTCCCATTCATATTATACTAAATGTCTTTAAAGACATTTAGATGTTTCATAATTTTATGCCATGAAACAGTGTTATTTAATTTCAAAACTACTGTACGTGTTTGTTTTGCACAGTTATGTTATTGGCATATTTAATTTCAGACACTGCAACATGAACGTTGAGTTTTGGCCTACAGCCCTCCAACGCGATTCATTTTTGGTCCTTCAATGAAAATAATTTGGGCACCAAAAAGCTGCTGGGAGAAAAGGGCTTGAAGAAATGAAGCAAAAATCCCATCTCAATGTTTTCTCTTAATAAAGACAACTCTGGGTGCCAAATGCGACACAGAAATTTCTTAATCAGCTGCACATAAAGTAGGGATGCAACGATTAATCGTAAGGCAGCTAAAAATCGATTCATAGGTATCACGGTTGATATCGATTTTCTGAAAATTGAATCGCAGTACTTTTTTTAACCAGCAGCGGGCGCTATCCACAAGTGTAGGCGGCGGGCGGAGTCTGCTAATACTTTCTTTCTGGCTGCCTTCTACTCTTAAATATGTTAATAAATGATTCATTACCCCTTTAGCACCGAAAGAATATTTGTAATATTACTTGAATATCTGTAAAAGTCACGTTTTTCTAGTAGCTCTGTCTGCCAGCATAGCTTCTCTTCTTCACTGCTAGATATCTGCATGCCAACCGACCACTGTGTTACCAGCGCCCTCTGCTGGTCCAAACAAATATGACGTAAATCAGTGCAATCACGGTTTTTTTTTTTTTTTTAAAGTCCAATTGTTAAGGCACAAAATACATTTTCAGTTTCACTTTTAAAAAGAAAAAGAACTATCATGCAGTTTTGCATTGTTTATTATAGAACCAGAATTTAAATTAATAGGCTTCATTTTCATTTGTATTATTCCTTTATTTATTTCATTCAAGATTTATTTTTAGTTAAATTGCATTGTTTTTAATAGCTCATCAAGGGATTCTTTTGACAATGAAAAATAAAAGGAAAATAGTACCGTATTTTCTAGTTTTTTCCCAAAAAAAAAAAAAAAATGTCTACAGTCCCATTTTGTAAAATAAATCGTGAGAATCGTATCGTGAACCCAGTATCGTGAATCAAATCGTATCGGGAGTTGAGTGAATCGTTACATCCCTAACATAAAGTCACTTCTTCAGTTATGTTGCACTACTTTTTACTTCTCTCATAAGAGACAGCATGTGCGAGTGATTTCTGCAGCATGGCTTGTTTTGAGGCAGGATTCTGGACAGATGCTGCTGTTGTGGAGGCTGGTGGTAAAGGTAGTTAAACCGTTAGTGTTGTAACAAAAAAACTAAAATCAATGTCCATGGGACAAAGACAAAGCAGATTTTACGCTGGATGAAAAACTGTCAATGTCCAAGCAATCTTTGCACATCTGAGACACACTTGCCGTCTATGTCTGTCGCCATGTTGTCTACCTCTCTGCAAAACGTATGAGCGTAGGCGAGGCATTTGTGCTCAGAGGGAAAGAGAGCGTGCGTCTCGAGAAGTTTGTTTGAGAATAGATGTGGGAACTAACAGGGAAACCACTAAATATGTTTATTTAGCACAAGATAAGCTTTACAATAAAGCTATATTAATACAAATGACATTCGCATGTTCCCATATGTGGTATGAAATATTGCTATATCATCCAGTTCTTTGGAGCCAAATTGACATTCCCCTGGGAAGCTGTCCCAAACCTGCTGGATTGAAAAACTGGCAAACAGCAACTGAACACTGCAAACCTGTCTTACAAGAACCAGGTTTCTTTACAAACACTCGCTGTAACACAATTCGACAAGTGAAAAAAACACTTGGCTGACCAACGGGACACACCCAATGTTTGATGGATCACAACAAAGCTTCCTTCCTATCACATTGTGTTTTAGTGTTTACCACTTCTCTGTTTTGTCTACAAATGTGTCACAAATGAATTCAGCAAGACACGATTGAATCTTCCTTTGAAGAAAGTCAAATAATGGATCATAGAAGATTGTGGTCCAAAAATCAGTTGTTTTCTTTTATCTACTTTTTCTTTCTTTAAAGAGATTGAAAAGTGAAAAAGCCACTAAAGATGCCAAAATCGAGAGATAACAAAAGGCACGGGGTGGTTGGTGTCGGCGTTGTCCTTGTTTCTTCACAAGTCAAGGATCTCATTATCATGGGCACCCACTCGCAGCTGCACCCCTTCTCGCCACACTTCCCTTATTGCCACCCCCAAAACAAACAAACTCGTTTATCACTGTAAAATGCAGGATTTACCACACAATGGCCATGGTTACATGATGTTTTTTTTTAATTTGGAATAAGTTATTCCAAATAAAATCTTTTGGCTTTAACGTGTTCTGCTTCGTGTTTACATGGAAAAAGTATAGGTTTGACAATACACGAGCCACGATATTGGGTTGACGAGAATGAGACGAGATTTTAAGAAAACTACAATAACAAAATACATGACTGGACCAACAGACTTATTCATCGAGTTGCACATGCATTTTTAAATGTTTTATTATAACTCTTTACATGCATGATGTAAGCATGAGCTTTTAATAAATTCAAATTGAAACTAGAACTAAAATGTACTCCGCCTCCTCCTCTTCTTCTTTTCCTTCTACCGCTTTAGATTCTGGCAGGCTAGACATAGGCGCATTACTGCCCCCACAGGTCACAAATAGAAGTTTGAATAGCTTTTAGATTAGATTGGTTTATTTGAAAGCGGACAGTGCAATTTCATATAACACATGAACAAACATGGTTAAAAAAGCCAGAATTAACCAGAAGGCTATTTTTCATCTGTAGTCCCCTGGTTGATATCGATTTTCTAAAAATTGAATCGCAGTACTTTTTTTAACCACAAGTGTAGGCGGCGGGCAGAGTCTGCTAATACTTTCTTTCTGGCTGTCTTCTACTCTTACATATGTTAATAAATGATTCATTACCCCTTTAGCACCAACGGAATATCTGCAATATTACTTGAATATCTGTAAAAGTCACGTTTTTCTATTAGCTATGTCTGCTAGCATAGCTTCTCTTCTTCACAGCAAGATATCTGCATGCCAACCGACCACTGTATTACCAGTGCCCTCTGCTGGTCCAAACAAATATGACGTAAATCAAGTGTAATCACGTTTTTTTTTTTTTTTTAAAGTCCAATTGTTAAGGCACAAAATACATTTTCATTTGTATTATTCCTTTATTTATTTCATTCAAGATTTATTTTTAGTTAAATTCCATTTTTTTTGAATAGTTTATCAAGGAATTCTTTTGACAATGAAAAATAAAAGGAAAATAGTACAGTATTTTCTAAAAAAAATTTGTCTACAGTCCCATTTTGTAAAATAAATCGTGAGAGAATCGTATCGTGAACCCAGTATCGTGAATCAAATCGTATCGGGAGTTGAGTGAATAGTTACATCCCTACTAGGAAATAATTCCCGAATTGAGGTTTAGAAGGAAAACCGGTTTAATCGGTTTTATTCAATTCCGCTTTAGGTCTGGGGGTTGGGAAGGCTCTGACTGGACAGGGGGAGAACGTGACGTTTCACGTCTATTGGGAAAAACACACAACAAAGCTTTTAATGTCGGCTGTAGAAGACCACACAAGAGCTGTTTTCACCTTTATTTTGACTGCAGTTTTGAAGCAATGGCTTGACAATAACACACTTTGGTCCGTGGTGTAGAAGAAAGACTAATAAGCCTTTTCACACTCTCGCACTGGTTCAGTTCTTCCGCATTAGGTCAAAGGTCAAAAGGGGTAAACTTGCCATGGCTGACGGTTTAGGAAGCGAGCCTGACAGAAATTCAGATTATTTTACCCGTTTGAGCGTTGATTCCTTGAAAGATTTTTTGTGTAAAAGTGGTATCGGTCTCCGAGGCATAAAGACCGAGTTAGCTAGTTAGCTGCTAAAGCTAATGCTGCACACGAGCTGAAAATTCTGTTTTTCCTGACTTTTTAAACAGTTTCAGCTGATGGCGTTGTGCACTTCCTTCAAATATGTAAATTGAATTAAATATGCACTTATTTTGTATTCTTTTTAGTCGGTGTTTGTGTTTTTTTGAGTAAATTTTTGTTTAGTGTGTTGTCTTGTTGTAAATCTTGTTTGTTTTTTACTCAATTTGTGCACATTTGTCATATTTTTGTGTGCCTTTTCAGTCATTTTCTAAATCATTCTCTAACTTTGTGTATTCCTGTTGTGATTTTATGGGGATTTTTGGAGTCATTTCATGTATATCTGTTGTGATTTTGAGTTTTTGGTGTCATGTGTATTTTTAGTGTTACTTTGTAAAATTTTCAGTTGCTTTTGTATATTGTAATATTAAATAATAAAATTATTATATGATATTATTTACCTTTTCTACAATATTCACTCATGACAGTAAAATAGTCCTAAATCAATCTACTGCAGTAATTCCTCTCTCAACCAGCAGAAAATGCTGTGAACAATGGCTTATGCATAAAAAAAAATAAAAAATCGTGTCATATACTGTGAAACCATTAGAATTTTCAAAAACACTGTGATAAACATTTTTGGTTATAAAGCCCAGCTCTAGGTAAATGAGATATGTTCTTGATTTAGAGTGGCTTTTCTGCTTTGTCACAGTGAAGTCTGTTCCTCTTCTCATTGAGAAAATGAGATTTTTTGGAGGCACACCTTGGGCTGCGAAGGAATCTGCGTTCACGCAGAGGGTTAAACGTAGCTACAGCATTGACATAATTCAGAAACAAATCACACGTGTGTGTACTATTAATTTTTTTTCACTCTGCGTTCCGTGTATAATCAAAACTTGTTATTTTATTGCTTTGTTTTAAGTTTGAACTTGGTTGGTGTAGATGGTGCCAACTCAGTAGAAACTTGTGTGCCAAAGTAGACCTGTAGTCTCAAAGTCTCAAAAGCAAGACTTTGAATATAATCAACCTTTATTATCACAAAGGCAGCATTATCAACCTGAGGAAGGCCCTGTGTTGTGCCAGAGCACCCGGCCTTCAGCCAAGTATCACTGTCCATTAACGTCAAGGTTATCCCAACAGCAGTGAGTAAAATCACCAGCTCAAGAGAGGCTTGTGTGGCCAGGTTCCTGCCATCACCACCACAGCTGCTCAACTTCAGCTAAATTTGTGAGGCGGTGAGGTTAGCTATACACAGTAACACACACACACAGTAACGCACACACAAGTAACTGAGAAGCTGGAGCTCCCTCTGGAAGATGCCACTACAGCCAATGCCATTTATAAAAGCTTGTGATCAGCTGTATCTCCTGTTGTAGGTTAATCACTGAAACTACAAAAGCCAATTTACTAAAATAAGATTCAAGCCCTGTGCAAGGAAGATCCAGATTAAATATGTTCCTTTTTAATGAGGGTACAAAAGACACAGAATAGTTCTTGTTAAATCCAAAACAGAATTACTAAACTACCAGACTACTAAAAGTACTTGTCAATGTAACTCTTTAGAAATCATCAAAATCTAATGACAAAACAGTAACACTGCCAGGCATGAATAATTTGTTATTTAAAAAATGACTCAAATGAAACCAACGCTATGGTATAACAATTACCATTTCAAGTTTGCCAATGTGATCAAACAAACTTTAAAAAAGACTGACCACTCTTAAACTACACAACTACTCCATAAGGTGGGCTGAAACCCCAGTCAGACTGGACTGCTACAAAGTGCATGAACAATTTTTTTTTTTTAATTTCTATTCCTATTCTGTATTGAGCGTCGCTTTTTTTTTTTAATTCTCCATTTAGATATGCACCTGTAACATTAATCGCATCGATAGAGGTTTTCACTACTGCAATAAACCCAGCCTCAGATGCTGAGGTTTTTTTTCAATCGTCTCCATCATTTGAGTGATATATATATATATATACGTTCATTGTTCACCAATCAGAATTGCTGAGAACCGCCTTCCTCGGCAACTGGCCAATCAGAGATGGTTACAGGAGACACGCTTGTATGTGCGGCTGCAGCAAGTTTCAGTGAGCTTGCTAACAACAACTACTAGGGCCCCATAAAATCCACATTAACGGAATTGTGCATGAAATCACGAAACTGACCAATGAAAACAGAATCTACTGTTGAACGTGAAATGGAAATGGACAGAATCGGGGTGAGACGCAGTCACCATGAGGCAAAAGATGTTTTTTTAAGGGGAAATGTTTTCAAGGACCGCTCATTAGATGCACTGCCCTTCGTCCTCCTGTCCTGGCTGCTTCAAACACTGCCTAAACCCCCCAAAACTACGCAAATCATCACTCACTCCTAAATCAGAGCCGACCAGTGACCGTTTAACTTCAATGTATCTGTGAAGCTCTGTCTGTTTCTCATCAAGCGCTGCGGCGCTCCATGAAAACATGATCAGCTTTAATCAGCTTCACCTGCTCAGAGAGTTTAAACAACATCTAATCAGAACTACAGAAGATCTGTGGGAGAAGTTGTTCTGTTGTTGTGGACGAGACCATCAATGCCAGGGATTGCAGAGTCTGAAACATCATAGGTTATTGATAACTTCGGATACTATAAAATATTCTGGCCCCTAGTGGTGTAATAACTAATGCATCCTTGTGTCTACAGTGTCTAAGTTAATCAAAACTTAATCAATAAACCTGCTCAGATTCAGTAAACCAAAAATAAAATGCATATGCATTTAAATGTATGAAATATTTTTAAAAATCATAAATCAAATCACCATCGCAATATCTGTCAGAAAAGTCGCAATTAGGTTTTTTGTCAAAATCGTGCATCCCTAATCTGTATTCATATGGATGAAATGCGAACAGTGCGTTTCCTTCAGGATGAATTAGTCTAATCTTACGCTTATATAAATAACACCAACATTTTTAGTTTTAAAAATTACGAGCATATGTCTGAGTTGCATTTCTGTGGCACAGTGACAAAGTGGGAGAAGCTTTTATTATATTCAGCACCGAGTGATGTGAATGGAAAGAAAAAGAAAAAAAAATCAAAGTGGCCGTCAAACCAAAATAAAAATGTTAAATGCGGCGTCCTTTAAGACTTGCACATAAACAATCCCAAAACTAGTCGTCCTCAATATTTATCATGCCCCACCTTCTGGGACTGCTTTAGACAGACGTCTGCATTGTTATCTTCCGTCAGGCGATAACACAGTTCATTACAGAGTCTCAGCCGTGGCTTGTGTCTGCAGGTAGTTGGAGAAAAATCTGCAATTAATCCTCTTCTCTGACACACACTTGAAGCAGCACTTCAATGCCAGTCATAGCGCAAACACAAACACTTTGTAGCGCATGGAAAGACTACAGGAACAACAACAAGACTACACTTCCCAGACAAGTTATGCCTTTACTTCCCATAATGCATCATCATTTAAAACGATTTCAAGCCTGCAACAGCATGAACTAACCTCCAATCAGAGGAATCTTAAAAAAAACAAAGAAAGAAAGAAAATAGAGATTAACGCAAGTTAAAATTATAATCAACATTAAAAGGGTATGCTTCAACCTTGAAAGCTATACATATTTTTTATTGAGGAATGTTTGAAAAGGCTTGACCAAGTGATATTACTCTAACAAAGCAATATAACAGTAATAAGCATGAGAAGAAGTGATTCATTCATTATAAACAATCAAATCAAAATCCAATAACCACAAATTATGCATCGGAGAACTTATATCAGAGATTTTAGAGGCAGGCCGATATAATGCAATACTCTATTTTCTTTTTTGCTAATATTAGACCGATATCAATATCGGAACGGTATACCGAATTGTTATAGATTGGATGTACTGATCCACCCCTACACTCAAAGTAAATTGAATGACACAGGATGATTCTTAACATAAGGCTGATAGGTTAGTGGGACATTTGAAAGGATGTCACCAGAGAATCTCGCAAAAGTGTTTTTTCACACGTCCTCGCCGTGACACTGCTCGGCGACATCGGGAACTCTTGTTCACCTCACTCCAGCTGTTGGGGAGAGGGCAACTGCAGGGCAGCAAGATTGCTTTTGTCTATTATGATGGGACGAACATAACACACATGCACGTAGACACACACAAAGGCTCAGCATCAGACTGGTCCCACCTAATGGCCATAGCCTCACACAGCTAACGGGCGCTGAGGGAGGCAATGAGGTTTGCTATCTATATATCCGTGACCCCTGGATGACTTCACTTCCCCATTCACCTCCCCCTTCATGACCTGGCAATGGCCCCCCATTAGGGTGAGAGAGGTAAGAGAGGGGAGACAGAGACAGAATTAGGGTCTGGGATCCAGTTTGAATGAGCACCATGATGCAAACATCAGCGCATTGAGTATACAAATCTCCCCACAAATGGGGTCAATGCTGGTGCTTAGCCATTTGTTTTGATTTTCCTCCCCCTTACTCTACCCTTTTCCTTGGATAATCTTAATGGCTAGCAACCATGCGAAGCGATATAGCAATGATGCTCCTGTAGAAAAAGTGGAGACTGCAGTAGTGCAATCATGCAACACTCATCTGTGCCATTGGTAAACAGTTTCATCTATTTGATGCATATGTCACAGACCAACACACACGTCAGGAACACACAGCTTTACACAAGACGTTTATGATGGAGCACCAATGAGATTGCTTCTGCTAGAAATATATGTCAACATGCCATCACAAGAAAGAGCAAATAGACAAGAAAACAGGATTGTATGAATAAAAAATATCAACTCCCAGAGAGATGAACTATATCAGCAGATGAACAAACTCGGAGATGATCAAAGTCCCACTCAAAGTGCAGAGTAAAGACTCCCTTAAAGCAAGTGTTGAATCACTAGGGCTCAGATTGAGCATCATGGCAATAAATATTTGTAATTTGAACATTGAATGAGCCGAGTTTGTTTCTACAAACTAATATGACGGCCCGCAGGTGATCCCGTTTCTATCCTTTACACATCTATTTTTAGCATTCTTGTTTGATTTTGAGACAATGTTACTGGTTGAAGAACACTTGATTCATCAGAACAGGTTGTTGAATTCCATTTGTCTTAAGAGGTTGACCATCTGCAGCCAACCAGGTCAGTGTGATAGGCAGCGCCCATGTGACTGCAGCCTGCTCTCTAGGCTAATCCTGTTTTGTGCGTGCAGCATGTATGTATTAGAGCATCCTTACTATAGACCCTGCAGCTACACAAAAATGTATGCAAAGTCACAACGGGAGTAGACAAAGCCAGAGACCAGTCAAAACAGTGTCGTCTGAGGTCCTACAGATCTTATGATTCTGTCATAAATGACTGCAAAACCAGCTGCTTGGCTAGTACTAGTCAATTTGTTGGGATATTAGCCCTGGAGCTGAACAAACAGTCAAATTCAAATTTGAAACATCACTGTATTTACTAGTGTATATGATAATTTGGGGTCCCGAGCCATTGAACTTGCTGCCTTAGTTTTGATGGTCAGGTATAGCGACACGTGCCAAAAAATAATAATTAGCAAGCATTTGAGGGAAAACTCTAATTTTAGATAGAAAGGACCCTATTTAGACCCCAGCAATGAAACCGATGTCCTCCTTTTAATAAAGGATAAATGCTTTCCAGCTCAACTTCAAATGAGATCAATTGAGAAAAAAATTGCACATCCAACTGAAATCAATCACTTTCATTACACTGAACACAAGATGACCACAGTTCAGTTTGAGAAAGAAAAAGTGACAAAAAGATTGAAAGTATCACTCCAGAGCCCATTATTAAGCAAGTCACCTGTATTTTGTACCACCAAAGAAAACAGACAAAAAGAAGAGAAATTGAAGATTTGTAAATTTTCTACATTCAACTAAGAAGAGTTCCCTTTATTTTCACATATTAGAAGGCTTCTAATGTTTTCAAAGTCCAATATTTTTCTCTTACCTGCTGCTATGAGAATTAAAACAATTTATTCTGATTTAAAATCAAATCCCAACATTAGCAGGATATGCTAAAAGTACTATTTTACCTTAGTGGCAGAGCGTTTTTTGTGTTAAACACCATGTGCAGCATTATGACGTGTCTGCTGTCTTTGTAGAAAATAGGAAAGGCGTACTTGTGCGTGTACATGTGTGTGGCCCTCAGAAGTAGAGGTTAGCAGCTGGTCTCTGATCATGTTACAAAGTGGGTGTGTTCCACTCTCTGCCGCCTGCTTGTCTGCCTCTCCCTCAGTCCTGCTCATTCTGCCTCTCTTACTTCCCTAACTATGTCTCTACCTCACTCTCATTCTGGTTACAGGGGCCTAAAGCTTGCGTCATCCAGGCCTATCCCTCTGGCACCAAAAAAAGACACGCCATCTCTCCCTAGCTCGTCTATGCTCCCTCACTTCCTTTCCTTCTCCCTCCAATCTCCTTCCAACTTGTGACAGGGAGCAGCCCTGCAGCTGGTCCACAGTTGGGATGCATGTGACTCTTCACTTCTGCTCCTGAAAAATGGGCTCACCATCAAATTGTCTGTAGACAATGGTAAGGCCAATACATACATTTGATCTCACATCTGTTCTCTAAACAGGAAGCTCTGCAAGAAACCAGGCAACATCCGACACAATGGGTACTTTTTAATACCGCTTCTAAATATTAACAGCTTGGCCTTCAATGTTCATTTTCATAACCACAGTTTTCATCAAAACTTCTTTATAAATAAAGTTTTTATACAAATCTAATGTAATGCATTTCATCAACTAAAACCTTAATGAAAACAAGCTCAAGGTGCGCACAGTGTCACTGTCTTGTGGTGCTCTTATGCAGATACGTACCTTGTCTTTTTCATGCGGCAGCAACCTGACAGGCGGTAGTGACTCCAGAGATACTGGGCCGGTCCCGTCGTCCAGGGAGCTGCTTCTGCTGATGAACAGGAAGAGTGGACCCTGCTTGACAACACGTCCATGAGCCACAGCCCTTTTCAGGGCTACCCGTAGCTGCTGGTGGAAGAGGCCAGGCCCCATGGAGCCACTGCCCGATAAGTAGGCAGCCACATCTGCCTGGCACTTCAGAAAGCGCTCAATGTTTTTTAAGCTGGAGCCATCGGGCTCGTGGAGACCCTCTAGTGCCCGTTTGATCAGTTTATTCCAGTCGAGTCCAGGTTTCTTTACGGAATGTGAGTGAGTGCCTCCACCGCCACCACTGGAGCCACCACCTCCACCTCCACCTCCACCTCCTCCACCACCAAGACCACCTCCTCCAACACCTCCTGTACTACTTCCTCCTCCCCCTCCAACTCCTCCTCCTCCCGAGCTGCTGCCTCCTTTGGGCTTCGGTAAAGCCAAGCGCCCAGGGTTATCTGGGTCCTTGTAGGAATTCAGACCCTTGTTGGTGACTTTAAGTATTGTACCATCCTTAACACTGAGCTCCAACTGTTCCAGAATAGTTTTGCGGTCCAGACCATGGGACATGGACACTGCATTGCTTATGCGCTCCTCTGATGGTCGCTGCTTTTGTTTCTTAACCTTCTTGATGGCCTCCAAGATCCATTGAGTGTACAAGGGGTTTGCCAGCTTAACCATGACTGCAGTTGAATACAGAGGCCCTGGAGCCTAACTGCAGGGGCCACAAACAGAAAACAGAGACTATGAGCCGAGGAAACACCTGGCCTGCGCCGTAGCGCCGCCTCCTCCTCTTCCTCCTCTTTTCCCTTTACTTGTTTCTATCCCTTGTCCTGAGGTCGTACGGGGAGTCCCTCAGAAGCCAAGTATGAGCAGCTCGGAAAAAAGCAGCTGATCATAGCACTAACCCCAGAGCCAACCCCGCACCCAGTAAAATCTGGTCCACTCACCACCTTCGCCCCACCCGGCGAAGGATCCTGGCCAGACGCAAGAGGAGTAGAGAAATTAGAAATGATCTATTGCTAATTTAAACTTTCCTGGTACACAAGATCTTCGAAAACAGCTACTCAAAAACCTTCCAACATCCAAGAAAGTACTGTTCCTTCAGTGTGAGTGTAGGTGGAAAGTAACGTTCAGGGGGAAAGTTATTGTCTCAATGATAAAACGGATTCCTAAAGTTGTAGATTACAATATTCCAGGAAACTTGTTTTCCCAGCATCCATGTTTTCTTGAGTTGGTTGAATATTCCTGTTTTACTCTTCTAGCAATCTTGACTCCTCTTCTGTGGAACCAAGCCAAATTGTCACCCAAAGAACCAGCAAGCCGAACACCTCCACTGCTGCAATTCGATAGGTGAAGAAAACTGTAAAAAAGGAAAAACAACAGAGCAGATGGTTAATAAGATTAGAAGACAAATTAAATTAATGAAAACTTGAATAATATAATGTGCGCACAGTCTCGGTTTGCTCTAAAGCCGCACTAAGGCGCCTGGCCTTTAACTTCAACACACCATCATTATGGCAACGCTACTCACTGAAAACTGAAATTAGCAGGCAATAAAAGCACTTTTAACACCTGTTAGAGCCTTTCTTTACGCAAATCTAATTTAATCACTATCATCAACAATTAAAATGTTTATATAAAGACATTCATTAAAAAACTATTCAGTTAACAATTTACACATCCACTGCAGCTGCTGAAATTGGCATTTTGTAAACATCTGCTAAACACAAAATACATCTACCATGGTGAAAGCAGTGGGAAGTAGAATATTAGGAGTCCAACACTGAGAAAGCAGTGCTGGAGAGCAACATCTGCCTAACCAGTCAACTTTTGCACTGAACACTAAAAGAGAAAATTAGAAGAGAAAAAACAAAATGAAATATGTTAATGATATTGAGAAAAAACTATATTTTACTATGTGTTACTTTAAACGACTGGTCCCCTGTAATGGAACATCATGAGTTAACTGGTATGTGTGTTGCAGTGCAGAAATGAAAGATTAAAGGATGAGTAAATGTCAATTTTAAAAACACACTTTAACCTAAACACTCGGCACTTGACATTTAAAGTCATATTCATCTGTTCAAGCAGACACTTAGACAACAAAAGTCTAATAATAATAATAATGTATCCTTTATTAACCACCGTAGTGAAACCGTTGTGAAATTCTCTCTCTGCATTTAACTCATTTTCCCCATTGGATAGCAGTGGGCCACAGTGTAGCACCCGGGGAGCAGATAGAGTTAATGGACTTGCTCTACATCCCACAGTGATGGCCCAGGTGAGATTCAAACCGGCAACCCTCCGATTACAAGCCCGCTTCCTTAACCACTAGGCCACTTATACAACAAGTCTAATGCAAGGTGCTAACCATCTGCTGGGAACAAACTGAGGTTCAGTGTCTTTCCCAAACACACTTCAAAACTTGTAAGATGACAGTCGAGAATGGGAACTTCTTGATTCCGTAAACGGCGCTCTACACTGACATTTTTCCCCACCACACAAACATGCGTTCCAAACGTAAAATATTTGGTAGCACAACAAAATTATTATTTGAAGACAAACAAAAAGGCATCACATCACAATTTTTTTTGGTTTCTCATTTCTTTCCTCTGTGAACTAAACAAAGGATATGAGGTGTCCAACTGTTTGTGCATGTTGGCCGTCTAGCACGTTTAGAAGTCAGCCATGGTTTCACCGCAGGAGTGGGATCGACCCTCCACACTGATCCGTATTAAATAATTATTAAAGAAAATCCCCAAGTCTGTAGTTAAAGGACAAAAAAGTAGAAAGGATGACATGTCTCTACACAACAGATGATGAAGCACATAAACTGAAAACGGGAAGCATCCTGTTCCTTTTCCTTCACTTCAGACTTCTCTCCTTCACCCAACTGCTGATTTCATCCTGATTTTCATGCTGGTTTCACGCTCCCTCTTTTCTTTTTTTGTTGGTCTGTCACCTCTTGTGTGACACTTGTTGCATTATTACAGAGAACAACTGTGATTAGTGCATTGTGGCCAGAAGATTGTCGTATTTGTCGTTTTTAAACGACAGCAGACGACGATGACAATGTAATTAATACATTATTTATCATATGTAGTCTTTGCCTGTATCAAACATTAGTATATAAAACTCCATGAGCAGTTATGACAAACTGCAGTCAGGACAGTCAGTGTGGTAGTGTGCAAAGTTTTGTGAATGAGAAAAATGTGATCACAGAATGGGCGAGCTAAACATAGCATTACACTTACATTTCGGAGCAAATGTGAGTGAAAAGCTCACACTGTTGAGTCCTGTTTAAGCTGCAGCTGCACAATGAATTACAACAGTGATAAAGAACTCATAACCACACACGACACAGACACTGTAAAATAATTGTATCAGTATTATTGAAACAAAAAATGCACTTTTAACCATAAATAACTTAATGGCAATGGAGTTGTGTGTTACAGGGCATATTTATAAATAACTCAATAATAGACATATTATTCACTTAAGTACAATACCAGCCAGATATTCCATGTTTCTTATTATGCATTAATATTGACTGATCAACAACAAAAAATGTTAAATACAATGAGTGCCCTTTGAGAATTGTACTTTGTAAAGCTGGTTCTTACAGACAGGTTTGGACATATAACTAATGTAAAGGCACACTATTTGACAAAAACACGTTTTTTTGGGTGGCATATCGAATTAAATATAATCAAGTACAAATAGTTGAAATGTCCATTTGACACCGACAACCGTGGGGTTACCATAGCACATGACCTGAAACTGCACTTGTATGTTGACAACTTTCCTTGTTTGGGGTTGCTAACGTAAACATGATGCGATCAAAGCACTGGCTGTTAGCAAACATTAGCTTCAAATGCTAGTGGGATAAAGTGTTTTAAAATAAAACCCGCCATGCCAAAATAGTACGAGATAAATGTGTATATTTTAAAGTCATTAAAGTGTCTACCAACTGGAAAATGCTTCCCGCTTACTAGTGTTGTTAAACAAGCTAGCACTAGCCAGGGAGCTAACGTTACGATTGTGTTTCTAACCCGAAACGTAAACAGTACAAAGGCGCGTAAGCCTGTAAAGAAGAAAACATTTATCTTAACAAGAGAACAACTAACCTAGAAGTAGCAGTCACTGTGTATCACCTCATTCTGCATAAACGCCAACTGCGGCCTTGTTACGGGGGGGAAAGGCACAATGCAGCTTGCAGACGGCTGGAGGAGCCTCCGCGGTGGACTGCAGCGTGACAAGCTCCGCGGCCTAGCCGAGAAATACGAGCCTCCGGCCGCCCAGGCGCATCCCCGCCTCACCGACTTCCTCCCACGTAACGCTCCAGCCAGCGGAGAGGGGAAGACAACAATGAGTTAGGCCTCAGCCGCCCCCTCCGCGGTCACCGTCCCACCGTACCCAGTTCTCCCTCCACCTCTCGCGGTCGCCCCCTTCTAAAGCTCCGCTTCTGCTTTCCGTTGAAAGCGAACGACTGGAGGTTGAAGATAAACCTCACGCTCTCACTTCCATCCGGCTTCAGTGGCTACTCACCGGGAATCTAGGTCGAGCCGCCGGGGAAAGCGTGCCAAAACCTTCCGGAACGAAGACAACAACAAGCCTTAAAAATGCAGCCAGAGACTGGAGGCTTCGAAGCCGACGCCATCTTTGAGTGAAACAGGAGCGAAGCTGGTGGGGGAGGGGGGAAGCAGCCCGGCCTAGGGACGGTCTGCATAGTGCGAGGCGCACATCCAGCGGAGGCAACCGTGCACCGCTGCTGTTGCTATGTGAGGGGTGTGGATGCACGAAATGGAAGAAAGGGACAGATGGTAGTCAGTGGTGGTGAGGGAAGAGGGAAAAACAGAAAGAGGGGATAGGTGTACACGCAGTTTGCACTACAACTCCCACATTCAAGGGAGCGTCTACATTTTTGTCCAGTAGTTGTAAAAAAAAAGAAAGAAGAAGAAACCAAGCCAATGAGCGCGCCTTAACGTTAGAGGGTATTTAAAGATCAAAGTGAGACACCCCTCCTCACTGCAGTCTATTGTAGAAAGCTGTGTGTTTTTCCAAGGGAAGACAGAAAAGCCAGTTACACAGATTGAGCCCTCAGAGATGATCAGTTGTTGCAGAGTGCAGCAATCTGGAGCATTTCACAGCTTGTTATGTTCTCTTTTAATGCAGAGATCCACTGATGCTCAGGGATTCATCTTTATGAGTATGTAAACCATGATTCCCAAACCGAGAGGTACGCTCTTGGCAATACAAGAACACATGATATGATGGGCTGTTACGGAGAAAAAACATACATAAAATCCATTCGGCTATACCAGTATCTTCAAATGACAGCGACATTATATACACTATCAACTAGTGATGCACGATATTGGGTTTTTGGCCAACATGCATATATTTTACAGCTCGTTTGGCCAGTAACCGATGTCGATATCAATATTTCTCCCTTGCACCGGAGATCATCTTGCTTCGTAGCAGACTCTTCATCATGTTTGCCCGCTGGAAAACGCAGACATAAGACAAAGCTGAAAATGATGTAACATCAGTAATCATTCCCTGTGCAAAATAAGAAAAAATACTTCAACTTACGCTCTGTAAAACACGTCATGTGTGTTCATGACAATTGTTTTTAAATCAAACTATGAAGACACTTGCAGCCTATCCTGCTTAAAACAGTTACTACCTACTTACATGTTGTGTTTGACAGGTAAAAACTGTAATGCTCTGTCAGTAAAAATGATAAAGATCCAAATGATTCAGTTGTAGATAGCTCTGTCCAGCCAAATTGATAAATGCATTGACGCTCCAGAATATTTGCAGGGGCTCACTATTTTCCTGCTTGAATTGTGGAAAGAACTCTCAATATTTCTAAAAATCCTGCAACTTCTCAAAAACAATCACACACAATTGCCTTGAATTACAGAAAAAAATGTCACATTACTAAGAATATTTTGAAGTGGTGATCCCACAGGGGCTGATACCTGTCATTTATTGCTTGGATATTGTCGGTACCTCACAAGCTATTTGTATCAGTTATATGTAGAAGTGCAAACTCGGGCACAAAATCTGCAGCCCACTTGAGATTAAACTGCTCCATATTTGGCCCCTGAATAAAAACTGAATTAGAAACCCCTGCCATAGATAAAGTGCTTTGTCAAACATTATTCTATTGTCATACTCACATAATTCACACGCAGTCAGGTGGCATTACTGAGGCCAAACCTCTTCCAAATTAAATTATGATATCTCCAGTGATTCATGAGCCAACCGTATTGAGCTTGACAAAGTTGAATAAACCTGAAAAATGACAAATCAATTGAAATCAATTGGCTCCCTGGGGAGCTTCAGCTCTACTTTGAGTGTCTCTTGAGCGACTGAACTCCTCACCCTGTCAAGGAGGCACTGGTCACCAATGTTGCCTTACAGCGAGATGGTTGTGGGTTTGTGTCGCAGACTTTCAGAGTAGAGTTTGCATGTTTTCACTCCCACAGTCTTTATGTCAAGTTCTTACTACTTGTTGGGCTACTCGCAAGAGTTTTCTTTATCAGAGGGTCAGAAATTGTAATAAAACATGTCTCGTCTTCTATTCTTGAAAACCACTTACTGTACATTACAAATTAAACGAATGCCATTGGCTTCACTCGACTTTTATTCAGGGATGGGCCAGAGGGTGGTAAACTATTTATCAGGGAGTTCATAATCTAGCCAGATACATTGATTATAAGCATTCTTGAGAACAAAGTACCTAACAAACAAATAACCTCAAACCTGCCAAAGAACTATGTTTTTAAGTTGTTCCTCTCAATTGGTAATCTGATACTTGACTAATGTTTACTTTTTTCCTCAATTATT
Organism: Gouania willdenowi; assembly: GCF_900634775.1. Lineage (NCBI taxonomy): Eukaryota > Metazoa > Chordata > Actinopteri > Blenniiformes > Gobiesocidae > Gouania > Gouania willdenowi. The sequence goes on along the minus strand of NC_041052.1, from coordinate 13,770,889 downwards.
GAAGTTGCATATCATTTCTATTGGATGTGTATTCTTCAATGATTCAAGGAGTTTTACTTTTCCTACGTCAACATGTGAATATGTACAAAACCAAATTACGTACTCAATGCCCGGATAAATAAATAGAATAGAAAAATACACGTACAGGCAAGTATCAAAATATCACAGGTATCACAGCTGTCAATCTCATTAAGAGGCACTAGAGCTGTCCAATCAGGTTCCAGAGTTGATCAGTGCTACCCTGGCCACCCCTCGAGTTCCCACCCTGATGTATGAATTCTGTTCATTCATAAATCTCACTCAGCATTATACAGTAAACCTTCATTTAATACTGGCTCCTGCTTAATGTCTTTCCATGTACTTCTTTTGAGGCCCATGTGTGACGTCAAAACTCCAATTTTTCCTGCTTCTCATACAACAACGTGGATTATAGAGTGTTTACTCACAGGCAGGCAGCATGGTGCTGTGCTAATTAGCACGTTAGCCTGTTATGGACTCAATTAATCTCCAAAGTAATCCACCTACAGTGAAGGTTTATAGTCGTAGCAGTGAATAAGTGTGTGAGTGAATGTTGACGGCCTTGTGGTGGGTAATTACACCTATGTGAATGTACAGTGTGTTTACAGTTTTATACAAGAGGAAGTTGAAAATCTGTGGTTTTGCAAAAATAAATATTCCTTGAAGTCCTTAATTGTAAAATTTTCTAAGCATATTTGTGTCCTATTTACCACTAGTAGCACAGATAAAACACAATTTAATTGCCTAGTTATCAGAATTCAGGCACTTATATTGGAAGTTAGGCAGCAATCGTCCATTTAAATCACAGGCTAATAATATTAATAATAAAATAAAGCTTTCTAAGTGAAAATAAAATAATCTTCTTCTTTTTGTGAAATCATGTGTACGGTAGTCCTCAGAGACAGATTAATGAGTGTCTTACAGGGAGTAATTATACCCGGTGTTTTCCATGTTAGAGATGTCTAGTGAGAGGGTGAACAGCCATCTGCACAGTGGTGATCAAATGAAGCTGGTAAGGTCACACTGTTTGGCTTTCACTTCTTATGGGACAGATAAATCACATCCCAACGACGGGACACTAATTATAATTAACGGCAGTGTTATTACACAGATAGTAAGTGTGAAGCATTAACACATGAGAAGACATTAGTGCGCCTCCTGAGGACTTGTATTATATTAATGTGTACAGTCGGCCAGCTAACAGATGGACAACACTTGTGAGGTGCATGCTTCGCATTTATCGTTTCTGTCCATGAATAAATAATGTTTGTACCATGATCTATGGCTGAGAGCGTGTTCACTAAAACACATTTACACTAACTAACAAACAGGGGTGAGGCGCATGGGTGAAGGAGTAGGAAGGCATCTCAATCACACTTAGATAAGATCATATTGATTTTAGTGTGATTAATGTAAGCAGCGGGTCATTCTTTTCTCTAATCAAACACAGACAGACATCCATTGGACTTTTTCAGTCCTTTTGAGATAAACGTAAAGGTCTGTAAAGGTATTATGCTATTTTTTCACATATCTCCATTCGATCTAAGAACCCCAACAAAATAGTATTTGAGGTTTATTTTCCCAAACTCGCCTGTTTTCCAGGGTTTCAGCCCTCTGAAAAATCACTTTCACAGAGCTTCTAAAAACAGGCTGTTTTGGGGCCTTCATTCATATGTATGAGTGGGCGTGTCCATAGACGCAGACTGCACCAGCTGATCATCATAGCGATTTTCTTTTGCTATCCGCACACTCTTCTTATAGTTTTTAGCCAAAAAAACTGCACATTACAGTAAAATACATGGCTATTTAAGTGGCTATTGTAATTTTGACTCCAAGAAACAGGTCACAAACACGTCAGATCATGTCAAAGGCAATTTGAGGCGATATAACGGCTACTAAAAATGGAACTGATTGTGAGCGCTTTCAGTCCGTGCGCTTTCTGCCCCGGGTCAGAGAGACGTATTATTGGGGGAAAATCCAACTCGCCTGTTTGGAGCTGACTTTTTACAAAATGTGGAATAACAAGGGAGAGAGGAAACATAACTTTTTCAACTTTGGCCCTTTTAATGAGGGTAAAGGGATGTATATCATTGTAGCAAAACCATTATAAAGTGCATTTTTCATAATCCTGGCCCTTTAAACTGTAACAACGGATGGTGTGACTAACTACTGGAACTAAACACTGAGGTTTTGACTGTCAGAAATCTAGGCTGTACTTTTTTTTAATTCCTTTATTGTGGGTGGGGCTCCAGGAACAGTTAAGACACTAGTCAACTCGATAAAATCTCCAAAGGACAATCTATGCTAGCTATGCTAACTACCTACTCAATCCTCACTATACAGCTCTTCATCACAATCCTCTCCATCAACCCTACTCGCCACAGACTGCAAAGTCAACAGGTACTAGTTCTTATAGAAGGGGCGGGGCCAACAGTGTTGGATTGTGAAAGGTACGATTCTCAGCCAATAGCAAAATTGTCATAGATGAGTTCAAGGCCAGTCACTTTTATATTTTTTACAACAAAATACGCCAAATCAAAATGTGAAGAATTGGACAAGAAACAATCAACAACACTACTTTATCCTGGAATACATTTGAGTGGTTTTAGGGTTTAGTTATGCCGTATTTAATTGCACTCGGAACCTGGATAAATCTGACACAACAAATCATAAAATGCAATAAAATGGCCCTTGAGCTCAGGACCCTGACTCGGGAATTCAGGCAGGATCCAAACAGCCCGAGTCAATTGGAATGACGTCTTAGCAAAATGGCAACTACACACCGTAAGATGTAAACAGTCAGTTTCTCCATAAGTTATACTTTTATGTCGTCTATTTTGGCATTTGTGTTAATAAAAGTGTATAATAACTTAGTAGTAACATTTCTATTCCGACTCTGTTATTACCTCCACCAAGCGCAAGGCGAAAGGTTGTGTTTTAACCTACGTTTATCTATCTGTTTGTCTATTAGCAAGATAACGTGAAAGGTTATGAAGAAATTTGTATGAACTTTTCAGGAATTGTTGATAATGGGACAAGGAACAGGTGAGTACATTATGGTGATATTCTGGATTACTAAAAATGAGAAAATACCAAAAAATGGGAAAATAGGAGCTGTCCCTGAGCTTGCACCTTTAAGTGTGGGGACTTATGGGTAATGTGCGGTGGCTTGTGGGTAATGTAGTAGTGGTTGGGAAGTGCATTATGTGTATGTCCAGCCCAGTACTCGTGCTGTACTTGGTGAGAGGTCTGCGCTTTCCGAATGCTCTAGTTTGATATAGTTCAATGCATTATTTTCTACAGTCTGTGGTTCAATGACACATGCAGGATTCTCCTTGCTAGTTTATTTCCCCAACTGGCAAATTTGCACCACAAAAAATATCAAGGTAAGAGTGGCATGGCTCAAATCCTCCTACATTCCTATAAAACATGTGTTGAAAAGATTTTGTATGCCCTTTCATTTGAAATACAGTAATTGCATAGTTTATGTATTTGTCCGTTTAATATTAAAGATTTAGTCAATCAGCCTTTCAGAAAGAGTTTTATTCGTAAAACAGACATGCAGCTACTGTTTCAACTTCTCCACATACAAATCTCTAGCAACTGGATTATAAAACAAAGACACCATATTCTTTTCAGATGTTTGAAAAATGAACAGCTGGCATTAGGCATTATATTGCACAGCAAACCAAGGTTTTTAGTATCAGATTCTAGGCTTGTTTTTTTTTTTTTTATCTTTGAAGTCGATTTAAAGACAGATAATCGCTAGCCACCTTTCATCCCTTTAATCTGTGTTTTTTTTTGGGCGAAGTTCTCTATTCTCTCGACACCCACCTGCTTGGGTTTAGAGCTTCAATCCCCTGATTCACTCCAGTGTCTCCTACCAACACGTGCAATTCCTCCGGCCTCACATGTCCGTCCTGGGCCTTTGCCAGGCCAATTAAACGTCCACAAAACATCCACAAAATGGTGCTTTTTTCAAGGTTTCAGCTAAATACAATAACTTGATACACCATTTATGTATTTACAATCTCATGTAGTCTCAGCTTGATTCATTTTTTAAAAGGAGATTCAATTAATAAGATAAAGGAAGTTGTCAAATTGAGGTCTGGAAGATCTTTTAACCAACATGTGCCAAACTGAAGGTCCGAAAAACCCAAATTTGTCTGATCCGGTTCTCTGATGACTGCACATATAATAATTATGGAGAAAAGTGAATTTATAACATATGTCTAACAATGATAGATGATTGTTTGAGCTCTTTAGAAATGTGTCTTTTTTAACTGTCCTGTTTAATGTGCTGTATATGTTTCTGTGGTGAGTTGGAGTTTCTGCCTGAACTGAAACCATTGAGATCCTGTTTTTTTTTTTTGCCGATGATGACTGGGTTGCGGAGCTCGGACAACCAGCCAGTGTCCGGGACTTCTTTTTTGTCCATGTGAAACTAGAAAAAGCTTCCTGCTGTGGCTGGCTGCTTTCCAAGACTCCAGACCCCAGTGACCCCCTCCCTTCACCGCCCTCCACCAGCCTTCCCACCCTCAACACAACTGAAACACACAACGGAAATTTCCAGGGCCTGCACGTCCAAGAGTGTGCCCCCACCCGTCCAGTCACCCCCTCCGACACCAACCACAGATCCCTCCTCCATCCTTCAGCCCTCCCTTCCTGTAGGCTTTGCCCCCACCCCCCCACCTTTAATTCAAAGGGGCTGGGAGCAGCTGGAAGGTGAAGTGCAGCTTGCAGAAAATCATGCCAGACACCTTCTGCACCCCCTCCCTCCTTTTCAGCTCCTCTTGGAAACTCCAACTCCTTCACTTGAACCCAGGAGGGCCTCAGAGTGCACTTATCTGACAAACACAAGTGTCTCCAGATACATGGACGGAAACGTCCAGCACTACTGTGTTTTACTAAGCAATTGTCCCGTTGTGGTTTACAGTGCTGTAAGTGCGCATACGTTTAAAGCAGAGACCTTTAACAAGGCCATTGACGTGCACAAATAGCCTTGACTTTAACACCATTAAGTGCAGTAAAGAACAGAGCAGTGATATATTTGACATACCTGACATCTGCTTTCAGAGATGTGGAGCAATTTTTCATTTGCTGATTTTAGTGAATACTGTAGTTCTGTACAATAAAACAATCTAGGTCATTGCACTGTCTGTAAATACAGTATATCTCATCGCCCCACCTGTAAATATGTATTTATCTGTATGCTTAATTATTTTTAGATTATTTTTTTCTATTTATATATAGATTCTGTTATTGTATTGCTTATTCTGTATTCATTGCACCATTTTTCGAGTGTCTTTTGTGTTTTTCTGTGTGTTGCCTTCTGTTGTCTTTTTACTGCACTTTATCTGATGTGAGCTGTCATGACAGTAAATTTCCTCACTGCGGGATCAATAAAGCTATCTATCTATCTATCTATCTATCTATCTATCTATCTATCTAGTTGCTTAATGGCAACATGAGAAATAAAACTGTTCTAACACCAAATGTAAATTAAACAGACATTGAGAGTGAGTATACACATCTACAGATATTTAAGGCAAAGTCTGATTTTTGTCTGTAAATGTGTGAATTACAAGCAAAAAATTGCACTTCATCCGTCTGAACATAAACTAACAATCAGCTTTTTTTTTGGAATACATATTTAAAATGTGTGCATTAGAAAGATACTTTTACTTTGTATTATTAATCAGGAAGAGAGTCAGTGAGGTTATGATGCTCTACAGTGAGGAGCTGATCAGCTGTCATATTTGATCAGTGGGCTTTAAAACAGCTTAAAGAACTGTGCACAATTTGACAGGGTGAAAATAAGCGGTGGCACAATTGACCCAGTGACTTACTTAGCAGGTAAAGTGTATTTTAATTAATAAGGGATTAGTTCAGGGTTTGTGATAGGGAGAAGAACATAATCCCTAAATTAGGCAAGCTTGTTATGCCTGTCAAGAAACCAGTGCTGGATCCTGCCGCACCTTAAATAACTAAAGTTCAGACTGTGCGTTCTTAAAAAATGCCTTTTTTTAACCACATGTTCCCCTTGTTTAAACATCCGATTTCTCAGTTAGTTGTCAATCTGGTTTGAGTTTCCTTTTTTTGTGCACTTTTTCCATGTTTCTTTCCAATCTGACTCTCACGGTAAAGTCAAACATTGCCAAATTCTTCTTCCCGCGCAGGCTCCACCAGGGAACAGGTTTGGTGAAAAACTAGACAAGTCTAAACGGCAGAGATGAATGCAGGAAGTGTGTGTGCAAACAAAAGTCAAATGTGGTGCAAAGGAAGACAGAAAGACCTTCAGTGGCTACTGTCTGGTCTGAAAGTTTGATCTGTTTTGTGTGTTTTCTTAAGAAAGATAATATTTCTAAATGAACAACAATTCCCATATTGAATTTTGTTGACTTTTACACAACACTAATATCATACAGTGCCCAGTTTGGCATCAAGACCTTCAAGATTACAGCTTTCTTCCCAAGTCCAAGTCCGATATGCTTGGGAGTAAAGGCGCTGCAGTGTTTGCAGAGCAGGATGCATCACAGAAAACAAAGCAGCCTGCAGGACTCTATGGCTCAAACTCACTCACTGGGTGCATTCCTGTGGGCCTACTGGTGGTGGCTGTGGGTGGGGGCTAGCTAACCTCTGGAGCTCAGCAGGCTTTGTTAACTTCTCCCCCACCTCTATGCTCCCTTTGAGTTTTTTTTCCCCCTGATGGTTTGCTTACACAACCAGTCGCCTCACACAAGGACTTGAAGACCTCCCCGATCGATCCCATTAGGAGTGAGAAACTAGATTTATGTCAGAGAAGAAGGTTAATGGGGGCAGGAATGCAAATGATGTGGGATTCCTTGAATTAGTCAGATGTGAGTCATTCCCTTTGACGACCATTTATATCAATAATGCTGCATTTAAGCAGCAGAATACACATTTTCCACGAGTGCTTTGAGGAG